>NC_134651.1:34772665-35072868 GCF_030463565.1 Pelecanus crispus
AAGACTGGGCTGATGTTTGTCAGTTTGTAGAAGGGAGTAACTAAGTGCTAACATTCAAAAACAATTCACTTTCTCTGCCTGAAAGAGTCTGTTGGGAGAAGACCCTTTTCTCTGTGTTGAATTGTTCATATAGTGTAAGTGCCAGAACTAGTCTGGGTGCAGTTCTGAGATGGAAAGAACCTATTTTGCCCAACTTCTGTCTCATGTTTTCTTCTTCTAGAGTCTTTCACAGAGGATCCAGAACTTCCCCATAAATTTCTACCTAACCTTAAACCCTTTTCTGAAATAGCAATCATAACACTGCATTCCACGCTGTGTCCAAACAACATCTTTGCCCAAGATGCCCCACAAGCGACCATCCTTGCTGCTAGGCAGACAGCAGCATTCCTAAATTTATAACTGGGTTTCAGGTTCTGGGAAAAAAGAATACATTATCATCACCCCTTCATTTTAGGAGTCATTTGGGTAATGCATTTGAGAGCCATATCTGGTTTTGGATGACTAGACAGATTGAAAGTGTATAAGAAACAATTCATAACTTTTATTTTACTACCCTTCCCATTTCACTTTGTAAAGTCACCTTTTCTTTCTCACAATATTTCTTCTCAATGAGCAGACCCTACTCTGTGATTGAAAGGCACCATTACTGCTTCACTGTACAAAGCAACATTGATCAATTCATGCCAGAAATGCCTCATTTCAGCAAGCATTGAGATTGAAGCCCTCTCCTTTCCAAAGCATATGTCCAACTCACATACTAGCAACAAAACATGGTTTTGTCTCTCTCTCATAGCTATTTATTCTTGAAATCAATATGAAATCAATAACTGAACAATTCTCTCTCCTATCCCAACTCCCTATGACAACCACTGCTCATTTCTCACAAGCATTGGAGTGATTTCTGGGAAGGAGATGGTCCTAAATTGGGGATCTGCATTCAGGATTTGATCCTGGTTCTGACTTAATTTTTAGTGCCTCTTTCCTACAGTCCGGGATGATGGCAATATGAGAGCTAGCAGGTATCACTGCCACCGCCTGTCCTTGTGAATTGGAAATTGCTTCTCTCTCTGACATCACTGCATCATGGTCCTGGGAAAGAAGCTAAGCATGATTGCAGGGTAGGAAAAAAGCACTGAAAGAAGAATTACATTGGTTTGAGGTTAAACCCGTGATTGTAGTCCAAAGATGCCCTAGGACTGACTGTCCTTTAAAGCAAGACATTGAGGGAACACTCACACAGAAATCTGGCAGATGGAGGAACCTTAAGATAGCCTGTGATAACCAGACTGAAAAATAAGGGAGCAGAATTGATGGGAGCTGGCCTGGAAATATGCAATCTAAAAATAACATATGATTTCAACAACTTACTTCTCCTAGCTGCATTCTTTAAATGCCTATTTATTCAGTGCTATATACAGTGTGTTCTCTGCTCCACATGTATACATAACTTATCCTGCAGCCTGAAATAGTCCTGCATAAAAGTAAGCCCCAAAAACACTCTACAGGTACAAAACTTCAGTCTATAGATTAAGGGCTTATCACCAAAATGTTAGATCAGACCACCAGTGCCTGGAAGTTGGTAAGTACTTTGTGATGCTTCCTGTTATCTCCTAGTGTTTGTCTCCTCCCCTGTTATGTCATCCCTTTAACTTCACATCTGGACCCCAGAGCACCTCTGGATGCCTGTTAGCATACCACTGAGAAACACATTTTTCACAGCTTTATTGAGAACTACTGCAGTAGACTTAAAGTGAGGAGTTGGGTTTTTATGGTGGAGCTGACAATAACTTCACACTTTTTTTGAGGTTTTTCTAGCCTAGGCAATTTTTTTTGCTAATGATTGATGAATGCTGTAGGGTCTGTGTTGAGCATAAAGAGCTACAGTCCCAGAGCACCCACCAAGGACCGCAAGCAGGGGAATCCTTGTCTGCTTGTAAGCCCAATACCTGCCTTCTTACAGACTCTGTTTCTTCCTGCTCATACACAGGGGCTAATCCCCCCAGCAGCCTATGTGCATTTCAGGTAGGGAGTAGCATGGACAAGCGATGATGTCATGTTTTTCAATCCTTCATGGAGCTTTTAACCAGTTGGAAGACTATATGAGTAATGAATTGTTAAAAATGGTTCATGTCAAGAGGTCACTGCTGCTGCTGCAGGATGTGCCAGTGACTCAAAGAAAAGGCAAATGGCTTATTTCTCTGAGCGAGCAATGACTCATTAACATCTGCCTTTTTCTATTTATACGTGTGAATTCTCTCATTGACTTGCGGATTTTCCTTTCCATTCTCTTTTACAGTAAGACTGTTACTATTTTAGTCTATTTTAGTCCTTCTATAAGCAACTTTTTCCACTGCCCTCTTCCACTTTTCATTAGGAAGGGGTTGCTGCTGAAACTCCTTTTCACAAGGACTGTGGCTCTCTGAAGCCAGTCTGTCTGGAACCGGTAGCATTATGAGATCCTTCAGTGCCAAAGTGCAAAGCATTTTACAGAAAATTTTTCTTAGAGACTTATGGAGTATGGGACTTCTGAGAGAGGCACATCTGAAGTGATTGAGAGCTCCTATACAACCGCTCTTCTGTCCCATTTCCCATGATGTCTCTGTTTGGAAGAAGGTTTCCCCATCATTACACCCTTCACACTGCCAGGCTGTCTAACATAGCGCACTGCTGATTTTGTCAGTTTGGTCAGATCTATCTTTAGCTTCCACCTCTGCACAAATTGGTTGGTTTTCATGTTTCATCAAAATACTCTGATTCAAATTAAAGCCTGTGGTTTTTGGTTTGTGTTCTTAGCTATCAGCAGGGTGCTGGTGGATTTCTTTAATGACAGTCTCGGATACATGCAGTTGTGCTGCAGCATTCTCTGCTTCCAAGAAATGCTTGTGTAGGTGCTGGCAACGTCTCAGAAGTGAGTGTACGCTGACAAGGCAGTGTCCCTCCTCTTCCTCTGTGCTGCTGTGGCCCAAAGTATGGTGGGCAGTTCTCAGAAAAAGAGCAACTCAGAGTCTGGGAACTAGTGTGGGACATACTCTTAGGGCAGCTTGAAAATAAGATGGTTCATTTATACTTGTTTAGTGCTAATGATTGTCATGAAATGGGCAAATAGGCTTTAAAGGGTAAAACTGAAGCTTTAACTGTCATCTCTCTGATGTATAAACGATTCCAGTCTTTGCATCCCCAGCAGTTTCTGGACTCTAAGCTCCATCCAGCTAAACTTTTCCAGACTCTCTTACATTCTTTCCCTCCCTCTTGTCTTGGTTGACTTTGACCAGGACCTCTCTGCACTCCCAGTTCATTCAATTCAGACCCAAGTCTGAAGATAGAGTAGTAAATGTTTTATTAGAGATGCTTATTTTTGTGACCACAACAGGGAAATCATGGCCTCCTTTTAAATAAGAAGAATCTGACTATTAATGTCTATGTTTTTAGACACTACAATATAGTAAAGGCTTGGATGGATGGTGGGCAGAAGGTGATTGTGGAGAAATGGAGTGCTCAAAAGTCATACCAGGAGAAGAGCTTAAGTACATGCCCTCCAGCCACTTTTTGGTTATTTTCCCAATAAAAGGAGAGACTTGTTCATTTTTTCTTATGGTTTGTGAATCGTTAATCAGTGCTGTTTACCGTCAAAACTGAAATTAAATGCGACTAGAGTGTGTTCGTTTTTTTGTTTTGGTTCAGAAAGCGATGAGTATAGTGATTAATTTAGGTTTGAACAAAACAGTATTGAAATCCAAATAAAATACTTTGATTAGAAACATTTTCTCACATTTTGGCAAATTCAAAGAACATTCCTCTGTTAACTGAATTTCTTTTTAACCACTTGGTGCATGTGATTTCAAAACTGCATTGGAATTGCGTTTTTTGCTGACCAACACAAGTTAAGACATGACCCTGTTTTCCTCCTGCAGATCACAATGTGTAGTCATGCTGCCCAGTGTTGAAGGATTTCTAATGGCTGCTTTTTATGGCTGTTGTCTCCCAAGCCAGGGGTTGTCCTTAGCTCTCCCCAGAACAGAGTTTTCATTTCTTACATGCCAAAAGGAAAATGCCACAGGGCAGGAGACCATCTCTGTGTCCTGCTGCTGAAGAGCTGCACATTGAGTTAAAACAGAGCACAAGTATTGTACAAATGGGATGTGATTTTTTTTCTTTTTTTTTGCTTGCTCTGCTTTTTATACCACCATTATGTAGCAGTGAAAACTGATAACATGAAACACACGGACTATCAGGTGACACTGCTGCTGTGTCAGGGGAAGCTCCCAAAACTGCAGGCTGCAGGGCTGCCTTTTCCTCTCCCTCTCCTTTCTGGATTTTCCCAGACAGACTCTCCTACAGGAGCAGATATAAGACAGTTTCATTATCTGTGAATAGTGATCTCATAGCAAATACATAAAAGTGCAAATTTCAGCATTTTTCAAACCTCAGGTTACTTCAGATCTAACAAGTGTGCTTCTACTACCCATAATGGAGTATGAAAAGAAAACTTTCCATGGACCTGTTGGAGCGGGTCCAGAGGAGGGCCACAAAAATGATCTGAGGGCTGGAGCACCTCTCCTATGAGGCCAGGCTGAGAGAGTTGGGGTTGTTCAGCCTGGGGAGAGAAGGCTGTGAGGAGACCTTATTGCAGCCTTTCAGTATTTAAAGGGGGCCTACAGGAAGGATGGGGACAACCTTTTTAGCAAGGCCTGTTGTGACAGGACAAGGAGTAATGGATTTAAACTAAAGAAGAATAGATTTAGACTGGATATAAGGAAGAAATTTTTTATAATGAGGGTGGTGAAGCACTGGAACAGGTTGCCCAGAGCGGTAGTAGAGGCCCCATCCCTAGAATCATTCAAGGTCAGGTTGGATGGGGCTCTGAGCAACCTGATCTAGTTAAAGCTGTTTCTGCTCACTGCAGGGGCGTTGGGCTAGATGACCTCTAAAGGTCCCTTCCAATGCAAAGCATTCTGTTTCTATGATTCTACACCAGTCTGGGAGACAGAATGTGACCCATAATTTGCAGGGAGAACAATAACTTAAACTGTGGTTCAGACTGCCCTAACACTTTCCTTTTCTCTTACATCATGTTACAGGCAAATTATAAAACTATTTTAGAGATGTCACTTGGTGATTCAACACACTTGCAGAAAGCAGTTGCGTCTGTAAGAGAGGAAAGGGTAGGGTACTGCAAAGCCATGTGATCTAAAAGGCATATTTTCCAAATGTCACAATGCTGTGACTGGACGTTGTTCAGTGAGACTTTAGCCTAACTATGGTATTTAGTTGTATCTGCACAGCAGCATTAAGGCCTGTAGGGAAGGAATCCAGGAGAACCAGCCGGCTGCACTGGTGTGTGCAGGAAAGTGCACACACTCCAGGAAGTGCCCCAGTTATCCCAGCAACTTGTGAATGTGAATATATAAGCTGCTTGTCAGGGTAACTCTTTTTACCAAATTTTAATTAACCTTGGTGCTCTCACCTCTGTTAACCACAGAATGAAGATATGTCTGTACAGATATGTCTGTACAGATGACAGTATTTTTGTACTCCTGATTCAAAAAATCTTCTGAAAAATCCTTAAAGGTCACATGGTTATCTAGAGACTTCTTCGTGGTCTCTGCAGCCTTTGCCTGTCACTGCTGTCTGGCAGACTGATGTTCCACTATGCCAAGCTTGGCGTTGGATGAGGTGTCCATATCAAAACATTTCTGTTGAATATGGCTAACTTCCCATGTGATATACCTCGCACTGCAGTCCTATGACACTTTCACAAAGTCTGTTGCCTGGAAATTTTGATCAGCAGTGACTTTCATTTTTTTTAATAAATGAAAGCATGCAAACATCCACACCATTCAGCATAGAGTCTTAGCCATTGACCATTCTTGATATCTCACCCTGCTTACTTCTTGTAAGAATGATTACAAACTACTTGCACAATTATTCAAAATGCCTGAGAATGTTGTGTCTGCAGTACAGCTACAGGCCGTCTTTTTTTTTTTTTTTTAAGTCTCTTAGCACTTCTCATTTGCATCTAATGATATATCCGCAGGATGCTGTCCCTGCAGCTGAAGTTTTGCAATGGCCCAGGGATGCTCCTGCTGTGCTTTGGACCACATGAGCCACTGCTCACAGCTGGCTTTGCACTGAGGTGGATCAGGAAGGATTTGAAGGGTCTGTTTTGGTGACCAGCTGCTGGAGCCAGCTGTGAGGAGCAGATAGCAGTTAGTACTCCATCTGTTTTCAGTAATGTGGGGCCATCCTTTCTGAGCTAGTTTTTGGTGGATATATGCCAAAAATCTCTCCCTAAAGCCCACTGGTGGTATTGGCACCATTCACCAACAGATGAGTTGCAGAAAAGAGCATTCACAGCTTGAACTTGCTTTGCCCTAGTTCTCCAGATGGCTAAAACACAGTGTTGAAGCAGGACTGAGACATGCCAGACAACTGCCCAACTGCCACTGCTGCACATGTTTTGTGGGTATAGAGCAAGTTCCCATCTCCTTACTCAGCATTCCCAGTGGTGCTAGTGTCTATCCTCATCTTTTCATCCTCCTCTACCTGACATGTGAAAAGAGAGGATCTTCCCAGTGCAATTCACTTATCTCTGGGGTGGAAGATGAATATACTCTTTGAAACCTTTAGCAGTAGATACACACAATTTGAAACAATGATCAAACAGATTACCTCATACAGCCAGGAATTCATACAAGTTTAAATGGGATACAAATATCACTAACCAACATCCCTGAATTCTGGTGATATTCTGGAGCTTAATTTCCGTAAGCTCAAATAAATATTTGGTCTTAGTGACACAGGGAGGTCAGAACCTTAGCATGCATCACTTCCAGCCATGTGGAGCACTTTTTGTTCTGGAGCATGGTTATGACTTACCTGAACGCTCATGAAAAGAGATACACCTGCTTTTTCCTGGACTTCTCTCAGTGACTTGGTGCATATGTGAAAAGATATCTTCCATCTGCTGACTTCTGGTTGAAGTTTGTTTCTCTTCTTTACAGTCTCCGTTTCAAACTCACAGAACCAGAAAAAGATCTGCTTCTAAACAAGATTTTCAGTAAGTGGTTCTGAGGAAGGGAAGTTAAAGAAATCCCAAAGAAATTGCTCAGTTATTCCCAGCAAGGAGTGCTGGATGTAGTCACTTAATCCTTGGGCTTACACTGGTGTGCATTGCTGTGTTGAAATCAAGACATACTTAAACTTCCAAAGTGAAATAATTTATCTGCTGTTCTGAATTACTTGTTTTGCTTTAGGAAGTATGACAGCATTATCCAGAAATGTTTTCTCCCGAGTTGATTACAGAGATGAGTTGCTGGAAGGCATCAAACATTTACAGCTCCAAAGGGAGAGAAGTTTATGCATGGTAAGAAACGGTAAACACTTCAGGTATTGCATACTTCTGACAGAGAAGGCAGGCATTTGTGATGTATAAATAATCTGAACAAACAAGAAGTTGTGCAGGAAGGACATGATGGACCAGGTCTTTACCTGGTGTAAAGCAGTGCTGCTTTACTTCCTTAGAGCAAGCTAGTTCATGGTGGCTGAGGGTCTGGTTCAAGAGCAATCAGTGGGCAGACTGTAGCTGGTACAGGGATTTGGTCTAGAAACACAAGTTCTCTGTTTATACACAACTTTTGCAAATGTTTTTAAACACTTTTGAGGAGACAAAATGATGATGAAAAACTCAAGATTTATTTTATTATTGTTTATTTTTTTATTCTTGGGCTTTCCATGTGTCCAAATAGGCTGACTGATTCTCAAAGGTAACTTAAACTAATCTAACTGTAGCAGTGGGAAGAACCTGGGATGTCAGAGATGCCCGCAAGAGAACTACAAGGGCATCATCAATAAAGTGAGGCAGCTAATGGCAAATTAAACATGGGAAAAGCATCAAATTAATTTAAAGGCTGTTGGCTCTGATTTTGAGAATATTTTGTACTAGATAGCTTCCCCAGTAAATGTCCAAATACGCTTGGATCTAAAGTGTTCCTAGATACTAGCCAAGCTGCCACAATCTTTTTGTTTCCATGATCTATCTCCTTTGCAGCTAATCTAGCATGTAATACTTTATTGACAGCTCTGTCACCTTGGGACTACAAGTCTGTGGTTAGCATGTGTGCACATTTTTAACTTTCAGCAAAAGCACTGAGACTTGATATAATGCAGGAGGAGACACTTTTAATAAGATGCTTAATTCAGGTCTGTCCCTGTCAAGTCAACGTGAAAACAGATGCTAAGATTTCTCTGTTCCTTTCTAAAATCCTGAAACATGTCACACGAGCAAGGAAACATTTTTTATTTCAGTGAAAAAAAAACCAACCCAACCCAACCAAAACTGATTAAAAGACAACTTGTTTAGCTAATTGACTATGAAAATAGAGATAGAACCAAGTAATAAAACTTGGTGGAATCTTTCAAATATGAACCAAATGTATAAAATAGGGGGTTATCTATTCAGTAATCTAAAACAGGCTGATACCTACAGCTTCCACTCTTCTCTGTGTGGTAATCTAGTCCAAGGTTAAAGGTAGCCAAGCTTAGTTTAGCTCGCCAGATATTTTTCTAAAACTCAGCTAGACTCCAAATGTCATGTGTAGGCAAAGCAAGATCTAATAGCCAAGACCATGCTGACTGCTTACTATTAGTCTTATTAAATTTATCCACCCATGTCACTTGTCTGTCACACGGTCCCTGGTGTGAAAATCATTATATAAATTGCATTTTATTATATGGTGGTGGAATTCAGGCTATGAAATGTTGCGAGTCACATTGTGTTTGCACATGATTCAAGTGTCCAGGGGATCTGAAAAACTCATTTAGTTCTTCTCTGTTTGGAAGATTTTAAAACTCATTTGGCATTTCTGTTCGGAAGGTTTTTAAGTCACTGCAAATTAAGCATAGGCTGACTGACATCTCTCCCTTGAGTCTTTCTTTCACTTCTTGCTCAGTCTGCCCATCTAGCTGATAAAAGTGTTCACCTCTTCTGAGGTCAAGAGAGATGCTAGACAGGGGTCCTGGGGTCGGGCTGAAACCTGCAGTAGGACTTTCTGTGCAGTAAGAGTAAATCAAATTATTACATTGATGATGTGGCCTTCTGCCCAGGAGCAATGTTTCAAATCTCTGTATTTAGCCATTTTCTACCAAAATACCACTGAAAAGTCAGGGGGTCTGTGAGCAAATGCATTTGATTGCTAGAGAGGGGCAGGAACTCAAGGTACAGTTCCCTGGTCCCTGGGGATGGTAAATCAAAATCCAGATTCTCCTCCACTGCTCACAGCTAATGCTGTAGGCTCAGCTTAACTCGTACAAGTCTGCTCTTTCCATAGCCTGGCAAGGACTGATTGCTCTTTGACTCTGTATAAACCACAAAATATCTCCTAAAGCCATGAAATATAAATCACATAGTTAAAGACGAATAGTCATAACCAGATCATGGCATAGGAGAGAGGACAAGGGCCCTAATGCTTCAGGGCATTTGCCAGATAAAACCTCTCTGTAGCCCCAAGGCTTGTCTATGTCCCATGTCACTGAAGAAAGTAAAACACCCCTGGTACTCCCTCCCTAATAATTTGACTTAGAGTAAAAAAAAATCCATTCCACCTCCAGCTCTGGTTGTAGGCTAAATAAAATGGGCATCTTGGGATGTGAACAAAGCCAGGATTACTGGTGTATCCTCTGCACAGCCAGTCTCTAGGTATTGGTGGATCCAGCAGTGCAGAGAAAGGGTGAGTTCTGTATAAAGCAGAAGGTGCAGAATAGAAATGCTTCCTAGCTACCCTATATACCAAAAAGAAGAACCAAAGTGCAAGGTTCATACTGAAAGAACCTGATGGACACACACAGTTCTCACCCACTTGGAAGTATACAACATATATTGAGCTCATGTAGAAGATGAGGCAGCATCAAAGTTCAGATCTGGACCTGAAATCCCACTTAGTCTTCAGTGCACTTTTAAATCCCTGTAGCACTTGGTGCTTTGGGGCTGGATTTAGGCAGCTCTTAGAGAAAAATGGACCAGACACCAGATTCTGGTCCTTATGAGTCACTCAGCACAGCGCTCCTCACCACTGTGACAGCCCATCCTTTAGCTGCCACGTAAGCCTCTCCCTCAGCACAGTGGTTTCGATTCATGCTGCTGGCACTGTAGAAAACGCTTTCAAAGGTCACTGCAATGATTTGTTTTCCTTCATTCAGTTTTGTTTCACCAGTTTTATTGGTGTCAAGCAGAACCAGCCCTTTGAACATTTTATTTAAAAAACTTTTTATTGTGAATGTTGGGTGTCCCCTCCAGAGCTGACCACCAAGCACTGCACAAGGCCAGTCTTGCCAAAATGCTCTGAGAAACTGCTCTTCCCTTTCCTCACTCCCCATACTGCCTTTCGCGGTTCGCTATTTAGAGATCTGGATAGAAGAACAGATGGAATAAATTGTCTGGTGGTAGCCAAGTGACTGAACCACTTCTGGGAAATCCTACATCTCTCTTTCTGCTGGATTTATATGTGAGATGCCCAGAAGCCACTCTTGTGTCAGGAGTGTCAGGAACAATTTGCTTTGCAAAGCGCTGTAAATCTCCAAGACTGTTCTGCTTCCGGGAAGGCTCCCCAGCAGAGACGCCTGGAGCCCTCTCACAGGGAATTTCCAGCCAGCCTGGGGCTCTCCTCTAAACTAGCATCCGTGTTGTTAGAGCATATAGGAATAAGGCCAAAACCACCATCTATATATCACCTCTGCGGATGTGGCATATAAGCAGGGGAAAAGGGGGAGGCACACATTAAATCTTACAAGTACCATTTTGTTTTCCCTTCCTTTTTCTCTTCCACCCTCTTCCCCTCTCCTCCTTCCCACCCCCTGCTTTTTTTTCAGTAGCTGATGGGGGTGGTAAAATTCCAGGGGGCCAAGACAAACTGTTAAACATTGTGATTTCTAATGGTTCCTCTTGAAAATTGCTGACAGATGCTGGTCCTGAGATCAGAATAGCAGAGGCTGCCAGTGTGAGGCTCAGGGCCAACCATTGATTCCCTTTTTTAACAGTGAAATCTAAATCTATGGTAACTCTCCAGTCAGAGACTATGTGCTACTTTGAGAAAAGTTTCTCCTTGTCCCCTCATCTTCCCTATTTATTCCTATTCCCTTTCCCACTTCCCCAGACCTTACCCTTTATTCTCCATTTCATAATTTTAATTCATAACTTTTCTGTCTTTTTTTTTTTTCCTTTTTTACTTCCCTATTTCTTTTTGCTGTCTAGCTACTGGACTCTATGGATGTTTGCCCAGCTACAACTTAGAAAAAGAAAAGTGCAGGAATTTGACTGATGCAGCAAGTTTCTCTTCTTTTTGGAGCCCCTAATTCCCAGGACAGCCTATTTGTGTCTCAAAATAACAGATGGATAGAGTCAAAGATGGAGATGGGATGGGGGCTCATTTGGTATTGAGGTCAGTCAGGGTCCTGCAGAAGGAGACTGAGGTAAGCTGCCAGCTTAGGGAAGGAATGCATTTTGATTCCAGCCAGACATGTAGCTGTATTTGTGCACACTGTGGCTGAACTATTGTTGCATCTATAATGTGCCCCAGCACCTGGCATAGCAGTCTAGGCTTTTTCCTCACTTAAAACCAGCTCCTTGAGACATAATATCCCTAACTGGAAGTTTTGCAAAGGAAGAGATTATGCATGGTTTCAGTTTTGCTGGTAGAGCTTGGAAAAGCACTGACACAGCCCCAAACATTGTCGTGAGTTTAAGAAACAATAGCAGGCCTGGGATGTGGAAGGGGAGAGGTATTTGAACCTAGAAAGGTTAATAAAATTTGGATGGAATTGGAAACTGCTATTTTCCAAGGCACAAATTTCTGCCAGCATGCAGGGTTAAGTCTCCCATTTACCTTTCTAAGGATTGCTGTGAATATGGAAGCACTAGAGGTGCAGTGATGAGTACCAGGGAATTGGGTCTGAGGTCCTTAGTTTCAAGTAAATACATATGCACAGCTTGGTGACCAAATCTGCTTTCTTTGGTTACTTCTTTGTAAGTGTGCTACAGCCACAAGTTGTGGCATAGGGTTTATAATGGGCGTCAGGGGAAACATCTTCACTAGGAAGATAGTGCAGCACTGAGCAGGTTACCAGAGAGGCTGTGCCATTGCTATCCCAGGGGCTCTCAACCTTGGCTGCCTTGATCTAGTACTGGCAATAGTCCAATAGCCAAATGGGAGATTGGACTAGAAACCTCCAGAAATCCTTTCCAACCACCACTTCTATGATTCTGTGATGTTCAGATGCCAGTTGGGGAGTGCAGGATGTAAGCACAAGTAGGCAGAACTCTTTCTCTGAAAATATTCACCACTGAGATACCCAGCTGAGGTATATCCCTGTTTCAACAACCTGACCATAACAATAGCAATGGCTACTCCTTACCTTTTATCTTCAACCACAGTATCAATAGACCTCAAGATAGCATCATAGAGTGGCTTTGGGCCAGAAAGTATGACCCATTCGGAGCTGTGCTCTGTAACGAAGCCTTCCTTTTACCAGTGTAGCAATTCATACATGGAAAGCCATTTTATCCCTTTTCCTGCCTGCAAGGGACGCTAGTATATCCCCTCATACTTATCGAACAAGCAAATGTTGGAGACTGAGATCTGCCAGAGATGTGAATCCCCAGGTTCCTGGCTGGCAGCATTAATGGTCATGCTTGCAGAGTGTTTTGCTGTCTTATTAGCAGCTGTCAACACAACTAAGGGAATGCCTCTGTCTCTGACCAGCAGCCACGGGAGATTAATGTGTGTGATCCTAGAGGAATTGTTTCTTCTGGCTGCTGATGTGCCACAATTAGCACCTTCATCTCTAAGCTGGTACTTGGTTCCTTATTAATAAAATGATTGTTGAGGATTTCCTTCCAGAGAGTTGGGGGAGTGCCATGTCAGAGAGGCAGTGATGATGGATCAGCTGAACAGAGGCACAGCTTGGGAGCTGTGCAGATATTGCATTGCTCATGTCACCACCTCATTACTGTTGTTGGTTTTTATGGCACCATAAACATTTGGCTGCACCATTTTCCTCCCATTGCAGATAGTGAAACAAGGGAGCTATCAGCACCTCTGAGGAGGCACTCAACATGATGCAGGAGTGAGTTCACTGCCTACACAAAGGACACCAGGAAAGCAGCAGCAGCCTAGGACAAGTTTGAGCACAGGCATCCATAGGATAGGCTATGCATCCTCTCCTGAGGCTGGAGGATTATAAAATAATTTTAAAAGGAAACCTCATCTCCAAAATGAGGATGTACAGCACTAATGTCTTTCTGCCTCATGGTTCCAAAGCATAAGAGGTAGCCATGCTGTATGGTGTCGCCTGTTGCTGGAGGGAATTGTGATGTGCGGAAATATATCATCTTCACAGTTGCATCTATACCACCACTAATGTGGAAGGCAAGTTCTTCTGCATTTTTAACACAGAAAGTCTGAAAGGTGAAGCAGCTATGTATGGGCATCCCCATAACTGGTTAAATAAAGAAATTCAAGCAACTGAGTCACTGACCTGCATTATTTTTCACTGCTGTCTTCAAACACTAGACAGCAGGGGAGAGCCTACTTGAAGCTGCAGCCATTCCTGAACTGTGAGCTATCTCCAGTGCAACGTAGTCCTTTCCCAGCTTCATGGGGACCATGTTCATTCTGTCATGTAATGCAAAAAAGCAGGAACCACGGTATATGCTTTAGGTGAGTGTTGTTTGTTCTTCAGTGCTCTGCTTGACTGTAGCAGGTATGGGTATGGTGCTGTTCTGTATCTTCTGTAGAAGACATAACTGTTTGAGATCACAGTGCAGACTGCGGTGGTCACAGATATTTCATTCAAAACCAGAAGGAATTACGTTGCTTCAACCCAGAGGCGCCTAACCACAGATGGGCAGTTAATACCTAATGTCGGAAACATGATTTGAGTCTTCCAACTCCTAAAATCCAAGTGCTATTCAGAGAGTGCAAGCACTAGCCTTGCCTGTAAGAACTGATGAAAAAATGTCAGTCAAGTCATTTAATTCAGCAAGGAACAGCAGTGGAATAGCACATATATACAAAGAAATTCATTACACTCTGTCCTGGTTTCGGCTGGAATAGAGTTAATTTTCTTCCTAGTAGCAGGCATAGTGCTGTGTTTTGGATTTAGTAGGAGAAGAATGTTGATAACACGCTGATGTTTTTAGTTGTTGCTAAGTACTGCTTATGCTAGTCAAGGACTTTTCAGCTTCCCATGTTCTGCCAGGTGCACAAGAAACGGGGAGGGGGCACAGCCAGAATAGTTGATCCAAACTGACCAAAGGGCTATTCCATACCATATGACGTCATGCTCAGTATATAAACTGTGGGGGTTGGCCGGGGAGCAGCAATCACTGCTCGGGAACTGTCTGGGTATCGGTCGGTGGGTGGTGAGCAATTGCATTGTGCATCACTTGCTTTGTATATTATCATCATTATTATATTGTTATCATTATCATTACTATCTTACTTAATTTCAATTATTAAACTGTTCTTATCTCAACCCGGGAGTGTTTCTCACTCTTACTCCTCTGATTCTCTCCCCCATCCCATTGGGGTAGGGGGAGTGAGCAAGCGGCTGTGTGGTGCTTAGTTGCTGGCTGGGGCTAAACCACAACACACTCTTTGATATTCTTGGCAAAATACAGAGCATATCTAATTGTGTTTTTCATTGCCGAGTTCACTGCCTGATCATAGTGAATAATGTTAGACAAAGTAAAGTATATATATCCGGGTATATATTCCTATAAATGTCTCTGTTATAATTGATATTTATTATTTATAGTGTAGTAACACCTAACATCAGAAATCGGAAATTGCAGCTCTGTTGTTTTAGGCACTATACCCACCCAAAGTGTCTAACACAACCTTTGTCTTGACACACAACCTTAAATAAGACAGCCTTAAGACCAGACATGTGCTTGGAAGGGGAGAATGATTATCATCCATTTACCTTAGATATTAGGGCAGTGATCTGTCCTCTGGGAATGCTCCTTGTGAGGGCACCAAACTGACTGCATGTTCAGCAGAGAGGTGTTCATATCTGGCTGTGGGATGTAGGGTATGAATGTGTACAGTTGCCAGAAAGCACTGTATTTTTTACAGTGGCTATAGATGACACAAGTTTCATATCCTTCTCTAAGCTCAAATTCTCCATGCACAAACAGGAGAATGAAAACATAAAGAGAAAATATAACACTGAAAAGCAAGTGTTTTCATGTCACAAAGATGTAGTAAATATGAAGTCAGTGGGGTTTTTTACATTCCTACTGATCTGGTACTTTGCCAAGAACTGTGCAGACTTTACAAAGTCCACCTAGGGAGCTCATACAGGAGGAGGAGGAGGAAGATAATGGTGTCTTTTCTTTGAAGTGTTTTGTTTTCTGCCTGGAATACTCCCATGCAGAACCAAGCTGCGATGGGAGAGAGAGGGGGAACAAATAGAGGTCCAGAATACATAAATAACCATGACAGGGCCTCTACAGAGCCAAATTACTTTGCACATGGGAAGAACTAAGTGGGGTGAAAAAAAAGCTATAGGTTAAAACCCAGGAGACTGTCTGTGCTAGAAAAAGACTCATTATTAACAACACTTGTCAAAAATAAGTCCCTTCTCCGTCATGCAGGATTGAAAACACATTGGCTACTAAAGTGGATAGAGCCAAAATGTTTTCAGTACCTATTATAAAAAATGTATGAGACCCCTGAGCAAGGGGTTTCTGTAGAAGAAGGTGGGAAAGGTTTGGCTTTTTCTACCCTAGCAATCAGGTAATTATCCAAGCAGAGGGTGCCAAGCAAGAACTGCTTGCTGGCATCTGTTGTCAGCCACACATCAGAGCCACTGATTACTCCAGAACTCAAATTCCTGTCATGCACCAAACCAGGACCTGCACGGAGATTCCTGATTGTTTGGGTGAGAAACTACAAGAGTGAGATCAGCATCTGACTCATGCTGTCTTCCTTGGCCTGTATTTTCTGCCACTGTAGGAAAGTACATACAAGTCTGTGCCACTGAGGTAGAGCCGTGAGCATGTGCTAATTTGTGTCTAGACAGCCTGCCCTCACCTCTCCCATGGGTTTCCCTGGTGCTAACGCACTGCCTTTTATGCACTGTTTCAGATGGAAGAGGAAGTGGTGAAACGCAGACCCGAGGAAACGGTGTTAATATCACTTATACCCTGATTATGTCACTGTATGGCCGCATCTGTTCGGTGCCCTGCAATAAACTGCATTTCTTGTCCTCCTCAGGGGCCTGTTCAGGCACAGTCTAGAGCATTTCTAGCTTACGGGCTTGGGTTTCTTTGCATGGAAACTGAAGTGCAGGAAGGGCTGAGCAGGGTCGAGACTTGGTCACGTCACAGAATTGGAGCTTTGCCAGTACTTACACCTAGACCTAGGAGCCAGGAAGCATTCCTGGGTCCTACAGTATTGCCTGGCTTATTAATCATGACCTCATAAACCTGGTTACATCAAACACCTTCTTAGTTCACACTTGCATCATGGTGAGATTATTAGAAATCAAGACTGGGGATATGAGAGGACTTTGCCAGCCTTTTGGATTTCAGAACAGGAGGCAGAACAGTTTATATGAAGCTTGCAGAAATGCAGTCTGTGTGGTCCAACTTGCCTTTGTTGCTGAGGGAATTTTTTAAATTGGAAATACCAAAATTAACAATTAAATACTGAAAGATAACATTTTAAAAATAAACAAAATAAAGCCAGAAAAAGGTTTTAAAAACAAAATTCCGTTTTTCCTCTTTTTAGCAATTTCTTTTAATGGCTGTCTCACACAAACACTGTGGCTAATAATCTGCACTTAATTTATCACATATTTTTATTAGTAACCTAGAATCACACAAATATCCTCAGATTGTTACCTTTCTTTTCTAGATGCTGTTGCAAAAGCTTCAGAGCTAGTAAAGGAAGTTATTTCATTGGTCTTGGTGCTTGGGAAGAGTCTGTTCAAGCCTAGGTTTAACTGGAGACTTCTTACGTGACCTCAAAAAATGCTCAGATGGCTTAGATGATATTTCAATATTTAGCTGTGATTGATTTCCATGGAAATGAGGTGCCTAAATTCCTTGCAAGAGAGCAAGTTACAGGACAGAAGGATGACTAGCCTTGGCATGCTGTAATGTGAGAGTGATCTGAGGAAAACTTTGTGGGTTACCTTTCACTGAGGGCTGAAAATCAGCCAACACAGCAACTTGTTGGTGTGTTTGAGCCCTTAGATTGGTTATTTCTCTGTTTCTTATGAGTAAATAAAGATTTCAATATTTTCTTCTCAAAGGAGTGAAGATGAATACTTTTGTGTGCATAAGGTTGACCTACCTTAGAAAACCACTGGAATATATGAAACATGTCAGTAATATAACACTAAAGTGGATGTCTGCATGACTCTATTTTCTGTGACTTGTTGATCAGTTGCTGGTAAGAGGGCGCTAAAAGCTGGGCCCACATGTTCACCTGGAGACCAAAGTGTTCCTTGTTAATGATTACTATTTTGATAAAGGTTATCAGAGCTCCCCAGCACTTTTTTTGAAATGAATGTATAATTCCTTTATATGATGAGATAACAAAGAAGTGATTTCTTCTGCTTGCTATTTTACTTCTACACCTTGCTCTGTACTGCATTGGTAAAGGTTTTATGAAACTGAGTGATGCCCTCAGCAATCAGCCACAAGTCCGGGAAAGGCAGCAGCAGGCTCAGGTTTGGGTAGTTCAGCTTTTCTCAAATTCCTGGTTTCAAACAGGCCATTGGGGAGGCAGCAGGTGTGGGTGACCCCAGGCCTTCGCGGGGGCTGTGGAGGTTCCTCACTAGTGGAGCCAGGGAAGGTAAAGCCAAGAAATAACTAAATGCAGAGCTCAAAGGAGCAGAAAATGAGTGTGGGGTGAAACGATGCCATGGGGGAGGTTTGCAAAGCAGCTCAGACTGGAGGTGCATCAGGTGTAGCAGGCAACAGTGATATCCTGCATGAGACATGCAAAGTAGTAGATCAGGGTGGGTGAATAGATATTTTCAGATTTAGAGACAGTTTGTGTCCTTCTTGCAGCACAGGCAGAACTTGAGTCTGAAACAGGCCTAGTTTGCTGAATCACTGAAGAAAGTGTCTTAAAATCTTGCGATTCTCTCTGCTAGATGCACTCAGGAGCTGCTGACCATCCTCTGCATGCAACCCCAGGCAGGGAGCTGCCAGTGCAGGTACAAGTGACTCTATTAGTATAAACTATGTTTAGGATCCTAGGGACTGGATATATAGCGTTTCTCTAAGCAAAAAGGCATCCAACAATTGCAGTATCTAAACAGATCTCCACAGCATTGAGTTGTGCTGTGCTACCCTTACAGCGCCACATGTTTGCAGGTTATTGGCCTCGCAGGGGAAAGCAGGAGGGTGGACACTCCTGCAGGGGCGTGGGGAACATGGGTTTGTGCTGTCTCTGTGGCTTGCCTCTTTGCTGGATTACTTTTTTTTTTCTTCTTCTTTTTTTCATGAACAACCTCTCCCCTGTCTAGATCTCAGTGCATGGCTTTATGGCTAGGACTGAAGTGGTGATGGTTGGCCCATTCATTTAGAGCTTCTTAATGATAATAATAGTCAGTCCATCTAACCCACTGATAGTACACCTGGATCATCTCTTCAGACACAATTCATTCATCTATCAGGGTTCTCCCTTTTGTTATTTCCCCTTGAAAAATATTCCTCATTTCACAGTCTATCTCTGAGAAAGAGCTGGGGACCAGGACGTGCTACAATGACTGTGGGGATCACGCCGGCTAGTGACTGCAACGCGAAATGCAGTCATTCGCTGACAGCTGGCTCTTTTTTCCTTTCTTGTTTCTCTTTTTCCAGTTCCCTCCACTGACGTTCATGTGTAATTAGAGACAAAAAAATTAACGAGTAAATCATAGGAATTAAAAATGTCTCCAAAGCAGATGGATCCTATTAGCTATACTTCTCAGGCTGCAGTAGTTTTCCAGTGCTTGGGACAAAGTTCTGGGCAGTCAGATTTGCAGACGTGTATTGATGTGGCAATTACATGCAGCATGTCAAGTGTCAGAGAAGATACATACCAAGGCAGCCTAGGAAAGAGAGTAAATCTTTCAGTTCATCTTCATAGTAGGAATAAATCAACTGGTTTAGACAGATAAAATATTTACTCCGAGACCAAGAATACAACAAAACCGACAAAAGCCCAAACCCATCCTTTTTCCTGTCCCTGTTGCTTTTTACATTCTCTGTAAGAAAAACATTTCCCCCAGAACCTGTACAATCTGATGTTTGCCAAAGTGCTGGGTGCCTCTGGGGTGATTCCTGTGAGATTCCTTAGTTTTTCAGCTGCCAATCAGTTCTCTGAGTCTCTGTGCCCAATCCTTAGGGCTCACAGTTTTAGGCCAGTTGTTAGCTTGAACATGGTGCTGTGATGCCAATACATACCTAAATGGCACAGTTATAACAGTTATACCCTCCTGACAGTAGCTGAATTAAAAAAAACAGTAATAGGATCCAAAACATTAATCAAATGGGAGAACTCCTTAGCTCCTTTCTGTGGCTCTTAAATGGGGAAAATTGTGGTCAAGCAAATACCCTATAAATATCTGTTCTGCAAGACAAGGTCGTGGAAAAAAGCACTGAGGGCTTTGGCCAGGGCTGATGGATGCCCTCTCTCCTTTCATGCATGCTCCAAACATCACTTTTTGCTTCATCGTTTGGACATTTCAAACCAGCACTTGGGACTTGCTCTGCATTGCACAGCAGCTTGTCTCATGCAAGGCACAGCCATTTTTAGCCTCAACTAGAAGGCAAGTCCAAGGGCTGAATCAGAAGGAGAAAAGTAATGTTCAGAGAATAACACCAGGGAATATTGGATATGCCAGAGATTAAAATGTGTTTCAGGGAGCTCCAGAAGAGTTTAACAAACACAGATGACATGACAGGTATAGATAGCAGAATTTCATAGAACCTTTCAGGCAAAAATCAGTTGTCAAAAATCTTCAGCACACATTTAAAAATCTTTCACACAAATCTCACTTTTCTGCCAAGACAAACTTTTTCTCTTTGAAAAGCAGAAACAGTTTTCAAAAAGCCTTTCTCCCATCCTTTAGTTACTCTGATTGATTTACACGTCACCCAAGATAACATGCCCTTGACTTTGTTGTATGAATACAATAGTGACTGGCAGAAAGTGAGAGGTGGAGCAGATAAGCCAGCCAGCATATCTGTCAGTGTCTCTCCCAGCAAGACAAAGGAAGCTAATACTGTTGGTTGTGCATAAGTAGGACTAAAAGGGTGATTCAGTTCCTCTGTATGGCACTCGTCTGGAACTTGAAAACCAAAGAAAAGCATGTACATGAAACCTTTTCCTTCTAACTCCATCAGTTGATCTAATAAAGTATGAATCGTATGATTTCTTCCCACAAAGCTTGCCTCACTGACGTCTTGGGACATCATATCTCCTGCAAACTGTTCTACTGTGACATGTAATTTTGGCACTGTAGGAAGTATAAAAACTTGTAAAGGAAGGTACAGAAGTTACATGAAAGCTGAGAAAATGCTTCAGAACAAGAACATAAATCAGTTAAATATGTTTGGTAAAAGAAAATATTGACAGGTGAAGTAAATATGTTATGTAAGTACATTTCTGGGCAAAAAATAAAAAACTGGGCCATGCTGAGCTCCTCAGTTATCCAGCAAAGTAAGAAACAGCAGATAGATCTGAAACTGAACAAATTGTGTGAGAAATTCTGTGTTTCTGGATGTTTTCATACAAAGCCTTTCTGGAAGAGACATTTTAGACAAACACAAATTATTTTTTTTCAGAATAATTAGGTGAAATGTAATGGCCTAGCCCACACGAAATGTTGGAGTAGGTAATCTAGCAATCCCTGCCCCCCTGGCCCCAATCCTAATGTCTCTGAGTATGCTTTGTGGCTGCCCACACCATAAAGAGCTGTCCAAACCATAAAGAGCAACCGAAGAGTGGGAGTGGAGGCAGAGGTTAAGTGACTTGCCTGAGGTCATGTGGTGGGGCAGGAAGGCAAAACCCCTGTCTCCTGACTGCCCTCATCTCCCCTGTGTGCTGTCCTGCTCTGTCTTTCCAAACTGTGTCTTCTCCTCCAGACATCTGGTCAGGACACCAAAAAAAGAAAAAGGTAGTGAAGGAGATTAGCCAGAAGGTCTGAGGTAGTTTCCTGTCCATATAATGACTTTCTGAGCTAATGGGGCTGTTGCCCTATCCTTATAATGGTAATGAATGGAAAATCCTGAGTATTAACGTCCTCAAGCAGATCAGGACAAATCATATGTGTATTGGTGGCTGGAAGGTTAGGTAAGATATCTACAGGTCAGGTAGCCAAGTATGCACCACCAACAGCACTTATTGGTCCTCTGAGAGGTCTGGACTCCTACTGGTTTTGACAGAATATATGTCAGACCAGCACATGTTGGTTTACAGTTAGTTATGTGTCTTTATTGCCATACAGCCAATGGGGAAACTGAGGCATAGGGTGGCAATTGACTTTTCCAAGATGTTACAGCAAGTCCCTAGCATATCTGCATAGAGCAGCTTTGTACCTGGCAAATGGGCCTTTTTGTAATATTTTCTGGCACCTGACCCTGACAAGAAATCTCGGCCTTCCCCAACAGAAAAAAGGAATGAAGCTGAGAACAGAATAGTCAAACTTTTAGGAGACATCACTGATCGAGGATTTCAGATTAGTTTGTGACTAGTTTGTGAGTAACTTAAAACATTTCTATTTTCTTCGCAGCTATTTCACATATCTTAGAAATGAAAGCTGCCAGATATTCCTGATAGATAAATGAAGTGCCAGTGCCAAGTGATATGCAGTAAATAATCACCTGAGAATGAATACTTCTTTGTCCCCTTTGGCTGAAAGGCACTGTTATAGTCTCTTTCTTGGTTTAAAGCTAATTGATGCTTAAAATTCTGTGTATTTCAATTCTCTGGTGGATCAGAATCTTTGAAGGTGGACCCCGTCTCCTGTGGAAGGCTTGGTGGTAGTGTGGGTCAGCCAGCACATCTGCATACTGGCAGGTACTGAGTTTAGAAGACCTGTTGCCTCCTTCTAGGAACTAGCACTTGTTTGCCCTTGAGAGTGCATAGGACCTTCTGGCTTCTCATCTCAGGGAAAAAGACTGTTGTGGGCATGAAGGTCAGAGTTCAGGGAGGAAGTCTCACTGCTTGAGTGAAATGAAGACCCAGCAGTAGGAAAGAGTGAGAAATTGGGCAGCTTCAGGAGGCAAAGTCACAGAGCATAAGATTTATTATTTATTTAGTTAGTAATTTTCCTCAAAGAGGAAGAAACATTATGTGCTGGAAGGGTTATGCGCTATGCAGCTTGCAGGAAGAAAGCGGCTCTTGAAAAGCTGCTAATTAGGTTATGGGTGAGGAAGGAGATAAAAGAGATCATGAACCCATGTAAACCGGCTTAATCAGGCTCAGCCCACCTTCATATGTCCAAGTATAATGGCAGTCTGAAATCCAAACCCATATAAGCCGAAGCACAGATGTATAAACACAAATGAAGGAACTTAATCTATAGTAATTCAGTATTTCTTTCCAGGCCTGTCCATACAATTTCACACCATTAAGCTCCCAGAGATGGTGTGTTAGGCCACAGATGCTACATGACTGGATCTGGAGCCCTCCCACGGAGGGAGTGGAGGAAGGTATTTACAATATGGGTGTTGATCCCTTTAGGCATCCACCTGGGTTTGGCCCCATATTTTTACCCTCAGTCCCCACCAAATGCCCAACCAAAGCACAGGATTCAATCCTGGAAAGTGGAAGTACTCACAGAGAGCAGCCCTGGTGAACTGGTCCGAAAATACATCCTCTTTTGTGAGTTTGTACAAATGCTGTTGCTGGTTGTGATGGGCAAGGGGCTGAGCACTGCCAGCAGGAGCAACCCAGCTCCACAGGGTCTTTCTCCTGAATTCCTCTAATCAGACTATTAATAGTGAGTGGTTTAGTGTCCTGCACAATGACACTCACCAAACAATTTCTCAAAAGATGCTTCAAAGTCCAACAGGCATTACTGGAGCTGTTGTTTTCTTTCCATTTCTTTTTGTAAACTGACTTAAAGCCAATATCAATATTTATCTGCAACTAGGGAAGTGTTTTGCTGCCAGGAATTTGAATGTTCTGTTTTCCTCTATAAACGGGGCAATTACTAATGAGAATATTTCCAAAATGAATGAGTGGAACATTAATTTCCCCTTAGCCCCAGTCTCTAGTCATCCAACAAATAACCCTTTACATGTTTTTAAGTCTTATCTGATGGTTAAGTTGCAGTCTCCATTACAAAATCTGTTTTTATTAAGATATTCCGGGTATTGCTATCCCTCAGACTTTAGTATCTAGTTGTTTTGTCCACATTAACTGTTGTTGATGGGTATGTTTCTTCTGTGTCCTTCACTTGGAGTGATAGAAGAATTTTTTTTTAATCACAGACCATAGAAAAAGTCTGAAAGGTACCTTACAAAATTGTTTAGCTAGCCCCATGCCCAAGGCTGGATTGGCTATACCTGAACTGATGTCTACAGATAGCAGTCTGACCTGCCTGCACTCATAAACCTGCAACATTGGCAAGTCTACAGCTTCCTTACACAAATTATTCAGGGCTTTACTATTCCTGTGCATTCCCTACAGTTTCATCAAAACTTCCTCAGCTACACTTTAAGCTTAGGACTTCTTGTCCTTACCACAATGGACATAGTAAACGTTTTATTCCCTTCATTTTTGCAATTACCTTCCACATATTTGAGCACTGTTATCATGTCTTTCCTTTGCCTCTCTTCTCCAGGCTTAAATAGACCAAGGCTTTTCAATTTTTCACCACAGGTCACATTCTCTAGAGCTCTGATCATTACTCTTGCTTTTCTTTGGACATCTTCCAACTGATCTTCCAGTCTTTCTTGACGTGTCGTGCTTCAAACTGAATAGTCTGCCAGCTGGAGTCTCATGGTGTGAGCAGACTGGCAGGTGATCTATCAGCTCACACAAAACAATAAGGGGATATAAAATAGAAGATGATGAGTACATGTCATCGACTCCTAGAACATCTACTATCTGTGAATGTTTCTACTAAGTTGTATACTGGTATGCCAGCTGACACTGACAGACCAAAGAAGCCTTATGTTCCTTTCCACCTACATTTTGGCCAACTGTACTCTGATTAATTTTCAATAGTGGGAGGTGAGATGGATTCCAAACCTGCTTCTTTTAAACCATCCATCATTATTACCCTACTAAGCCAAATAAAAATGTTCTTTGATGATAGCTCATCCCCCTGGGGAGGAAAAGGTTGGAAGAAAAGTTGGAGAGAATGAGACATTTCATTAATTATCCCATAGCAACTTAGTGGGAGGCTGGATATTTTCCTAAACTCCCAAGCTGTTTTGTGCACACATCCTCCCCCACATTTTTTTCTACTTGGTACATTATTTCCATCTCTCTGCTAAACTCTTGGTGTTGCCAATTGCCAAGGTAAGGTCTTGCAATTTCCCCCTGGCTGTTGAAAACAGGATCATTTCTATGAATCACTCAGTCTGAGAGGAGTTATCACATGCCAAGATACTTGTGATGGATAGACTTTAATGGAAGCTGTGACTTCACATATTTATATGTATAGATCAGCCCCCAGCTGTAGAAGGATTCCCTCTTCTCTATCAGTTCAGCTTGGGATGTGATCTCACCACATTTTGCTTTCTCATGGAAGACCTCCAAGTAAAGCCCAGATTACTGTGGGAAGCTGTGCTGTAGACTTAGTAGTTGCCCTCCTCCATTTCAGCTTCCAAGCCAGTCTCTTATTGTGAAGTTTGCACAGTGTCCATATAAAACACCATGCTCATGGTAGAGGATTGAAGCCAAGTCTCTCAACACCAGTGTCCCAGATCCCTGTAACTTTTGCCTGTAAAGTAGCAATTTAATCCAGCAGTTACATTTCTCTTTCTAAAACTCAGACCTAACATTGCTAAATTAGTTCCTGATTTGCTTTAAAAGTTGCTGCATTAGAAGAAAAGACGGTGCAGCCAGAGCCTAAGTAGGTAATGCCATACTTTCTAACATGCTTCATTAAAGCACACACAAAAATACCTTTGCCTAACAAGCCCCTAAGGTGTGGGGATGATCCAGTCAGGAATGAGCCTGAAGTTCTCTGTTCTCTGCCCTCCGTCGACTCTGAGTTTCTGTTGGTTGTGAAGCTGTTCCTTCCACTTCTCCTTGCCCAGTTTATCAGTCATTTAAAATAGAGAAAAAAGATGCTATTGTTTAGCATTTTGTTTCCTTAAGATTTCTTGTCTTCAATGTGATGTAAAGGGTAGGGACTATATTATTGTCTTTGGATATGGAATTTGTACAGTTTAAAGACCTGCTCTTAAAACAGTATAGATTAAGGCTGGATTATCCAATGTTAACTTTATGGGAAGTCAAACACTAACATTGGATATTTGTAAGATTTTATCAATGTGCATATTTGGATTAATAGTTAATTAAAAAAATCCCTCTGATGCTCTTATTTATTCAAGTAGATTGTGGGCAGGAGGTGAGATTCAAAAATAACCTCAGAGTAATTCCATATTGAATTCTTGATTACAGATTGCCAGCATGAATTTAAATATAAATGAAAAATAACTTAATTTTTTAAATTCTCTAAAGATCTAAATTGCTAATGGTAGACATTGCACAGTGGAAGGAAAAATCATTAACTGTCTACATTCACAAATTAAAATTATGTTTTTCTATTCCTAACAAAGGCTGAAAGAAATGCTGGGCTCTGTATTTTTTGCACTCACTTACTATCCACTGTGAAAACATTCCCCTCATCGGAAGGGGACAGGCTCCTGACCAGCACTGCACCCATAGCTTCCAACAATTCCAGATAACTCTGATTCCGTCTCATGGGGCCAGGAACCAAAATTGTACAGGAGATCCTGGCATTCAAATCCAATCGTCAATTCCCTTCATAGTCAAAAAGGCAGGAACTCTCAGTTTTGGTTTTGACGTCTCTCACTTCAGATGGTATCTAGCTTATCATTTGGCTCTTTGGCTGTCTTTTCCATTCCAGAATTTTCTTACTACTATAGCATCTTTACTCCATCTACTCTGTGGACAATGCATTAGGCAAACTTCATGAAAACATCTCTGTTCTTCGGTGTATTTGCTAGAAAGGCTGAAAGTTAATGCTTTCTCCACACGGGATGCAATTTATTTATATCTGGAATAGCCTTGGCTTCCTTTGGCTGTAAAATACAATATGCTTCCCTGGTCTTAATGCCACGCCTGGTGTATGGCTCTAAACTGCTAAGGGCAGCTGTTGTATGTTCTGGGAGGCCATAGGCATTTGTTGGCATTCCTAGGGATTATCACCAAGGCAGATGCATGCTGGAGAAGAACCAAGGCCCAGTTCAGATAATGATATCATCTTTACTTGTTACGAATTTGGTATCAAGCCCAGAAACCTTTCTGAACCTGCTAGAGGTGATAATGTCACAAAGCTGAAGAAATATTTGAAAAAGCATATAGTAAGTTTTCCCACCTGTTAAAGTCAGTTGCAGAAGTTCCTCTGCCATCAACAAGAGCACAAACAAGCTCTGTCAGAGGTGAAGGAGGGCTGCCACCTTTTCAGGAGGACTCACTGAAAGAGAAACAACAAGGAAAAACAAGGAATAAGCGTGTGATTCACCCTCTGAGCTCCCCAGACTCATCCAGGCCTGAATCACTGCATGTGCAGAGGCAGGTTAATTGGAAAGCATTTGTTAATAATTTAAGAATAGGCTGACCCTTGGCTATGTGCTCATCCCTGGCAAGTTTCTCATACCACTGATTCAGTCAAGCCAATTCCAACATGTGACATTACACAGAGGTACTTGCTTACGTAGTGGGAAATAATGCAGAAAAATATACTAGCCAGAGGGAATGAAAACGCAAAGAGCATAGATTTACACTGTCACTTTGAGTCTGAGCCTGTTTTTAAATCCTCACATGCCTTCTCTGCATATTGTTTACCAGCACTTTGGCTAAGCCTTGGAGCTTTCTTGAGGATCAAGCTTGAGCGTTCTTCATGCTTTAGCATATCTCATGTACCTGTTCATGTAAGTGGGTGAGTGCAGTCAAATATATGACTGAGGGGAGACCTTATCACTCTCTACAACTACCTGAAAGGAGGTTATAGCGAGGTGGGTGTTGGTCTCTTCTCCCAAGTAGATAATGATAAGACAAGAGGAAATGGGCTCAAGCTGCACCAGGGGACATTTAGATTGGATATTCAGAAAAATTTCTTCATGGAAAGGGTAGTCAAGCATTGAAACAGGCTGCCCAGAGAGGTGGTGGAATCACCATCCCTGGAAGAGTTCAAAAAACGGGTAGACGTGGCACTTGGGGACATGGTTTAGTGGGCATGGGGATTTTGGGTTGATGACTGGACTGATGATCTTAGAGGTCCTTTCCAATCTTAATGATTCCTAGTTTTTACTTTCATTATAAATGATCCAACCACCAAGCCAGGAGGCGTGGGGTTGCTACTCTACCCTTAATTGGTTTAGTGGTGGACTTGGGAGTGTAGGTTAATGGTTGGACTGGATGATCTTAAAGGTCTTTTCCAACCTAAATGATTCTATGGTTCTATGATTCTATGTTACGTTCCAGCTTACCAGTAGTTATGTCCCAGCACGGTCATCTCTTTTTTTAGATTCCTCTCTCCCCATCAGAAACCCAGGCCATTGGGCAACTGGGAAGTGGGAATCTGCTGCAAAAAGCAGCAGTGCATCCTCTGTACTTTTCATATGGGAAACTGCACTCAACAGGATGACTGACACCTTTTGAAACAGGGATATGCTGGGGCTGAGCATTGTGGACCAACCTCAAGTTGCATTTGCAAGGATATTTTTTTTTTCCAAATTGTAGTTTGTATGCATCTAAAATCTCATAGTGACGTGGAGACTTCCTGAGACTGTAGATAAATCTGACGAAAGTACCACAACAATAAGTGAGCTGGTGGTTTTAATCAGAATTAGGTAGAACCAGCTTGCAGGTTTGGACACCGTAACAGGTCTCTTCAGGAACTCAGATGACACCTATCTTTTGGCCTTTAACACAAATCCCAGTATCCTGCCTTCTCAGTCAATCTCCCCAGTGATTATTAGTGGTGGAGATCCACAGGGGTCTGACTTTAGTTCTAATAGTCTACCAATACATTGTTTATTTTCAAAGCTTTTTGGTTTTAAATGCTAAAATGAATGAGAGAAGAGGTCATCTCCACAGTGTTAAAGATGTTAAAAAAGAGTGGATTAGGGGCATGTCCTTTTCCAGTGAATCTCTCAAGACACCTGGACATGTAAATGCCTTTACTTGGACAGTTAGAGTTATAAGATTATTTTGGAGATGTTGGCCACTAGCTCAAAGGATACCTGACTTTCTTTATATGATAGATAGCCCTTTTTGGTGCTATATTGAAAGAACTTGCCTTATGATTCTTTGTTGTCTTGTAATGGTACAAATCACAGGATTGCCAACTCTGGGTTCATTTTCTGTGGTGCGTCTTTCAGCAAGAGTAACGTGTTTGAAAATTGAGGACTTTATCCCATCACAGAGTCACAAAGCTGTATAAAAGGCAGCGTTGTTCCAATTATAAGATTGGTCGATGGCAGATAAGTCTGTATTCACCAAACTATCTTCACAACCCCATGAAATGACAGCAAATAACTGCTCTTTCAGCTCATTCTCTGGTTGGTATAAATGATTATGCAGAAACAACACTGCATCAGCCTCAGACGTGTTTCCACTTACCTGCTTAGAAATGCATGTGCATTAAATCCATACTCGAAGCACACTCACTGTGCCTTTTCTTTTGGTAAAGGTGTTAGAACCATGCATAAACTTCCTCATAGACAGGAACGTTGCAGCTTCTTAACTAGCTCTAATTACCTTGAGCATATTATCACTGTAAACAGTTGAAATAAAATATGCTAGTCCATCTTGCACCACTGTGTCACTTGGCTTTTAGCTTAGTTCTTCTCTCTTCCCCGACTATGAGTAGCGTCATTGCAAAAGAATAGATTGACACCAGTATCAGTCCTATAGCAGGTCAGAGCAGAAATGAGTGCAGTATCCCTTGGTACGCTTCACTGTTGGCAGAGAAAGGTTTTAAAATAAATATAAACCACATTGCCATGCTTTCTGCTCTCTGTCCTTACCATTTTTTGAATGGTCAAGGGTAGGTGGAGGTACATATTTTTTTCTTATTGTTGCTCTTGCATTTAAAACTTTAGAGAAGAAGGGATTTACAGGGCAAGCAAAGCTCTGCTTGGAAGCTGGTTCAAAGCAGTTCTAAGAATTGCTTCCAAGCTTTTAAAAAAGTATTATCTCTTCCCACTCCAAATGATTGATGAAGAAAAAGACAAAACATTCCCTATCACACAACAATCACTCTCAAACGCTGTTTCCTTAACTGTGTTTTGTATTACTGGCAACTCTCCCATTTCCATCTCCTCCACTTGGCACATATTCTCTGGCTTTCCAGTGCCTAGGGGACTGTGTTATCATGATCAAGTGAGGAGGAAATTACAAAAATGGCATCCTGTAATATTTCATGCAGGAATCAAATGCCTCTTTACCACAAAGTCATTGGGTTTAGTCTATAAAATCTAGTGCACTTCAGAAGTTAATTTCAGTTACTGGATACAATTTTTAGACTGGCAAATAGATGTATGTGAGCTGAAGTGGATCTGATCCCATTTTGGAGAAAACTCCATGTTTATGTGTCACAGCTGTCAGAAATTCATGTGCCTCCAGAGACATAGGGCCTTTCCTTCATTCCAAGCAGCAACAGACATTGTCAGGATTTGGCTTCTCAGTCCCTATATTGCTGTGGATCTGGGCCCAGCAATGTGCAGTAAAAGCAGTTGACAGTAATCCCTGCTTGTGGTAAGGTGCCCTTGGTATTTTAACAAAACCCTCTTGTTCATTGAACAGGGAAGTTCCCACTTGTCACTTGGCTAAAGGATGGTAACCAGATGTCTGCGCCCTGGATCTCCATAACCAAAGGAACAAGGCAGTGAGTGGACCAATTAATTCCTGTTGGGATCTCCAGACAGATTGATCTGAATAGCACATCCAAAGTGAGTACAGTGTGCACAGTGCAGTGATCTCCCCTTGCACAAATGCCCTGGTTGATCTGAATAGGCACCATGGGCATTTCTCCAGGATTTCCAGATACTCACATGCTGGTCTGAGCTACTCCCTGCTTGACCTGTGAGTTACGTAGGAATCCTGGAAAGTCAGCCAATGCTATTATGCCTGGACAAATACTGAGGCAGAGAAAGCATAGGTATCTGGGCTTTCCCAGACTCATGGTAACATTTCAGCTGCTACATTTAAGCCACACATTCAAAGTTCTCTATCTAGGTCTGTCCAAATTTTTCATTCTCTATAAACAGGCAATGTTGGCTTCCCTCGGACAGTCTGGCTGGACTGCTTTGTCAGTGAGGACAATTAATTCTGAGGGCAATGACATTTGCTGATAACCCTGATGAGTCTGTCAGTAATTGGCACTGGTACTTGCATTGGTTGCAAGTCTATTAGGAACAAGCTCTGAGTTCATTTCCTCCAGGCAGAGAGCCAGACCACATGACAGACGGAAGTGCAGATGCTCTAGAGCAATACCAAGCCAGAGTCCCACCAGCCCTGCTTCTTCAGATCCATCCTAAATTCACAGTTTTTTGCAGGGAAAGGTGCATTCAGCACCCTGTGCTCTGTGCCAGTGTGAGGTGAACTCCAGCCCTGCTGCCAAGCTTCACCTAGGAACCTAGAGGCAAAAGGACAGATGATGTGTTTTAATTCTCTGCTGATTAATGTGGAAGAGCAGATTTTTCAACAGAGGTTCAAGCCTAGGCCAAGAAGTCAGACCCCAGGAGCTCCCATTTCTAACATTTTATGGGCAGTGTCTGAATTAATCTGAAATCCGACTTTGAAACTACTGACAGGCCAAAATGGCAAATGAGCTCTTCGCAAATCTTGTCTCCTTTTGTATATAAAACTTGAAATCTGCAGTCTAGCCTTTTCTGATAAACTTAGAGTGGTGGCTTTATTTGGGGTTGGGCTCACTGTGGGTTTGGGAGAGGATTTGAAGGGCTGTTACCTTCTGCTGTTAGTTTTGCTTCTTTCTCATGGGATGATGCAAGAGACAGAATCCCCCTTCCTCAGCCACACTGGGAGCTGACCCTGCCTCTCTTCAAGTGCAACCCTATGGTTGAAATAATGTTCCACTTTTGTAAAAACACTATTTGCTCTCAAAGTTCCTGCTAAGCCAAGCCTGTTCCACTGGCTTGATGGAAGCTGCTCCTCTTTGCATGGCTTGAGAGACCGAGCCCAAGATTTTTGTCAATAGATTTCAGAATGGGTGGCTAAAATCACCTTGGCTGATCTGAAACCCATGTCCTTTTATTGACTATTTTGCCATTTTACTGTAGTTCAGAAGGCATTTACCTTCAGAGAGATCTAAGTGCATAAAGCACTGTCAAGAGGGGAAGTCAGTATGGAATAAGTCGTGTAATTGGGTTTATGCCTCAAGGAAAGTACTATTTTTAAAGTCTCTCCAAAACTATACATTTGAGGTCCTTCCTATGTTGTTGGTATTAAATCAAACATTTAGAAGTTGAAATTGGAAGGTCTGTCCCAGGTTCAAAACTGCAGGGAAATGTTGCAAAGCAAAGCAAAGGATTGTGTGAATTCACAGAGGTAACCTGCAGTGACGTCTTTTATACTTGTGCTGATACCAGTCCAGCCTCTAGGTTAATTTAGAGCTGCCCAAGTCTTTTTTTCTGTCTTTACCTATTATCTAGGCTCTCAGGATGATTCTCAGAAGGCCTGAAGCTACACATCAGGCCTGCATGGATCATTTCATGTTCTAATTGTTAAATAGTGATTTTGCCAAAAAAATGTATTTCAGTGGTCCCCAAGCTGTTTGTTAATTCAGGCTGGATTCACAGATGAGCTCTGGCTGGAGGAGCACCATCATGGCTGGGGTCACAGTGCTTTCTCTTCTTTTTTCCAATATCTCAGTGGCAAGTGAACGTGAATGCAAGTGGGCTATCGGAAGCCGGAGTTTGTGTCCCTCCTCTGCCAAAGCAGAGCTCATCTTATAGCTGTTGCAAGTCTACCCATTAGGTTATACAGTATTTAGGCTCCATCTCTCTCAATCTGTCCAGTTTGGGGTAACTCCACTTTCTGTAGGCTATCTGGATAGGAAAGTGTAGAACAAGTCAGTGACTATCAATGGAGGGACTACCCAGGAGATGAGACATTAATTCCCACCTCTGCTCCTGGTAACATATAGCAGAAGAGGACCCATGGTAGACTGAGAGCACCCCCAGTGATGCCATTCCCTCCAGCTCACACACTTTTGTGGAGTGGTAAGAGACAGGAATACAAAGCCCTCGCGGCACAGCAGGGAATCTGTGAGCTGCTGGAGGGTTGCCAGGGCTGCTCCCAAGTGCCCTGAAAAGCAGGAGAGATTTCTCCACAAAGGAGAGCTCTTGAATAGGAGAAGCTGTTGTCTTTTACTGCTCAGTTTGACACAATTAACAGAAGCCAGTTTAATGCTGCCATGGGTAACAGTGCTCTCAGGCTGGGATCCTCAGAAGTAGCTCTGGTGAAAGTTGCCCCACTCTGCAAAAGCATCCCACACTGGTTTCAAGGGGTTGTTTTTCAGCAATGTGAAGGATAATTCCCTGCCTGTTAGCAGCTTTTTCTTTTGGACTGCCTTGCTTACATTTTCAAATAGTGTATTTAAATACATTTTCCAACTGGGAGAGATTTCACAGGGTGAAGGGAAGAGTTTTGGGGAAAGGATGAAGATCTAAGGAAAACAAATTCTGTATTGCAGGAAGGGTTCTGCAGAGGGAAGAAGAACAGACTGGACTGTAGGTTTTATCAACCATGTATTATATGCAATTATGCACCCCCAAGTGCACATAAAGGCTGTAATAATATTTTTTAGTGTCTCCAGCTTCACTTCTGTGTTTGGTGATGTCACCAGCAGCCTGCAGTGGGTTAGAGGCAGAAGAAAGAGTGAAATTTTATTCCTCATTTTGGATGATGTAGGAAGCAGGGATGTGTAAAAGTGATTCTTGGCATGGTGCTTTTCTTGAAGACAAGTTTGAGGTAACCTGAGCTACACTCCATGTGTTTTTTATCAATGGCCTAAAGAATTGGTTGAATCCATAAAACTGTGAAACACCACCACACCTACTCAATGCAGGAGCTAAGGGGAAATTCATTCTGTTGCAGTGCCAGCAGAGGAGGGATGCTGTCATGCATGTCTTATTTTTGTTAACTGTGTACCTTGAAAGTTGCTTTCACTACGAAAGAGCGACAGAGCAAGTGCCAAGGCTTCATCCTAAACTGATCCTAAATTAACAGTTAACACCTGACCACCCCTGTGTTACTTATTGTCACATGGGTAGCTGAGGTTTTTTGCTTACTGGCCTTTTTTTTTTGGCTTTCCGTATTCCACATTTAAGCTTGTCTGGAAGAATGAGGGTTTGTAATCTCCTTGGCCTTTGCTGTTGCAGTGTCAGGAAAGCTTGAGAAACCACTCTGAAGGTTTCCTTCCAAGCAGCACGTGCTGTCATTGCAGGGAAGGGATTCACCCATGAGAGGGCATGGCTCTGAGGAGATGCCAGCCTGCCATGAAGCTCTGCTGCCATCACGGGTCCCTCTGGCCTGCCAGTCACATTCAGAACCTTGAAACAGAACCAGAATGTCACAGGCTCTGTGGCAAACAAGCACATCATAGGGGACAGTGCCTGAACCAAAGAGGTTACAGCCTAAATAAGCAAAGAGCAGGAGGGGAAGCTGCCCTTGTTGAAGGAAACAGCGTGGCAGGTCACTGGTATAGCTGCTCACAAAGCTGGCTGCCTGGCCTCCCTTGTCAGAGCTGTAGCCCATATGTCACTTGGAGAGCAACTAGAGTAGGTCTTCTTTAAAACAAAGTGGGGTCCTTCAGTACCCAGCTATACATGCACAATACACGGATGCCTGCTTTAGTGTTGCATGTGCTCAAAACCATGTAATTTCTGCTGTCATCCGGCAAGGACATGCCTGTGTGGCTAAACACTGCTTCCACTAGACAGGATGGAATGGAGGAAATTAAAAGCATGTATGCCAACATGCAGAGGGAGAACATGATTTTTTCAAGAACATCATGGTTTTATTTTCTTTTGACAGGAATGGATTTGATCCACCTCTTAATGCAGAATGCTGTGGCAAAATCAGTGTATTCAGAAAGCTTGGGAAAATGCTGCAGCTTAAGTCCCTCTCTGACTGTTGTCTCCTGGTGCCTTGCCCTGGAGGATGACAAACCGAATGGCCTGTTATCTGCAACTGTCTGTAGCAGAACACTGCTTCCCCTGTCATGCACACTGCTGATCAGTCACGGGCAATTCTCCCTGTCTCACGCACATATACTTGGACACAGGCTTTCACCCCATGAACAAACAGGGCTCTATACTCTTAGCTTTCCTCAGATTCTTTGCTTTGGGGAAACGAGTGGAAGCACAGAGCAATGTGAATTGAAAGATTGCCACCTTCCGGACGTTGCAGGGTACTGTGTCTTCCACAGAAAAAGTAACTACAAAAAGGGAACTCCAGCCAGCAACTGAAAGTAGATGTACAAGCACCAGTGTATGTATATGAACTTTAGGGATGAAAAAGGAAAAAAAAATGGATGGAGAAGGAATGTAAGTTGCATAGTGCAGCACTCTAACCCATCCTCACAAAGGCTGGAGTGATCATTTTCTCCCTTTCTGTTTGTGTATGTTGCTGAGCTTGTAAAAACAAGGGATGGTATAGTACATGTAAGTATGTGCCAGTATGCCTCCATTCATCCATCTATCCCACATATATCTTCTCTTTTCCCAGACCCACCTGCACATCTGCACAGTGCTGGTGATGTGCTGGCACCCTGTCCTCTCCCACTGCAAACCCCTGCGAGCTGCAGGGCCTGTACCCTCTGTGCCACACTCCCCTGCAATGCGTCCGTTGCCCAAGAGCACTAAACTGTACTAATGCTTGTGACAGACCAAACCCAGAACTCCTGTGCTGTAAAACAGAGCACAGTCACAAACCTATTTTCATAATCCACCATGGTTTGAATTCAGGGCTCAGGAGATCATAGAATCATAGAATCGTTCAGGTTGGAAAAGACCTTTAAGATCATCCAGTCCAACCATTAACCTACACTCCCAAGTCCACCACTAAACCAATTAAGGGTAGAGTAGCAATTTCATGTTTCCTGGCTTGGTGGCTGGATCATTTATAATGAAATTAAAAACTACGAATCATTAAGATTGGAAAGGACCTCTAAGATCATCAGTCCAGTCATCAACCCAAAATCCCCATGCCCACTAAACCGTGTCCCAAAGTGCTGCGTCTACCCGTTTTTTGAACACTTCCAGGGATGGTGACTCCACCACCTCTCTGGGCAGCCTGTTCCAATGCTTGACCACTCTTTCCATGAAGAAATTTTTCCTAATATCCAATCTAAACCTCCCCTGGCGCAGCTTGAGCCCATTTCCTCTTGTCCTATCACTAACTACTTGGGAGAAGAGACCAACACCCACCTCACTACTACCTCCTTTCAGGGAGTTGTAGAGAGTGATAAAGTCTCCCCTCAGCCTCCTCTTCTCCAGGCTAAACAACCCCAGTTCCCTCAGCCGCTCCTCATAAGACCTGTGCTCCAGACCCTTCACCAGCTTTGTTGTCCTTCTCTGAACACGCTCCAGCAACTCAATGTCTTTCTTGTATTGAGGGGCCCAAAACTGGACACAGTATTCCAGGTGCGGCCTCACCAGGGCTGAGTACAGGGGCACAATCACCTCCCTGCTCCTGCTGGCCACACTATTCCTGATACAAGCCAGGATGCTGTTGGCCTTCTTGGCCACCTGGGCACACTGCCGGCTCATGTTCAGCCGGCTGTCAACCAGCACCCCCAGGGCCTTTTCGGCTAGGCAGCTTTCCAGCCTCTCTTCCCCAAGCCTGTAGCATTGCATGGGGTTGTTGTGACCCAAGTGCAGGACCCAGCACTTGCCTTGTTAAACCTCATACAGTTGGCCTCGGCCCATCAATCCAGCCTGTCCAGGTCCCTCTGCAGGGCCATCCTACCCTCGAGCAGATCGACGCTCCCACCCAACTTCGTGTCATCTGCAAACTTACTGAGGGCGCACTCAATCCCCTCATCCAGATCGTTGATAAGGATATTAAACAAGACTGGCCCCAAAACAGAGCCCTGGGGAACACCGCTCGTGACCGGCCACCAACTGGTTTTAACTCCATTCACCACTACTCTCTGGGGTCGGCTACCCAACCAGTTTTTTACCCAGTGAAGAATACACCCGTCCAAGCCATGAGCCGCCAGCTTCCCAAGGAGAACGCTATGGGAGATGGTGTCAAAGGTTTTGCTGAAGTCCAGGTAGATGACGTCCACAGCCTTTCCTTCATCCACCAGGTGGGTCTCTGTACTGTATCTGTACTCTCAGATACACCATATGAAACCCAAGGCTCAATTTAAACATCAGTGTATTACTAAGGAGGAAATCATGGCTATTCTTTCTGTGACAGGAGCTATAAACATGGATATTATTCCAAAATAAGGTCAGAGCTACATACTCTTGCAAGCTTCAAAAAGCTTTCAGCTCCTACTGAAGAAGACAACTGCAGTAGAAAATGATCAATAAACCAAGGAAGTGGTTGTAGTTTTGCCAACAGATATTCCTTTTACTTTCTTGCTGGAGTACGTTGGAGCCAGAAATTGCAAAACCGCATACATGCTGCATCCAGCATCTCCTCAAATATTGGTACCTAGACATGCATTTAAAAAGCAGGTATAGGCATCATAAAGGATGTAACAGAATCTCTAATGTATTACTATTTAATTCCTCTGAGCATTACAAATCACTTCTTTTCTGGCCCTGTTAAGGCTAACCTGCCTGAAACTCAGTTCAGGTGACTCAAATTAATTCAGTTCCCCCTCTGTCACCCTCCCAGCCCAGTGCAGTAGCAGAAATTGCTGTAGATATTTGCATTCAGATCCAGGGATGGTACATTTGTCCACAAGAGGAAAAAGGTCAGAAGGACATTTCATCCCTCTTCTGCCTACAGTGCTGCTGCTTTGCCTTTGACTTTGCATATGTAAGAATCACATCTTGGTGTGTGCAGTGCAAACAAATAGCAACCACAAATTTGTCTTTGAGAAATGGAAGACAACTTTTATACAAATAGACCTACTTTGGGTCCCCAGGGACATGCAACCTTGCATCACCTTCAGGATGCAGAGAAAGGCTTCAATCTCTCCTGTCTTTCTGCAGCCTTCAAGTGCTGCCTGAACCTTGGTGAATTCTTTCCTCCTGCTTTTGCCTTTGTGCAGATGTGCTAGTGTCGGTGAGGTGGTACATTGCATAAACCGCTACCACCGCCTCCTCAGCGGGATCATAATTTCCCACCCTTCCAGGACAGCTCAGCAGTAGTCAAGATTTTCCATTGGCTTCAGAGGCAAATGCTGTTATAGCAAAGATGATGATTGTAACAGGCGTGCAAATGAGGAAAGTAATTTAATCTAGATTGGCATCATCTTAATTACGGCAGTGTGATCGACCTTTTTGGCTGTATAAATTGCTTACAGAAAACATAGCAGAAAGCTTGAGGGCACATTGGGCAGAGCTCAGAGAGCTGTGAGGAGAGGGAACTCTAAGGGCAATTGAAGGTGTAAGGTGGCATCAGCCTCCAAATATTGAGCCCCCAGGCAAGACGGCAATTTCAGCATCCCCCTCCTTGCTGGGGATTCACATTAACCAGCAGGCATTATGCTGCAAGCCTCTGAGACCCGCAGGAGTAAAGGTGTGTGTGATCTGGTTACAACTCATCTGGGACTCACAGGGCACACTGAAGTATGCAACTGCTGTTACTGTACACTGTGTTACATCAGGTCTAGGTTGCTTTTCCTTTTTGAAGTAATCAGGAATTGCCTATGTGTCTCCCAGTGCTGTTCTCAGTCTCTGAGTGTCATCACAAAATTGTTGACTGGCTAATAATGCACAGGTAGTTTCTGTTATCACTCACCTTTTCGCAGGGTGTGTGAGGTAAGATGCAATCCTAGGCAAAAGACTGACAGCTTCTGGGTTTTATCCACAAAACAAGCTTCAGTCCCAGGATACAATGCATGCAAATGCAGCAGTGTAACCAGCTGGAGCAACATCAGCCCTTCGACTCACTGTTCCACTGTCTGCAGCGGCCTTGCATCGAGGTGTCCGTTTGCCTTGTCAGACCATCACAACAAGAACCCGAAGCTAACCACACCTAGCAAAATCAGGGCCACTCCTGAGACACTAGACCTGGTGTCACTGCTGTCACTGCTGCTGAAGCTCCATCAGAGATGACACCAAGGCAAAAGAACAACCTTGCCCTGCAATATTGCACAGATGCCTGCAGCAAAACCACCACTGCCAGCCAGTATCAGTGTCCCAGGAGAGATGTGTGAACCGACATTAAACCATGGCAGAGCAACCGCACAATTTGCAGGTCTTCCCTCCTTCGATAATTCCCTGAACGTCCCCCATGTGAGTCCCAACAAGAGATGTGATTGTCTGACTGGGCGCTCTGGGCCAGGTGATGTCTGGCATGTTCAAGGCTTTGTATTGCAGACATTAAACTCAACATAATGGAAGATTTCTTGGAATTTTCCACTAGCTGCAGAGGAGACTTTAGTCTAAATCCTTGTAGTTCCTTTTATGTCTCTCTTCAGAAGACACCCTAAAATTACTAACATCAACCCTGTTAAAAATACTTTGATTCCTAGTGATATTAGCTACTGAATTTTGTGACTTGCAGCTAATGCTCTGTACCTGGAACGAATCCTCTTCCTTGTTCTCAGGATAAGAAAGTAATCTCAAAAGCTTTTTGAATGAGCCCATGCTGTGCAGATTTCAGGCAGAGGCACACGGAAGAGCCCTTGCGGATGTACTCTGTACAAAACTGCAGACAGAGGCTGTTGTCTGAAAGAACATGCAAGTGCTTTTGTAGCAGAAGTAACATATTTATGCTGCCATAATTCTTCCACATTTATCTTTGATTTTCCTTCCACTGTCTGTGTGCACACAGCTCTCTCCAAAGTCCTACCAACCAAGAGCAGTGTCTTTTTAATTACATCCATTTTTCTCACAGCACCTGCCTTTCCTTTACGTTTATACAAATAGACCTGGCTCCTACTTTTAATTTTGTCTCACCCTTCAGCCAGGACAACTAGATGTGCTGGAGCGACCCATACAGCCCCGGAGTTTAGGTTCCTCTTGTGATATCAAAGACAGCCTTGGGGATCCCGCGTTGTCCCACATTTTAGGAGCAGCACAATTGCCTCCCATGGCCTTTTTCTAAGACACAGCTTTTCCTCTTGCACCTTCTCAAGGGGTCAGCCTGGGAACACGTCTAGTACTTCACCCTGAAATAGGAAAGAGGAGCACCCCCACCATTCCTTAGCCTCTGCAGAAAATTTCTTCGCCGTCCTCTCGTTACTGTTACCAGCACAAGCCGGCCTTGACCGCACCGCGGCCTACGCGCCGCCGCTCCCTCAGCGGGGAAAGCGGGAGGCTTGCTGCCTTAAGGCGCAGGGGGTGCGGGCAGCCTGCGCGGCCCCTCACTGCCCCGGCTCGGGAGCGGGGGGGCCCGCGGGGCGGCTGCCAGGGCAGGGGAGGGGCTGCTGCCAGGGCACCCCCAACGCCTCCCCGGCCCCTCGACGAGGCCCCGCCGTTAGCTCGGTCCCCGCGGCAGGCGCGGCCGGGCCGGCGCGGGTGGCTCCAGCGGGGCGGGCCTGGCGGGCAGCGCCGGCTTCTCCGCGCGGCTGGAGGGGGCGACGGGCGCGGCGGGGCGAGCTCCTGCCTCGGCCTGGCCCCGCGCGGGGGCTGCCCGCGGGACAGGGCCGCTGCCTCGGCACCAGGCTCCAGGCGGGGCTGGGGGAGAGCAGCGCTGTAGCCCGGCAGTAAGGTGCTCGGCGCGGGGGCGGCCTGCCGGGGCCGCGGGGTGCGGAGGCGCTGGGTGCCCGCAGGCCCGGGGCCGGGGCCGGGCGGCGGGCGGCGCGCAGCCTCGCTAGGTGGCGGCAGCTCCTTAGGTTTGTGTCTGTGGCGTGGAGAAGCGGAGGCCGAGGCTTCTCGGGTGGAAGTTGTGAGGGGACCGAGCGCCCGAGGTCCCGGGGGGTCCTGCAGCCCCCAGGCTGTGGTCTGCGGACAGGAGCCCCTGCCAGAGGGCTCGGTGCAATTAAAAACACTTGTCCGGGGGTCCCTTCAGAGCAGGGGGAGGTTGCAGACCTCGGATGTGTAACTCTAATCAGTGCTGCAAGTCCGCCTCTCCCGCCCACGGCGGGGTGCGCTGCACACCCCCTGCCCCCGCCCTCGGCGTGCTCCTGGCCGCTGAGGTGCCCCGGCATCGGTGCGCTCCGTGAGGTGGCCGGTGTGCGGGTAGCAGAGCTGAAAGCCCTCTAAACGGGATCAAATGTGCGTAAACATTGCATCTGCCTAAAAAGGCCGGGGGTCTGTTCGGAGTTGGAGCCTCCCTGGGTTTGCAGCTCGTGTGTGCCAAAAATACTTCAGCAGCTCTGGCTGCTGTTGCTGAGACTTTTGCTGTGTTCAAAATCAGTCTTTTGGATGTCAGCAATATCCAAAGCTAGAATGGCAAGTAAGTTTGGGGGCAGAGTCCTGATTTGTGGCGGTGTAATTAATTCCCATCTGTTTAGGGCAAGGAATATTACATAGGCTGGGTAATTCCTGTCTCTTGCCTTCTGTCATGCAGATCCACCTATTTAGGACTAAGAGCCCTTATCCTGGGTGGAGTTGCTCCAAGGTCATTCTTTGTCCTGATTATGCTGCTTGGTGACTGGGAGAACTTGTACATACAAGACTTATCAGACTTGCCTCCTGTCCTTTCCTGGAGTGGCACCTCGTTGTGGACGGTGTCCTGATACTGCTTTAAGCAAATTTAGCTTTTACTCCTAGAGGGACTTGGTATGTGGTTTCCCCTAAGTAGTAGCTGATGACTGGTCACAGTTTGACCAAAAATTCGTGTGAAATTAGTGGCAAAGCAGAAAAAAACCTCTTCCATTGTTCTGTGCTTTTCAAATGGACCTTCAATATGTGCCTTGTATTGTGTGAACCCTGGACATGTTCACTGTGTGAAATCAGTCCTGGCTAAAACTGTTACTCCTGGCAGGTGCAGCAGAGTTGTCGTGTTAGTCTATTTATAGATGGGGATTAATGACTCGATGAAGGTCAGGTGAGAGAGTTGTGGCAAAGCTGTGAGGTAAATAAGCAGTTGAATCATGGGCAGTGGCAAGGAGAGGGAGGACACTTATGTTAGCTCAGACGTCTTAATTCCCTTTTCACTGCTGTGGCCATTAGATTAGTCCCTCCCTTTTGCATGCTGCTCTGTAGCTCTGTGTGCAGTGCACACACTCTTCTCCTTTCCCAGGCTGTGGAGAGCATCCCTTTCCTACTGCAGCTGTGACACATTTCATGGGAGTGAGCATTTCTGAGTGTTTGCCTGCTGCGCTGCTTTACTTAAGTGCAATGTTGGGAAGACAGCAGCCCCAAATTCTCATATCTTTCATCTCTGGTTGGTTACAGATTTGCTGGGAAACTTTCACAAACTGGGCAGTTTTCCCAATGCCTGATGTTTCAGACTCACTTGTGTAGCTTTGTAGCAGATCCAACACCTGGGCATCTCAAAGAGTTGTACTGGGTGGCAAGTACCAAGGTTCTTGCTATTGTCATTGCTAAAAAAAGGAATATGCTTCATCGCAGGTCCATTACCCAGAAACCGCCTTTTGCTGTAACGCTTCCTTAGTGTTAAAGGTGGCAGGCTGTGTTTTAAGTAGTCCACATACAAGACAGAACAACCTGTAAGTCACTTAAAGATGTGCAATCTTCTATTTTCTTATCATCTTGGAGCTCCCCAGAGGGTAGTTCTTCTATGAAGCTTATCACACTGCTGAAATGCTCACCCAACCATGCTGGTGGGGTGTGTTCATCCAGATTCTGCTTTTCATGGAATAGTCCTGCAGAATGGAGGACAACTATTCCCTGGCGTTCATTTGGGTCCAACCCCCTCCCCCTCTACGCTTCAGTGCAGTTTAACTGGGATGTGAATTTTAACCTTTTTCTGAGGTGCCATTTTCTTCCTGCTTTCCTAATATTGCATACAAAAATGTTGCTGTCCTCTGGATGCAGTTACCTAAAGCCAGCTCCTTTCTGGAAGGCAGAAGGGAGCTTGTTAAGTTACCTCCCTGCTTGCTTAATGGTCTAACTTGGTGGGGTGAAAATGCTCCCTTCTGCCCAGTGCGGTTCTGTTACTGCAGTGTGTCCCTATGTACCCAAATCTGTACTTCATGTCAGCGCTAAAATGGTAACTGTGCTTGATACAGACATAAATGGGATGAATATTGGTAGCTTACATGTAGCTCTTGATTCCCCTTGTGTGTCTGTTCTGTGAAACGTTTGGAGGGCTGAGGAAAGGAAGGGAATAGGATAGTGAATTTGAGGCCTTTATTTCTATTTGCTGAAGTCAAATGACTGGGATTAAATGTGACCTGTCTGAAAGCCAACCTTGTTTCCAAAAAGTGCATGGGGATCTGAGATCAGAGGACACATTACAAACATTGCAGTAGCATAACTTGAGGCAAGTGCAATCATTCACTTGACTAATGAATCCCCCGGGCTGCTAGCAAGAGAGCAAATCTCTCATTCATCTTCTTAATTTAATAAGCAGAGGGGTTGGCCTTAAGGGTAAATGAAATGTGTAGTGATCCCATGAATGTTTCAGCAAATTGATGTACAATAAGATAAGGGAGATCCAGCAAATGGCTTACTTTATTCTGAGAGACTGTCAATGGGTTTTAAGGGAAAGGGAGAGAAGCTAGAGCTGATAGCTCTGTGTAGCTCTCTTCACTGCATTTCTCTCCCAGTCTGTCCAATTTGTACAAGCTGGAACACAGGATTTTTGTTAGGATATCATCTGGTGAGCTTAGTACAAAAGTAATGCCTGTTGTGCTTGGTGCTGCACATAAGACAGCCATCAGAGAGTTCAACGAGCTTGCTGAGCTACGCAGCACGTGAAAAGCTGAGCAGGGAATGCACTCTGCAGCAAATAACCCTCTGCTGTTTTACGTGCCTGTGTGTGCATACAGTGAGTTGTTGCTCCTTGGAAAGGTTCATGGAAGAGCTGGAGGATGCCTGTACTTGTGGGAGCTAATGAGGCTCATTCCTGTCTTTCATGCTCTTAATTACTTTAGAGAAGAAATCGATGGTGTGAAACAATGAAACGCTTTAATGGCTAGAACAGTGATTGTTAGTTCTGCCATCGCAGCAATTACTGTGTGATCACCTGAGTAAGTGTTATACATTAGGGAAACTGAGGCAGAGATGAAGTCATAATATTGCTATAGATAATAAACGTTTTAATATAAAAATAAAAACAGGGTAAGGAAGCTTCTGACACATGCAATAAATTTGGTAGCTTTTTAAAAAAACCCAACAACAACAAATAAAAACCCCAGAAGGGAATACTTTTTTCAACTTTAAACCATAAGCCATATAAAGTGATTTTTGGGAGGCTGGATAAAGTATAAAGAAGTTGAAAATGGGAATGCTTGTTCTTGGCTGTTGTTCGAGAGAGGATTTTGGGATTAGATGGTCCATTGCTATTGAATGTAGTTCATTACTTTATGATGAACACAAAATGTAGAGAAGAAAACTGAGCTGAATTATCAAAAAAAATTAGTGGCTTTTGGTATGTCATGAATCTCAGAGTTCTTGAAATCAAAATGGATGGTCAGATTTTTTGTTAATGAAGGTAAAATATACAGATATAATGAAGTTCATGTATTGCACTGGAATCTGAAATAATTGCATTTGTGAAGTCTGTCTAGTTTGATGGGATGGAAGCTAGAGAATATGGATTTAAGTTATGAAACTTTATGTATATGCATTAGTATACTTCTGTATTAGAGTAAGATTGTTTATAATGGAGTGCTTTTGGATTCTGGCCAGTATTTGCAGGGCTGCTCTTCTGGAGCTTGGTGACTTTAAGAACACTGTGTAGCAAACTGCTCCTTTTAATTGAGGTAAATAGTTGTCATGCGCTGAACAAGGTGTTGGCATAATGTGAGCAGTATCATTCTATTTTACAGCTCAAGCTGCAGTTCTGAGCACATCAAGGATTGAAGACCTTGAAAATCTCAGTATTGCAGCATTTATGCTAGCACAAAGCAAAATTCCTCAGAAACACCAAATTGGTGGCTGGATTTGTTCTAAACACACAGGCTCTTTTCACTTGGAAGCCAAGCTAGGAGCCAGCTCTCATGTCCTGTTGTTCCCCAGGTGGTCAGCGACACTGCTGCCAAATGCAGTGGAGTTGCACAGTGCCCGCAACTTTGCAGTCTTTTTGGCGATTGCTGTAGATGCTGTGTGCAAGGTGCTCCTGCATCAGGGCACAGACCATCAGTTTTGGGGTGTGGATAGCTTAATGTTGTAACAAACAACTGAATTGGACTGCTGATGTTTTGTGTACTTTGCAGTGTTGTAGCTGTATGAGATGCATGTTGTAGGAAACGTTTTCATTCATATGATAGAAAACCAGGTGTTTGGGTTTCAATGAGCTGGGGCGGGGGGAAGCTTCCAAAGGGAATATCCTCATTTCCACTGCGACTAAATAAGAGGTTTGACATCAAATGATCTGTGCTGTCAAGCCTGTCTGGGAACTAAAAAGTGTAGGCAGATATGTTGTGGTCAGAGCTGTTGTTTGTTTATGGAGCAGATGGCACTGGGGGATGAAACAACCCCATCTGGGTGTGTGGTGTTGCTCCCTTAGGTGCTCCCTCACCTGTGAGGTGACTTTGAACTGGTCAGTAAAGGCCAGATCCATCCCCAAATCAGACTTAAGACATGAACACTGTTGGCATAAGAAGAGGAAAGAGAAGTGTCTTGGTTTTGTAGCTGGGATGCAGTGGGTGGGGGATACATGCCTCTGTCAGCTAGGAGTCCCCATGATTTGGAGCATTCCTAAAGTCTTGTAGATTGGCTGCTCACTGCTATTCCAGTTTAGCTGCTGCATCTTCATCCCTTCTTGAGACAGGACTAGTTTTATCAAAGGAACAACTTGGAGTGAAGGAAGGGACATGGTGAGGCTGAGGGTCGCTTCATTCCTGCTGGAAGATGGTAGGTTGTGTAGGTTTGCTCTTGCTCCTGGATGTAAAGTCTACCCCTCCCCTAACTTGCAGAGCTCATCAGATGTGTTGAGCTGATGCAGTTTTCTGAACTAACAAAATTATGCCTCTTGGGGTAACCCAGTAGACATACTAGTTCTGGGTGCAAGTCACAGGATAAGGGACTTAACTCCTTACCCCCTCTCTCCCCCAGCTTGCTTCTTGGTGGGTATTTCAAAGCTGCTTGCTGATGTTACTTCAGCCAGACTAACCCTTTGATGCTTTAGCCTGTTTTCACTTGAGAGTGATTTTTGTGCTGGTGTATTAGAATAATGAATTTTTTTGGCTGTACTGTTAGCTGTCATTTCCTTCCTAAGGGTCTGGGCTACATTTAGCTGTATTAGATGGGGAGAACAAAGAGTGGAAACATTAAGCTTATTCAGCCCTGTGTTCACCTCTGCATGCCAGTGCCTAGATAATGTTAGGGTTTTTGTGAGCATTTTTTTTGTTGCTCATCACCCTGAGCATCAGGCTGAAAGAGGCGAGCAGTCTTGGCTGAGGCATCAGATTTTCAATTCCCAGTTTGGTGTGCATAGCTCCCTCCAAACTGGGAATTTTTTATCACTGGTGTCAGGCTTACAAGAAATAAACCCTTCCTGCTGACAGACCCCAGGCTGTCAGCAAACCCGTTGCAGACCCAGGCATTGGACCCCAAGTGTCCCATCTCCCAGGCACCTCTCTTGCTGTGCTGCCTCTTTGCATAATTGAGAAGCATCTGGGTTGGTGCACTGTGCTGTCATGTGCGGCTGCTGAGCGAGACACTCCAGAGAAGCTTGCCTTGAAATGGAAGAGCTGAATGATAGGGATATGCAAGTTCTGCAATACCAGCCAGGGCCTGAGTTTGCATATTCCTGTGTCTCTGAGGGTGGCCAGTGCCAGATGCGTCTGAGGGAGGTGCCAGAAACTCCTTAGTGTGCTCTTTTAAAATGTCAAACTCTTCTGTCTGTTCCACAGAGCGATGAGATCTTTCATGTCTTCAGCTGAGCCTCCATATTAAAAATGGTAGGTTTGTACCTTGTTCCAGAGCTCGCTGGGTTTCATTTGGCCAGAAGTCCAAACCTCTCTGTACTCTTGCCCCGGGAGGTTTAGCCTTAATGCATTTATCTGTGTGTACAAGGAGAAGGGAACATTTCTGTTTTTACAGATGGCGTGGATTCAGGAAATCCAGTCAGCTGGTGTGGATCTGGAAACCATTCTGCCCTTATTAACACCCTCCAATGATATAAACAGAGAATCCCCAAAGCAAGGAGCAGTCTAAATAAAACTTCAGGCCAAACCAGAACATCTAAGGTGTGCCAGATCTTGCCTCAGGGAAAGAGAGAGGATGGGAAGTGCCAGGAAAGGGAAGATCTTAATTTCTAAGAGAGCAGCCCCATGATTAAGGAAAGTCTGGACTCTTGCCTCTCCCAGAAGGGAGAGAGGAGAGCTGAGGAAGGGATATCCTAGGGAAAGGGCTTTTCTTTGCCACCGCCTTGTCTCTTCTCTTGGAAATGACTGGTGAGATCTAAGCCAGGGATTGTCTTAAGACAGAGGTTGGAGGCCAGAAAGCCTTTCTAGATCTGAGTCTGTATTTGCTGTCTGCCTCAGTTTCCTGTCTGTAGTACAGGAAGAGCAACTAAAAATATCCAGCTGCAGAGCAGTATCTGTGCCTGTGGTGGGAGCCCTGAGGTCTTGCTGTATGGCATGTCCTTCCTAGTTTCTGGAGGGAGATCTGGTGCCTGCAGGTATGTTACATTTGGGCTTGGGGCTGTGCCACTTGCCACTGGGGAGGGTGCTGCAGCCCAAGATACATCTCTGCTGTGTGCCCTTGCCCTGACTTGCATTTGTAGTGGGGAGTGAACTGTGGAGCAAAGTGATCATTAATGGGGTGTTTAAGAGGCTGTTCCTCTGTCCTGCGGAATGGACTGGGACAGTTCTTCCAGGGTTGACATGTCCAATCAAGAGAGAGACGGTGAAGGGGCTAGATGCTGTGTGATGTGAATTTGAGAGCTGAAATAAAAAAAGGGAGTTTCCTCCTTCTTTTCTTCTACTGTCTTATCTCTTTCTGCATTTCTTTTATCTCTCTCCCCTTTTTGTTTGTGTCTGTTCTTTCTCTGTAACTCCTAGTGTAAGTAAGGAAGAATTTAATATGCTGAGACAGGAGAGTTGTTGTTCCATGCGTTGCAGATACACAACATGTCTTCATTAACTCCCCATGACATTCAAAATAGCTAGAGATAAAGACAAACTAAATCTGGGAAGACAAATATAAATACTGTTCCCCCTCCTTCCTCTCACCCCTGCACAGTGCACCCCCCCAGGGCATGCATTCAATTACTGAAGATGAATGGAGCAAAGCAGTGCAGCATTTGGGATGCTTTGACTAGCGCTGCCCGCTTCTGCCATCAGATGGCCCCACACTTCACGAAATCTGCTCCCTGCCCAGGGTCCAGCCTGGGAGATGCTCCCCGGGGTCCGCAATCCCTCCTTTCCCTGGTGGAGTGACAGCTTGCAGGCAGTCAGGGAAGGCTAGCAAAACCCTCAGCAGGCATTGCTGCATTTCCCACATCTGTGCTGTCTCTTTTTGGCCTCCTAAGGTGTATGGAAGGGAAAACCTTGGTGTTTAAGGCACTAGATGGGGAGAGAGGAGTCGGGCTTGCTTTTCTTCACCCTACTGCGTAGGTGTGAGCAAGTGATGTAGCTTCTCCCCTGGGTGCGTGGGGCGTGGATGCAGGCTGGTGGCAGTGGGGAGCAGGAGTGCTTGCTGGGAGAGGCTGCATGTGCAGTTGGTTCTGCTTTCCAACAAATCTAGATGGCATTACAGAGAGCTTGAGGTTCTGATTAGCTTTTGTTTTGCTGAGTGTAGGTTGGAGTAGTTGTTCTGTGCGCCCATGTCCACTCTGGCTTGTCTCCCCAGCGCATAGAGGGTTTGGGTCTCAGATCCGTGCTGTGGCGTAAGGAGAGTTGATGTGCTAGTGCAGTTCGGGTGCAGAGGGTCTCATTGTGGAATCTGTTTGACACAGGATCCTACCCTGGAAAAAATGACTGTTAGCATATTATGGGTCTTGTTCACCAGTGGTTATTGTGTCTGTATAGGGCTTCATAACTCCTGGAGCTCTGGACTAAAACAACTTTTTTTTTTTTTTTGGGGGGGGTGGGGGGCAGGGAAGTCTGCCTGCCCTGGGTTTTGTAGCTGAGTATCCAGAACACCCTGTCTTGCTCTGACTCAAAGGCGCACAAAGAGCTGCTCTTTCATGCATCCTTTCCTGTATTCCACCAGACTCAAACTCCATTCAAGCTATACTTGCGTGGAAGTCTCTCTGTGATCTCTCAGAGCTTTTCTGTTGCTGCAGTACTGCAAGAGTTAGGGTGAGCTCAGATTACTGCGAGCTGGGGTGAACAGCCTCCCAAGGAAGGACTTGCCATCTCTTTCCATTACAGTCTTTTCAGTTCCTTACCTCTGCACAGCAGATGATTATCTCGCAAAAGCATTCTGTTTTTTTTTTTTTCCTGTGTAGTTCAAATTATCCTTTCCTAAGTGCATTACCTTGCATTTGTCTGCACTGAACTTCATCTGACTTCGTGCTGCCCATCCACCTAGCTTTGTTAAATGTAATTGAAATTGAGCTTGGACTGGGGGGAGGCCTGGGGTTGATGTAGCAGAAAAGCAGAGGCCTGTGCTTCCAGGACTAAAGAAATACTGTGAGCTATTGCAGTTGTTGAGTCCTGTTAAATCCAGTTGTGTTCATGTTACAGTGAATTAAGTGAACATCAGAAACGAAAAGGCAGGTCAGAACCTCATCTCTGCTACACCAGGCTTAAAACTAGAATAACCGAATAGCTTTGCTTGTGTGGATTCACATTTCATGCTCCTTTGTCTGAGGTCAGAATCTGTCCCTTGGAAATTGTCTAGAAACGGCAACTTCCTTCTTTCTCTAGTAGAAGCAGGCTGAGAGAGTGAAATGGGGATTGTTACCTCATGTCAGAGGACACAACCTCTGAGGGTTCATTGCAGCCCAAGCAGGAATCTGGACACAGTTTTCTCATTAAGAACAGTATCTGCTTCCAAGGACTTAAGCATTTTCATCTACACGAATGAGCTTGTGAATAGTCTTACACCAAATGTTTTCATTGTTTAAATTACTCCAAGTAACTGGCTAATCACAAGAAGTTAAGCTTTTAATAGGAATAGTGGGGATAAAGCCACAAACAACTGCTAAAATGAAGCTGCTTCTCGTGAATAGAATTACACAGTCCAGTAGACTACAATAGCAGGGGACTGTATTCGGCAACCCAGGCAATACCTTTACATCCCTTGCTATTAAAAGGCTTTTGTGGTGTAAGGTGGCATGCTGTTGAGAAGGACCCAGACCTCCATTTGGAGAAGTGAACTCGACCCTGTTACCTGTAGCTTGCATTACAGGTCAGATGAGATGATGTGTATATGATTTTTTTTTCATTTGTTTTGTTTTCTTTTGCAAGGACTCCATCAGAAATAGATGCAGTGTTCAAATTTTCCCTACTGCAGTCAGCAGAGGAAGGTATTTCAAAGGATCCCCTCTGTTCCCTTACAGGAACAGCAGCCATAAATCACCTGCTCAAATGCTGTAATCAACTTGGTGCTGGAACTCGGATAGTGGGATGTTGAACCCTCTTTAAACTCCTTTAGTCTGGGATTCTTAAGCCTTGCAGCCCTGCTATGAGTAAGGGGTTGTGTCATCATACTGTATTTACAGAGCAGACACCTGAAATGGGGCGAGGTTCTGGTTTGATCAGCTATCCAGCACCAACAGAGATGAAACGGAGGGGAGACAGTGGGTGATGTGGGTTGTAAGTACTCTGCTTGTTTTGCAGCAGTGACCAGCCAAGTTCTGCTGGAGATCTCCCTGCTGTTCCCTGTACTGCCTCACCTTTCCCTTTGTCAGTGCTTTGTGGTTCTGTTCCTCTCTCTCTTCTCCCTGTGTTCCTTTTAATGGTTTATTATTGCCTTAGTGGGGTTTTCCCCTCCTTCAGTTCCTGTGACTCGCACAATGAACAGTTCCAGCATCCCTGTACATGACTAGCAGCTTCAGGTAACGTTTAGTGGCAATTAAATGAGATTCTCCTCCCCCACCCTGCCCCTTTGTTGAATGAATCTAAAAAGGCTTTTATGGGGGGGGAAATGCAGGGGGGAAATTAAAAGGGTTCATAAAAGTGAATTTTAAGAAAAGCCTAATGAAGGAAATGAACCTCCTGAGAGATCAAAGCTGAACCTGCTGTGCCAGTGCAGAGAGTTTAGGCTTTTTCTTATGTTTCCACTGGCATGAAAGCACATGCACAAATATTTCTTCCAACAGCTTTAACTCTTAAAGTCCTGTGGGGTTGGCATTAATGACCTATTTCTGTTTTGTCTAGTGCTAGGACTCAACTGTTTCATTAGGAATTCGCTTATGTGAAACCTCCTTTCACTTATGGAGAGGATTGGGCATCCCCGTGATCCATCATGCTCAACAGTATAAGCGTGCCACCTTCTTCTCTAAGAACCGGGTCAGCTCTGTGCTTTGCATTGTGGCATTGCTCCTGCTCTTGCTCCAATGGCACTATGAGGAAAATGCTGTCCCCAGTAGGAGGTATGAAGGCAATACCCCTCTATTCCCCTGGTTGCCAGCTCTGCCTCATGAGGGAGATGGTATTTGAAGGGGGGAAATGGCTAATCATCTGGTCACAGTAAGTTATGGAAATGTTATGAAGTCTTAAAATTCCATTTTCATTAAATTAAAAAAATAGGGGGCTCTCAATAGGCTCCAAGGGGGATGGAAATGTTGACTGAGTTGCGTGTAGGGGAAGTTCCATTAATCATGGAAATCAAACTGAAGGCTCTTAATTTTAACCAATTTTTGTAGGCCAGACTCCCCATACCCGTAATTTTTCCATTACACATGTAATCTCCTTTCTGAAAAGGGCTAGGTTTGTTTAGCATCAATTTTTTTGGTTGTTGTGGATTAAAGACTGGATGGTTCAAATTTGTCAGGGGCTGGCTCTGGTCTCCTCTCCTCATCTCGTCACTTGTCGCCCTTGCACAGGTCCCAAGGCTCTTACTTTTAAAGTGTTTCCATGTGTTTGAGAACAGAATAAAAATGGGGCTGCACAGAGTGCCTTATGCACTCGCAGCTTCCCAGAGTGCTAATGAGGAACATATTGGCAGTAAGTGGCTGAGTAGAGCAGTATAGCAGGAACAACAACTTGCACGCAGCCTTATTTATTGCAGGCCTGTTTCTCGGAGAGAGGGAATGTCAACCTGGATTTGGACTTTCACCTAATCTTCTCTGAAAGTACCCAGAGATATTAAGTGGCCACCTACTCAGCTGCTGGACTTCAGTTTAAAAGCAGATCCAAAAGGCCTGCTTGTACAAAAGCAAATTACTCACAGACACAGTGGTGGCTGTAGGTCATGGCCGTAAGCCTCAGGCTCAGTATAAAACCTTTGGACCTGATACATTTGTGTGTAAACTGGGGTGATTTAGCCATGGTTGGAGTGCTGCTGGTGTAGGATTGGTGGCAAGGAGGCAAGGAATCATGTCGCTTACCTCTACTGGGAGATGATACTAAAGCTGCTACAAGAGAGCTAGCCAGAGTGTGGTCTTCCCAGAACCTAGCCGAGGAGGAAACAGTGGGCTTTCTTGCGTCTGCATGTCAGGAAACAACCTTCTGGCTTCCATAGCAGCTTGTTTGAGCAAGGAGGTGGGGAAGAAAACAATAGGGACCTAAGTCCAAATTCAGTGATGTGCACCCAGACTCAGGGAACTTCATGGGCATGTACGTGCCCATGATTAGAGCTTGATTCTTCAGATTGGGCTGTTGCCTTTTAATAGGAATAATGCTGCTTGAATGGACAAACAGGAGGATTTACTCATGGACCAGCACATGTATTGCATTGCTCAGTCTCCTTCATCTCTTTGCCCTTTTTGAATACACAGTGTTCATAACCTGGTCTGCTGTTGGTGCTCCACTGTTGTGCCCTGTTCTCTAGTAATACTCCTTGCTTAATACAGAAAGCAATAAGAAGTATTCCTGCCTGCTGTTAAGTGTCTATTCATGGGGAAAGCTGGAGATGTCTGATAGACCATCTCCCCTCTGCTACTGTGGTGCTTCCAGGAATCTGCAGCAGTATTGAATTTGGCCCAATGAACACTGTTACACATTAAAAAGCTAGTGACTGAATTATTTTTATAATTAGTTGCCTGTTGAGATTCATGATTATCCATGTGCATCCTAACGACTTGATTAAAATATCTTTGAACCATCCTTTCTCTGCTCTTTTTCCATTTACCCAGATCCAATCAGACAAAGCGGTGATGGAGAGCACTTTGCCTCTTACAGCACTGACTGAGTAGCAATTAGCTGACAGTTACAGCAACCTAAAAACAGTATGTAGTTTAAGGGGTCTTCTTCAAGGTGAACAGAAGAAATTTTTTAAAAGAGTTAAGTTCTTTATTAACAGGCTGACCCAGCTGCTTCCATAGTGCAAAATTGACATTGCTCTGATTTACCCTGGCTGAGAACTTCACCCTCTGCATTAAATTACACAAATTACTATGAATATTGCAAACTACAGTCAGTCCCTTCCTGCCAAGGGATGAGCTCATGATTCCTCACTTGTCTTGCGAGGGTTACGATGACCTAACCAGGACCAAAGATGCAAGTTCTCGCAGCTCCTTTCAACTGCTGTTCATAGCAGGAATGGTGACTTCTCTGGAAACCACCACTTTATCAGCAGTGATGTGGGAATGACAATTCCTTTGTTCTTCCTGGAGGTGGAGGAATCTCTTACCAGCGTGTGTGTGAGTGGGATGGGGTCTAAAGGCAAGTCCATCTGTGTCTGGTCATGTTATCTGACTGGTAGAAGGTTATTCTGATTCTATGCTTAGTCTGTTTCTCGGTATTGCAAACAACATAGCTTCCCCTAGGGATGGTGGTTCCCATTCTAACTGGGTGTGAGTTTTGTCCCTGCACAAACTTGCTTATTTGCCTCAGACTTGTTACTGCTTATGCAGGGAATGAGGGAGCCGAAGCAAAGCCATCACCTTGCTTATGCTGAAAAACCTTATAGTGAAGGAGGAAGCTGACTCAAATTGAAGCAGATGCTATGTGGGAACAATTACCTGAGAGAAACTCTGGGAGGGAGTGGAAGAGATAATGAAACACCTAGGGATTTGGGAGTCAGCTTTCCAAGGAGCAAAGGGGTTAGCAGTTTAGAGTTGGAGCTTGCAGCTGTGGTGAGAATCAGCTTCCCTTTCTCTCTGCTCCTCCTTTTTCCCCCTCTTTCCTCCCCCCGGCTCAGGGGATGGAGGAGAAGGTGACCTTTGGAGCATAAGTCACATTGCCAGCAAAGAACCCCGGCTGCAATGGTGCTGTGCTCGAAATGCAGCTTGCTGAGCTCAGCTGCCGCCTGCAGCGCTGGCCAAGGCAAACAGCCGGTGTGGGGCTGCAGCAGGGATATCGCTGGGTCCTGACCCAGCTGCTTGTCAGCAGAGCAGCTCTCTCCCTGCTAGGTGGGGCGTCGCTGTCGCCAGATCCCAAGCAGCGTGAGCTCTACATGGATGTGAACTTAATGCCCTACAACTGCAGGAGAACAAGAGCAGGATGGGTGCCCAGAAATCATCCAGCCGTGGATTCCCTGGAGCCTGAGGCTTAGCTAGTTCCCCTCCCCTTTCTCTTCTCCTGCAGGCAAGCACTCCTATTCCATCAGCTCATCTGAAAGGGCCAGCTTTGTTTTCAGTTTACCTGCATGACTTCCAGTACTGTTGATAGGGGATTTAGCATATATGTGTTAATAGCAGGCTGAGCTGGGAGGACCAGGGGTTGAATAACACTCGCTGGGTTTCTGTACCTGTCCTGCCAAAAGCCCACTGCTAGTTAAGGCTATTTCTATTCAGTCCAATAACAAAACCAGAGTTTGGGCAAATTGTCGTTCCTGCAAAATAGCTGCCCTGTTCAAAATTAGTTGCTGTGCAGGGTTAGGCAACACCAGTAGCTCAACACTGCAAGCAGCAACCTTTGCCCTTGCAATGCACCTGAAGGTAAAACTAGGGCCAATTTTTGGCAGCTGAAGGCCCCCCAGAGATCCACTCACATCTCAGAGCCTTGATCCCAGTTTGGCTTTAGACTCATTGTTCCCCCATCCTTCTGTGCCTCGGTTCCTTTTTGTGGGTCTGAGAGTAGAAACACTGATTGCCAGGGAGCTGGGTGCTTCGCCCTCTCCTCTGTGTTGCCTTTCTGTTGACTTCAGAGCCTAGTTTGAGGTTTTTCCACTAATATTGAAAGGCCTCCATGGTGCTGGCTGTGGGTAATACTTCTTCCTTCTGAGCTATGGATCTCCTCGGCTGCTAAGAGAAAGTTCGAGTGTTAAAGATGGCTGATTTGCAAGAGATGGGCTATGGCCCAGAGGTTAGATGTATTGAGAGACAAAGAAAAGCGTACCAGGAGATTACTGAAACCACTGGTTTTCAGCCTGTGGTTTGTGACCACTTCTAAGGAGTTGCTAAGATATCTTTGGAGGAGCCTGTCATCAGTATGCAGATACCTGCCTTATGGGGGAGAAACCAGTGTTTTAGGAACTTGACTAATAATAATAATAATACGAAAAACCACTTTAACCATCTGGGTCTGTAATATCAATTTTTATTTAAAACTTGTCAAAACTGTCAAGGCTTCAATGCAGAGAGCTTCATGTTGTGTACTGTAAACCCACGTAAAGTGGGATGTCTATGGTTTGCTACTTACCTATGTGGGTTTTTTAACCCATGCTGCGGGGTTCAGGAGGCTGCACTGTTTCTAAGCCAACGTGCAATTTGGCCCAATTCATACATGGCTTCTGTTCTGCCATTTTAAATCTAAGCAAAGATTATAAAAGCTACATTGGGTGCCTGCTGGAGGAGGTTTGAAATGCTACTTTACAATACAGGAGATTACACTCTCTTTTTTCTCAGACTTGATTAACTGGGGCTATCGCAAGCAATCACCTTGGCTCCGGGTAAAATGTGTCCAGTTAGCAGTTTCTGCAGTAAGCACAGAGAGTGCATCAGCAAAGACTTGAAACATCTCTTTGTTTATTATTTGTTATTGTTTCACCTGCCTTGAAATGGTAATTGCAAGCGCTTTGATTCATGGATTAGAATGCAATTTAGTTTCAATTGTTGCAGGCCTGTCCTACCCACCCCTGAGCCAGGCTTTGGAAACTTCCCCATCAGCACTCAGCAAATCCAACAGATCCCCCTACTCCTGCCGCAGCAGCGTGCTTTCATGAGGAAAAAGATGTAGGGAAGGTTATCCTTGTTAAAACAAGGTATTTATGGTGATCTTGTCCCATATTGGTTTTGAGCTTTGTTAGTTAGCATATTTTCTTTCGATTTCATCCTCAGGAAAGAATGGGCCAAAACTGGCGTAAGGGAAGCTGTGGCACTACGCAGCAGCTGAGGATCCTGCTTTCTATTTAGTCTATTGATGTAGGCACTTACGGATTTTCTGTACCTGAAATATTTTTCATGCTGTAGCAGAACCAGCTTTAACTCGGACTAAAATTTGCAGTTAAGACGGTGAAATGTTTAGAAATGTTTTGTTTTCACAGTGATCAGGAGCTGCAAATTAGCACTACCGCTGGTGTTAGCAGCAGGAGATAGACAGTGCTGGGGACTGTGTGTGTGATTGCCAGAGAAGAACTTTTGTTATTTAGCTGTTGTACAAGCTTGTGTGTGATACTCTGAAAGCAAACCTCGGTGTTAATCAGAGAGGAACAATTCCAGAACTGAACACGATAGCAACAAGCCTGGAAGAGACCTCTAGAAATCATGTAATTTGGCCTGCTGCTCCAAGGCAGGATCTGTTCTACCTAGGTTATTCCTGACATACCTGCCTGATCTGCTTTTAATTTGCAGTGAGGGAGTACTTTAACAGACTGATTGAGGAGATTTTTGTCTTCCTAATATTTCACCTTTATCTCCCATGGTTCAAATTAGCATTGTTATTCCTTGTCCTATTAACCAGGAGCAGAGAGAAAAAATTGTTTTTGTTCCCTCTTGCCTAGTTGAAGACTGAGGAACTTGTTGATCTTTCCTAGGCAGGACACTCCCTGATCGTTCAGCCTTGTCTCTCAGTCCGTGTTTTCTAGACATCTTATTCTTACTCATTTCCTCTGAACTTGCTCCAGTTCTGTGCTTTGCTTAAAATGCAGCACTAAACACTGGATGTGGTACCCCCACCTGAGGCCTGAACCAGTGCAGGGGAAGAAATACTAATGTTTTACAGGGTTCCTCTTTGTGTTTACAGGTGTTCAGCTTTTTTCCCTCCTAGGAAACCCAGAAAAAGGGTGCAGTTCAGCTCTGTCTGGCCAGGCAGATTTGTGGGATGCTGTTATCTACCCAGGGACTCTACAAAGTTTCCGATACAGCTTGAGCTCAACAAAAATCTGAGGTCACATATGCAAAATAGAGATCCAGGGGATCCACAAAAGCCTGGAAATCAGCAATATTCAGTCTTGCACAGAAAATTAGTTCATCACTTGGACACTCGTAGCAGCCTTCAACATATTGCTGCTATGATGCTGTATGCTTTGCCATAGCCTGCTGCAGGAGAGCTGATTTGAAGGTCAAGTGCTGCAGAGCAATCAGTTTCAAGCCAGCCAAGCCAAAGTAATTCTGACCCCTCGGCACAAGAGGGTGCAATAGGTTTGTAATAAAACCTAGACACGAGGTGGATTTGTCCCTTCTGCTGCAGTGGTGCCAGCAGAGAAGTTCTTCTTTGCTGAGACTTGTCTCGCAAACCTAACATCCTGTTAATTGGTGGAGTTCGAGCTATGTGAGTTTGCCTCATTATTTTCAAGTCCTTTTCACTCTGAGTATTTCCATAATTATGGTAATTAAACTTGGTGGGTTTTTAATTATTTTTTTTTTAAATAATCAGAACTGTAGTTGAATTATGAGAGTGCCAAAATGAGCCTGGCAAATCATAATTTTAGTTTGCTGCATTATAAATCAAAAGCAGACTTGATTTCCCAGCTTGCTGGATGTTTTGTTAACCAGATCACTCCAGCTCTCCTGAGGCCTCGTATGCCAAGATCTGTCCCTGAACGAACAATCAGGCTTTATAAATAGCAGCCTTAACAAGAGCGTCACTGCCAGATGCTGCTGAAATAACTTAGGGACTCGTGCACAAAGGAAACTCCCTCATCTGGGGGCAGCTGGGCTCCCATCCATTATCTAGGACATCCCCCTGCTTGTGAAATTTCAGAGAAGCTGTTAGGATGCCTGCAGATGGGGTCACAAGCATGTTCCCATGTTTCTCAGATGCTGGGCTTGCCAGCAGCTCCTCCTGATATGCTTTGTGTTTACTACAGGAGTTCAAGATCTGAGTTTGATCTATTGCTTCCACTTATGTCTTGTATAGAAACAGCAGTAACTCCTCTCTGCCTAATTAGCTCTAACCAGTGTGTAGCTATGCTCTCCCTTAGCACGGCAATGACTGAGCTGCCTTCTAAGCATCCCTGAATGTTTAGCAACGATTGCAAGGGGTGGTCCAGGCTCCTGCCTTCCCTGAAGAATGAAGTTCTTTTCTCAAAATCCTTTCTTGTGTCTATTGCCAGTTCTCTTGGCTGGTAACACCAGCCTTTCTAAGCAATTAAGGTGAGTGGTGGGCAACATACTCCAGTTTTTAGGTAAACAATGATTTTTAAAGTGTAGGATATGTGTGCAAGTCTTCAGTAAGGCATTATTTAAGAAGCACTATGTGCTGAGATCTGTATCAGAATATAGTCAGAAACTACAGTCTTGGTCTTTCAGACATCTAGGTAAGGTAATAAGGACCCATGGGTACTTGAACTCCCTAGGATTTCATAAGGAGGCAGGTATCTTTTTGAACAAACTGTAAAAGACTTTCCAGAGGTGATGGAGACAAGAAGCCATGTAAACCCTGATTTGCCTTTGTCCCCATAGCATGCCTTAGTCTGAACGCAGCCTGTCCTTTGCTGCTAATAGTCACAGACCAGCGTGGTTGACATTGCAAAACTGTGGCCTGCTCAGAAGTGTGCTTTGGCAGGAAAAGACGACAGGGAAGAATGGCAGAGATGAACTCTGTAGGGTTGGGCAAATCATTTGGGGTCAGTGTCAGTTTTATCTTGCAACCAAAGCGTGGTTAAATACTGTTCTGGATTAGTGCTTTACTCAAGGTCAGAGTCTCTTTGTAGTTTCCCACATAGGAAGACGGTCACCCCTTGCATGAGGAGGTACTTCGAGTGGAATGACAGTGGACTACATATAAGTGTTATGGGTGGAAAGGAAGAGCACCATATTGCTGTGGAAGCAAGTGACTTCATAGCACAAGAGCATTCTTCCTGAAATATTCTGCCCTGTGTGTTGGGTCTCTCATAAGCCCTAATGTACAAGCTAAACGTCTCCTGCTCTGTCTCACCAAAGGCTTAGAAATACAGGGGTTGGGATGGCGAGAACAATCTAAACTTACACGCTTCCATCTTTGGGCATCCCTGTGTATTAGGAATGTGTTGGTTCATCCCCATGCTCTGAAAAATAAGCTCTTCTCTCTCCAGAGAACTGCAAATTTTGTAGTTATTTTGGTAGCTTTTTTCCTGGTTTATTTGAATGTATTCCATATTGTGCAAGCTATATAATTTCTTCTACTTCCTGACTATGCCTCTGCTAACTTTAGTTTTCAGATTTCCAGGTAGGGGAAAAAGGGAATCATGGGGGAAGTCGCCTCTAAAAAGGGAAGATAATGCTCTTTCACATCTGGAGCAGTGTTTCTCAGTGAAGTCAAACAGTTTGAGGCTACCTGATTCCCAGCATGTGGCATGCTAGGTTTCAAACATTAGAGGTACAGTATATCCCAAGTAACTGCTGATCATGTACCACAGGGTATGTAAACACATTAGCCCATGGGTGGAAATATTTGGCTAAGAAACACTTACTTGCAATCCTTAAATATGTGCAATAAGCGTCCCCTGTGCTAAATGGCAACTTCTGTACATCTTTGTTTACAGGAAGTTATCAAAAGGCTGAGGAAAATAAATCTCATTTCAGGCTTTCATCTGAAATGAGATTTATAAATACATATGTGTAACATATTTGAAAAAGTCTAAAGACCTTATACGTACCAGTCGGGTTCTGTGATCATTTCTGGGAAGATGCTGTCAACAGAAATGCATACATGCTTGCTTACTCATAACCACTGCGATCTGTGGACTGTTCTGCTGCTTGGACAAACAAGAGCAGGAATGACCAGCTGGGTCACCACAGAGCTCTAGAGCATCTTGAATTAACAATCAAAACATTCTCTGCCCTAACTTCATGACTGTGTGCATCATTGATGTCTCCTGAATGGGCAGTACTTGCTATGAGAGCTGGATCTGTTCTGAAATGAGCTAGGTCCTTGGGATGGGATTTTCTGTCATCCTGCCTGTTATGGAGTCCATTACACGGGACAGAAAGAGAGATGTAAAACTTTTGTCATTATGCTTAAAGTATTTCCTTCCCATGAAAGTGATTTCACAAACTGCAGGGCTGGAAGATCAGGTCATGTGTAAGTTATTCATTTTTCCTGGTGTTTTTGCCCGTGCAGTTTGCCTATTGCAATGACCTACTCTTATGCATCTTGCTATGAAGTGAAATTCCTGAGTGTAGTGCACAGGGGAGAGGTATTCCACAGGAGGATCCACAGAAACTGGTACAGGGAGTTGGGAGCTGCTGATATTTGTTAGTAGGAATTGCCCTGAGGAGGGGGCGGAAAGGAAGGCACTGAACTTGTAGCTGCCACAGACTGAATTGGGCATTACTAAATATGCATGTATCTCTGGTTAACGCTTTTGCTCTTAGAAAACTGAGTTAGAGCAATTCCTTGACTTAGTCAAGAACAAATGACAGCGCAGCCTGCCTCTCCGAATTCTGAAAGCTTTGCTTGTGTGAGTTTTGCAGGGAATGCACGCACGTGTGAGTGAGAAATAGGGAGAAATGTGTTGGCAATTCTTATCATTAAGAATTGTATATTCAATGAATGGCATCTAACCCTTCTTCTGACTTTGCCTCAGTCTTCACAGTGCTGGGTTTCTTAAGTGATACACTTACTAGCTGGAAAGTTGCTAATTGTGCCCCTTAGTTCTCCAGACTTCTTGTCATGGTCCAGGAAATGTAACCTCTTTCAAATTCTCCTTGTGTTCCACTTTGTCCTTGTCTGCTCCTCCTTCAGGCTTGCACTGCTCTGTCTTTTTGATTTAGATGTGATGTTAAGCCTATCTAGTTTAGTCTGAGCTGGCACTTTTGTGACAGGAAACAAATACTTGAAGTCAACCCTATCTACTGGATCCAGTTTCCATCTGTCTTTTGTGTGGAAGTCCACGATGTTTTCACACCATCGCATCTCGGACTGTATTACAAGATGCCCCTTTACACCTCTCTCACAAACAGCTTATGTGGTGCTGTCACCAAATTCAGTGATGATGCAAATGGTTGCAGCTCTGTGAAACCATATGGAGCTAGGCAAGGCTGCGTTTGCCCTGTGAAGCTTGCTGCTCATCGCACTTCATCAGTGATACGAAGGAAAAAGAATGCTCTTTGCATTCAGACTGGAACAACTAGCTGCGATCCTTTCCCTCCCAACGAAACAAATCTCCTCTTTGAGGCAAACTGCTTACACTAAGCAGAGATCTTCAGCAAATCCTCTGCTACATGACTGTGTGCATACGTTTCAACTTATGCACCCCATACATGCAAAAGTTCTCTTGGGGTTCTCTCTAGGCAGCAGCTGCATTGCCTGTTTTCCTTCCTTATGCTGTTCTCAGCATCACCAGTTCCTGTGACACTTGTTCTTCTGCCACCCACCTTCCATTTGGATACAGAATTCATCTCACTGGAAAAAGGGAACATTGGATGACTGAGCTCATTCTGGTTTAGGGCTCCGATTCAGCTGCCTGCTTCAATCTACTTGTGCAGCCTGCAGATTGGACTCTTGTCGCTTGCCCCTTACTTTCTGTGTCTTAGGAGCAGAAGAGGATGAGTGGGAGCAGGAATTTGTTCACTAATGAATCTCCAGGCTCTGCTTTTAAAGAATAAGAGGATGGGGGTAATAAAAGGGTGTTGCCCAGGTGATGCAAGCTTTGATTAGCTTATGGTGGTTATTTCCTGCTTGCTTCAAGCTATCCACCTACTACTTCTACTGCCCTTTAACCTAAACACTAGACTTTCAAAGCTTGACAAAATCCCTGAAGTTTTACTGCATACAGCATTCTTTTAGTACACCAAATATTATTAGCATATGCTAAAAATATACTGTGCATACTAAAATTATACAGCTCTTTCCAGAGAATCTTCCTAATTTCTGTAGATTTAGTGCATGTCAAGAAGCGATTTAAAGGTCATCTCATTTCCTTATGTTTGTTTAAAAAGAAGTGCTGAAGGCTAACATTTTGGCAAATGCTTGCTATGAGTTGTACACTTTGTACTTGTTTTTTTAGATAATCGTGGGCTTCATCTTATGGAAGCAATGAAAATGGAGCTTGATTTGAGAAATAAGGGGTATCACAAATCTTGTGCATATAGATAAAAGTAGCTCCTGAAAAGGGACTATGCGTTTTGTCACAGTCTTGAACTAATTGGAAAATAAAATCTTTATCAATTTTTGTCTCCCTGCCTTTTTTAAGCATACAGATTCTAAAATGTCTTTCTAATGGCTTGAATTACTGTTGTATGACATCTGGCTGCACAGGTGTGGTAGCAAAATAGTGCATCTGAGTCATATGAGGGCATTACTGAAGTACAGACTTTTGCCTTGAGCTCCTCTTTACCCCCTGTGTTTCTGATGCACAGATGTTCCACCAATCTGAGCAGTTTAGGTGAGAAGGGAGGATCTGCCTTTGTTATTTTGAATAACAAGAATAATAATCGGGGAATTTACGAACTTATCACAAACCCTTTGCAGGTGGGGGTGGCACTGCATAGAAGGGAAAGAGAAAGGCTCCCATTCGACAGAGAAGTTTGCTGCAAACTTCACTGAGCCAAACCTGGCAGTGGAACGAGCATAGGCAGGAGGCTGGCTGCAATGATAAGGCATTTTTGAATGCACGAGTTTGTATTTCAGTGGTACTAAGCCAAATTCTACTTTCATAGTGGATCTGGTGTATAACTCCGTTTGTCTTAATGGAGATGTATTTCAGATTTACAGTGGTGGTGGAGAGACAAGGGAAAAAGATTATGCATAGAATGGGTGGGTGGTGGAAAAAAAAACCCTCTTTTTTTTTTCCTTCTCCTACCACAGTTTTCAGTGAGAAATCATGTAGACAACAGCTTCTAGTCTGCCAATGCAAATTGAGACAAATTAGAGGGTAGATTAACTAATTATTATAATGTCATGGTAGCAATGCTACAGTTCAGGTTGCAGAAGGCATTCCATTATCAGTTCTATTCTTCACAGTTACCTTTTAATTGGTAATGTATTTGTGTATAAATTAAGGCAAAAAAGCCTCTAGTCTTTTGTTTTATAGTCATTAAAGAAATGCTTCAGTGGGTTTTGGACTAGAAGGGAAGAGGGACCCTTTACAATGATCGGAACAGACGGTAATGCCCCACAAGGGGGACATTTGTAAGAATGGAAATTCCTTTTTAGACCTCACAGTGGAATACGAGTTAGATACACATCTGATAAACAGGCTATTTTAAATCTCTGTTTGGGGATATGGGAAAGTGAAATGTGCAGCTGGCAAGCTAAATCTCATCATGCTTCACTTCTTAGAAATAGACAGTCGCCAAACAAAAGGCCTTATTACAGTTATTCTAGTAATAACTAATATACATACCTGTATGTATATGTATATCTCCCTTCAGAGTACAGCTGCAGGAAGAAGCTGTACAAAAAGATAGTTTGCATTTGCAGTTTTTTGGAGGTGACTGAAATTCTCCACATCTTTAAAAACTTTGTGCGCTTTAGGTGTAAACTGAGTTTCAACTCATAATGAAAACTCCTCTGTAAATAAATAATCTACTTTTAATGTTCTATTTGAGAGGTGCTATGGCTTCAAAGGTAGCAAATTTTTTATTTGAAATGTAGAAAATCTGTGCTATAGTTCTGATGCCAACCTGTTCAATGTGCCTAGGTATTCTTACCTGTGTTCCCTTCCCAAGCTTTTATAAATGAAATTATTTAGGCGAGTAGGATATTTGGAACCTCACCTGTCTCATTATGGGGATGCAGTTTATGGTTTTTTTATATATATGTATATATATATTAAAAAAAAAAAAAAGTCATCTTGGAACCATTAGGCTTTTCTGGAAGGTGGGTTAAATGACTGCAGCGTGGGGAAAACCTGGGTGGAACATGAAATTTCCCTTCCAACTGGAGCCTCAGTGTTTTGTTTGACTTTTCTGAGAGGCTTTGGAGGGGCCTTTTGTACACCGTGCCCATCTACTTGAGGAGAGCTGAGTGGCTTGGGCTGTCTTAGTGACACACTTGGAGCATCCAGGAGCATCCATTTGGTGAATTACCTTGGGGCAAGAGCACTGGGGGCTTGCTGAATGGGAATTGGATTATAGGAGCTCGAACCTTCATATTTTTCCAGGGTTCCTTCTCTCTCTCTCAGTCCATCACACTTATTTTCAAGGCATTTGGGACCTGGCCAACCTACCTATCAGGTAGGACGTGGGAGGTTGGAATTGTCTTGGTAGCTCAGTGGGCACAGGACTGAGGACCCAGGTGGGCAAATGGCCTTGAGGCTGCTTTCAAAATGGACACATTCGTACAGAGCGTCTTGATAAATCATTGCTTTTCCTCAAGAGTATAACAAAAAGACTGTCAGCTCCATACATACTGTACTTGCACTTAAAGTAAAAGCACCGAGACCCTTTCTTGCCCCTGGGAGCTTTACATTTACTTCAGTAGGAAGGACTGTTAAGTATGCAATTGATATATGTCATCTGAATCAAAACATCTTGCAAGAATGTGATTAAATGAAATTCCTCCAGTATGTTCCTGCCATCTGGAACAACTTTTCCATATTTTGTTGTCTCATTGACTTTTCAAAATTCAACTGAAAATGTGTTTCTTTAACTTCTTTTTTTTTTCTTTGGTAGTGCTTAATTTTCATCTCCACTGCACTTCTATAAAAATCTGCAAATCATTTTGGAGTAAGTGTTAAGGGGAAGGAGCTCTTCAAAGTCAGAACACAGTCCTGTTGGGTACTGGAGGTTTCCACTGCACTGAGATCCCATCGCTGCCTCTGGGGGACCTGGCACCTCTCTGATTTTAGCCTAGGAGTCATATCCAACAAATTGTCCTCAGAGTAGATGGGAAAGGATGCGTGGCTGATGTGATGCCCACAGCCTGGCCAGCTGATGCCACTTCAGCCTTAGAGGAGGCAGACTTTGTTACGTAAATGCGGTCCCCAGAGAAGCAGGAGATGAAGTAGCCCCTATTTGGGATCCGAGTTGCACACCCCTCACATTGGACCATCCTGCTGGGAACAGAAGCTTTCCTGAGTCTGCTCCTGTGGAAATTGGGGTCAAAACGCTCTGTGTATGAATTTAGAACATAAAATACAAATGAACTCCTAAATGCATAGTCAACTTCAGGCTTGTTAAGACTTGCTGCAAACAAGCTATGCATGACATCAAGGTTCAGCTAAACAGAGATGAAATGCCAAAGCAGGATTTGGGGGGTACAAAAGCATAGATCACCATGGTCATTGCCTTTCTGTGACCTATGTAAGCATAGAAATATGGAGAAATTGTTACACGCAGATTGCTGTGTATGTGTTTTGGGAAAAAAACAACAAAAAATACTGCAAATGTGCTGAGTATGGACTGAATTAGCTGAAACTAGCTTTTTTTCAGATACCCAGCCTGAGATTTTCAAATTTACCTGGATTGTTTGGTGCTCACTTTATTTCTTTAATGGCATCTTATTATCTGAATTCCTTGAAAATCTGTAATTTTGCATTGTCTCAAGTTGTTTGATGTTTCTTTTTAGTAAGTTTTGCTTTGGATTATTTTCAGTAAAAACCAACGCCCTCCCACCCCCAAAAGTTGCTTTGCCTTGGATGCTGGGTAGGTGCACTCTGGAAATAACACATTGAGAGACCCAGCAATCAGTCATTTAGCAGATTGAAAATATTGAGGGTTTCTGTCCTGTAACATAAGTAGCTATTAATGTACTTTTTTGTGACTCACTATTTCTGATGTGAGTAATTTACAAAAATAGTAATGAGGGAAGGCTAAATAAGGAGAAGTACAAGAATTGAAAAGCAGGAATCCAAAAGTTAGGTTCAACTGGAACTGTTTGCAGTTTGCAATGTCTATGGGTTTAGGCAACTTAAACATTTAAACCACAAAGTGAGGAAAGACTGGCTTGAGAGTACTTTGGCTCAAACTTTGAACCTAATGTAGCCCAATTAACTCTTGTTTGAATTTTGGTCTTGGTCTAAATCTGATCCTACTGAAGACAGTAGTAACAACCCCATTGCTATACGCCTGTCCACATTAAACTGGGCCAGTGCTTGCAAGGTCCTGCTGATGGTATCAATTCAGAAAAATGTTTATTATTGTGTGGTGGAGGGAGAAGAGACTTCAATATCTGCATTAACGCCATTTAACTTTTGGCACTTACTTCACTGATGCTGGGTGACAGTTGCCTTGGCAACCTACTATAGATGAGTGGCACACAGGTAGGTATACGTATCCAGACACTATGGAAGATCCCTTTGGAAGATGTTTTGCCCCCACACTGACAAATAAAGGAATCTAAGGTGCTACATGGCTCCATGTGGTACCTTAGGTAGAGATGAATGCAGACCTGTGCCAGGGTGGTCAGAAGCTGAAGAGTGGTCTGCAGCTCATCACCATCCTAGATGGGCAATAGAGAAGGGGTTTCTACCAGGTGCTAGGTACTGTTGCCTGGTGAAGAGACATCTTTTGATCACTCCTCAGTCTCTTGACTCCTGAAATTGATACATATAAGGCAAAAATTTTTTTGAAGTTTTGGCCCACTCTCCTGCAGCTGACCCCAGTGGGAGTAGGGTGAGTACGTCTGGCATTCCCACTCTCAGAGTTCAAGCAACTTCCTTTCTTTTCCCTTGAGCCCTCACCATGGATCCGTTGTGAAGAAAATGATGAGAAAATGTTCTTGCGTCTGACTTGTTGTTAATGGTGGTAGTGCTGGAGCCATGCTGTCATGTCGTCAGGTCCCAGCTTGCATTTGCAAACTTATCTACTAGGAAAACTACTTGTCCTATAAATAGAGATGGCTAAGAATGGTTTGATTAAAAGTTTGTGTACTGTTTGAAGTCTCCTGTTTGTGGATAGCATTAAGTCAGTTCGAGTAATAAGTTTTCCTGAAATACTCATCAGGAAGTTTCCTCAGGTTCAGGGCAGCTCTGTGACAGAGTTGTTGGCTTGGGAAGAAGGATAAGGTACAATTGCTTTTCTGATTAAAGCAGATTGAAGTCTCTGTTCTCAACTATGTCAGTCACTCTTCCACGTCCCCCTAAATCTCTTGCAGAACTGTTCTCATTGTACTGCACCAGTGATGTGGAATGAAGCTAAATTTCAAAATGCTGGAGGGTTTAGTGGAGAGATTGTTGTTCTCTAGCCAGTCCTCCCGCTATGCAAGTAGACTGAAGTCTGGGAGACAATAAATCTAGATAGCACAATGTCCCTGTTCTCTGCCATCCCCTCGAGGTCCTTACTGAAGAACATCATGGAATAGAAAACACTATGGAACATAAGATACTTATTTAAAGGCTTTAAAAGAACAGGGTACTTATTTATGTTCCTAAATTTGGATTTAGGTGGCCAATGTTAAGCACTCATCTTTGAAAACGCTGGCCTCAATTGACAAGCTGTAGGTTGGTGTTTTTTGTTGGGTGGTTTTTTTTTTTTTTAACTGCAGACAGCTTAAGTGGAATTCGGTTTACCTGCCTGGCAGCCTTGCAGAAATAGGGTGACAAAGCCACAAAAAGGAAGAAATATTCCATCATTTGGAGAGTGACATCATTTGCAAGTCAATGAATGATTTCCCGTTTAGGAACTTGCATAAATGGCTGTTAATGGTTGTTTGGCAGACTCAGCCAAATAGGAGCTGGATTAATGTGGTCATTGTTCTAGATTTATTATTCCCTTTTTTAAAGAATGCTTTTACATATTCAAATAGAGCAGAGGCAATATTTCTAGTGTGAAGTGCAGCATGCTGACTTTGGGGTCACATGTCAGGCACTGAAATTACTATCCTGTATTGTGTTTTTCTTTATTGAAAAAAGAGTTTTAATCTGAATGGAAAGAGTTTCTTTAACCATTCTTAGGCCTTCAAGTTATTTATTTCTGAAAGACTTACGTACATTTCCACCTGGACCAAACTGAACTCCTTTATCTAAGTTTCCTGAAAACTTGGAGAAGTTCTCGTCTAGAACTCGATCTCAGCTTTGTGGATTCATCCCTTTGCCAGATAATGTTAGCGTTTATAAGCAGCACAAGTAGCTAGAATTTCCCTGTCAGTTCCTATTAAAAGATCCTGATTTTAGTTGATTATAACTTTGCCAGACTTGTACTGTGGGGTTGACGTTTTCCATATTTGATTTTTTTTTTCTTTTGCAAGTTGCAGTTAATGTGGCTCATCTGTGTCTCAGTGCAAGGGAGGGAGCTGGAAAATATGCTGTTTTGCTTATGTGCTCCTTTTTGAACTAGCAATTTTAGAACTAGGAATTTTCCTGGTATAAGGAATTAGTTCAGATGACAGCTTTCTCATTTTATGTGGCACTGGTGATTTCACCAAGAGTTGGAAGCTGGGGTTCATAGCATATATGTAGCTTGTTTACTGACTTACCACCATAATTTCTGAAGGGTACATGCAAGGGTGCCAAATTCTGTTAGTATGGATATTGCAGTTCTGGAACATCAAACTTTTATTGTGCTTGACTAAAGAGCTTTAGCCTTCCTTACTTGCAGTTTTCATTTGAACTCTGGATTCTAGAAGTTTGGGTAGGACTCTTATCTCTTGAACATTGGACATAAAATATGAAAGCTGGAGTTCTTTTGTGTTGGTGTTAACAAAGTAATAAAGGGTTTAAAGCCATAATCAGCATTTTGCTTAAAAAAAGTGTTTGCATTTAAATCCTATTTTGTTTTTACATAGTTTTGGTCTTGGCTATGTGTTTTGGTGTTAGTTGAATCCACTTTACATCTCTGGTAAAAACTTAAGAATAGCACCCTGCTTAGGACATGAATTTGAACCGTATCGTGTTTACTTCTGTTTCTAGGTTATATTGCTGAATGCAAACACTTGTGAAAAGGCAAAGAAGCAATGAAAATAAGAAGGAAGTGAACTTAATTGAACTTTCAGGAAAGAACTTAAAACCCCTTTAACTTATTTAAAATGTGAGTTGACTGCCCAGGTCTGTTCTTATGCAGTTTGGATAAATTTTCCTCTCCTTAATCACAGCAGAGATCAGCCACTAGTTCTTTGTATGTAAACTGTGTGCACAAGGGTTTACACTGAGGGTGAACTTGGGGCAATGATGTTCCTGGTCATAAAGCAATTAAACTAATATGTTCTGGAAGCGGATAGAAGGGAAAAGGGATGTCCTTTGGCTGGCAGTTACCATTCCAGCTCTGTACATTATATGAAATGCTGGCTTTGCACCATACAGCTTTTCTCCTCCACTGTCATTTCTCTACAGTGCTCATTAAAAGCCGAGAATAATTTATCTTAGCATATGTAAGTTTATTTTTTATGTAATTACATGTACCATCATGTTAACTTTGTGAAAAGGTTGCGCCTATTGTCCTTAGAAAACCAAAGTGATTATCATTGGTTTGTTTTGTTACACAATTGTTTAAATTATAATAAGTTACCATCATTGTTTCTTGAGTCCAGCTGTGTTTATGGATTAAGATCTACTGACTCAAATATTTACAGTGTTCCAAAAATTATGAGAACATGCAGTGCTGGGGGTTTTCCATATGCTGCTTTATTTGACTGAACGAACGTGCTTTCCATAGAATCATAGAATCGTTTAGGTTGGAAAAGACCTTTAAGATCATCCAGTCCAACCATTAACCTACACTACCAAGTCCACACTAAACCAATCAAGGGTAGACTAGACTAAACCATGTCCCAAAGTGCCACATCTACCTGTTTTTTGAACACTTGCAGGGATGGTGACTCCACCACCTCTCCGGGCAGCCTGTTCCAATGCTTGACAACACTTTCAGTGAAGAAATTTTTCCTAATTTCCAACCTAAACCTCACCTGGCGCAGCTTGAGCCCATTTCCTCTTGTCCTATCACTAACTACATGGGAGAAGAGACCAACACCCACCTCACTACAACCTCCTTTCAGGGAGTTGTAGAGAGCGATAAGGTCTCCCCTCAGCCTCCTCTTCTCTAGGCTAAACAACCCCAGTTCCCTCAGCTACTCCTCATAAGACCTGTGCTCTAGACCCTTCACCAGCTTCCTTGTCCTTCTCTGAACACGTTCCAGTATCTCAATGTCTTTCTTGTATTGAGGGGCCCAAAACTGGACACAGTATTCCAGGTGCGGCCTCACCAGCGCTGACTACAGGGGCACAATGCCCTCCCTGCTCCTGCTGGCCACACTATTCCTGATACAAGCCAGGATGCTGTTGGCCTTCTTGGCCACTTGGGCACACTGCTGGCCCATGTTCAACCAGCTATCTACCAACACCTCCAGGTCCTTTTCGGCCAGGCAGCTTTCCAGCCCCTCTTCCCCAAGCCTGTAGCATTGCACGGGGTTGTTGTGACCCAAGTGCAGGACCCAGCACTTGGCCTTGTTGAACCTCATACAGCTGGCCTTGGCCCATCGGTCCAGCCTGTTCAGGTCCCTCTGCAGGGCCATCCTACCCTCGAGCAGATCGACGCTCCCACCCAACTTCGTGTCATCTGCAAACTTACTGAGGGTGCACTCAATCCCCTCATGCAGATCATCAATAAAGATATTAAACAAGGCTGGCCCCATCACAACTGGAAAAGTAGTCTTGGTCCGGAAGAGTTTTGTAAAAGGCTGTCGGGTACCTCTTATATCTGTCTGGGCCAGTGCTGTCCATCACTGTGGTGTTAGTATATAGAGGCAATTCCAGGTTTCCAAGAGAGACCAGAGCTCTGGTGGTGGTGGGTGTTGAGTCCTTTGGAAAATTTGACCCAGCTGGGGCTATTGACTGAGCCCTTGAATTCTGGCTAAAGCCAGTGATAATTGCATCAAATTCTACCGCCAGGCCACTCCAGTTTTAAGTATCTTCTTGATGTGGGTTACCTGCTTCTGCAGAGAGGGTATATGCAGGGATATCCATTTAAGATCTAGACTGGAGCAGCTCCCAGGAAATCTGTGGACCTCTTCAGAGCAGATTTGTGTTCCTTTGTCTAAGGTAGTCTAAGAGTTGCATTTGAATTTGTGCTCTCATTATGGGGGCTAGACCTTTTTGATGTGAGGAACTGGTGTTACACAGAAGAGCTGTGTTTCTTGCAGGGAAAGAACAAGCCCGCATGACTTAAACCGCTATGCTGCAGTTCAGGAGCATGGCTCTGTGCAGGGAAACGCTCAGTTCATTGAAGTCTGTTGGATTTGAGCATGTGCTTATAAGCCCATGTTTAATGCTATGTTTGTGTTCAAATACTTCCTCATGCAGGGTGTGAGTCTGCTGCTACTGAAGTTATAAGCCAATATCAAATGGCAAGGGGATTAGGAGGAAACTTTCCCTCTTGACTAGCTGTTCTGTAACTGCCTGCTGCAGAGCTGTTGTATTTTTGCTTTGTAGTACCGAGTACTAGCTACTGTTGACAGCAGGGTATTAAATTTGTTGGGCCACTAGTCAGTCACCATGGCAATTCCTGTGCTTCTAAGAGGGGAGAGAAAGGGATGTGAGAGGTTGTTGTGCTTTGCTGTAAATAGAGCAGGGTGAGTTTGTCGGAAGAGCTGAATCATCAGATCTTGTTCTATGTGCCTTGAATATGCCCTGTCCAAGCTTCTGGCTGTCACCCTCTGCTGTGACTGTTCAGACTTTGGCTGTGGGCTCCTGCTACTTGCATTTTTGGCACCTCCTTTGTATTTTTTTGTATTGGCAACATTAAGTTAGCCATCATTCTGCTGTCACTGGCAAAGCACAAAAGCTGTTTAAGAGCAAAAGCTTGATGGAAAGCAGGTGAGATGCATGCCTAGCTTACCAAGACACTGCCCCAACATCAGTGTGGAGACTTAGAGTCTTGTAGACCTTTTCACAGGTTGTTTTTCTTGGTCCTAGTTCCACATCAGTTTTTAAACTGAGTACAAGTGACCTGGGTGGTCACTTCTGTACAGCCTTTGTGTGTACCAAGTTTCTTGAACTAGGTTATACAAGCATGTGCTCTTACCTTCAGGTCTGAAACTACCAATATCTTCATTACTGTGGTAAATGGGCTTTTTTTGCTGCATGTGTAATTTAGTCTCAAGTGTTTTGCCAGAAACCAATCCTTTCTGACCCACTGATGTGACAGTACCTCAGCCACGAGCAAACGAACAGAAGCAAAATGTTGTAACAATGATGTTAGGCAGACTGTGCTGTGCATAGCCTGGGAATCTCAGCAGATCGGCTCCTGGATTGTGCCCTGTTTGCAGAGCCTTGTGTCTTTCCCAGAACTGTGTTCCTTTTGTTTTCAATGTGTGATTACCTACGAGTCTGTCACTGCATCTCATGACGAGCAGTGTCCTCTGTTCCATGTGCCCAGGCTCACTGCAGGTGTAGATGGAGTCAGCAGTCATCCAGTGACAATTCGGTTGCACAAAACATCCATGAAGGATGCTGAAGTCTGATTAAAACTAGGTTTATGGCAGCTTTTTTTACCCAGACTGTTTAAAAAGACCAAGTCTGTTGTTATTTCTAGCATTGAAATAGGACATTGTCCATTTCTTCATTCTCCAAGTGATCAGGCACATAAGCATGTGCTTAAAGTTAAGGAAGAGTTAAGTCTTGTCCTGAAAGAAGGCCTTGTGGTATTTTGTTTCATTAATAACACTGTAAACCCTGTTTTTTGTGGGTGTGAGGTTTTTTTTAAATTCTTACCTCTGTTGCACATATTGGAATAAAAGTTACTCCCCTGTGCATGGGAAGTATCACTAATGGAGCTATGGACAGTTTATTTTCCTCTGTACCATGCTGAGAGCTCACTTCATTGTGTCTGCCTAATTATAGAGTGAAATACAATCCTCTGTCTGTCTCTATTGTTAATCACACTGAGTTTGGATAAAAATATTAACCCAAAGCATGAAGTAGTGTTAAGTATGAAAGCAGTATGAAGACAAAGAAAGCAAGCCATCTGTTTTCTCCTTTTCTCCCTTTGGCATATAGAGGCATATTCTACTACTAAGGTCCACATATTCTTCCTGAGATGTTTGTTCTGTTTCATTTGTATTTAATTTTTTAATCACAAGTATTTGTGTGTCTGTGAAGGTGTGAATATCAATGTAATGATAGAATGGAAGATGGTTGATAAAGCTGATGTGCTGAACAGCTGTGCTTTACCTGAGGTTTTAGAAAAAAGTTTGAAATGTCCAAAATGTTTTCACCACCTCTGGGGCTTTGTTTTTAGTGAGTTTTTAAAACACCAAGGTTAAACTGAGTAAAAATAATAGCATCAACTCATTTTAGGGTTGTTCAATACTGTTAGTAATGGTATCTTGAGTTCAGAGGCTAATAAATTTGCTGAAGTGGTAGTCATTTGGGTAAGTGCTATATGCTAACTGCAGACATATTTTTCTGGAATCTTGAGACAGCTGATCTGTTTGACATATGGATCTTGTTCTATGTTTTGCCCATATTTAAAAATGGCTTTTTAACCTCAGGGGGTTGGAGTACTTGAAATAAGTAGAAGGTCCTGGGGATGGATCGCGAGTTCCATTGTGCAGATGTACAAACGTGCAGCTTCAGCCTTGTCAACACACGTCTGAAACCAAACACAACCCTATAAAGAGGTGTCAATGGAGGCTACTTCAAGTGATGGGCATGACTTTCAATCTTAGGGCCAGTGCCCTGAGTGGATAGTAGGCCTTTTTCAGCAGTGTAGGTACATGCTGCTATTTGTGAGCTCTTGCTTGCTAAAATGATGATTTCCAGCAGAGAAGGCTGTGATGAAATGAGAGAACAGGGGTTGAAGAGAGTGGAATAAATAAATGGTGGGGGAAAACAGAATGCTAAAGGAGGGGGAGAGGAATATGTGAGCATTGCTAGCCCTGAGCCTGATCCTGGTGACAGCCAACGTGGTCATGTAAGAGAAGCGTTTCACAGGGGCTAAGCAGGGCTGAAGGTGCAAACAGTGTGGTGTTCATTAACATATTGATGTTTGCCTTCAATCAGTGCTATAATGTCTTTTTTTTTTTTTTTTTTACATATGGTATTAAATAGAAAGACTGTTCTTGTGAAATCCAGTTCTTTCATCTGGGGGATTACAGAGATGAATTTCAGCTTAACACTCCAGTAATTATCTAGCACACTTTTATTTTGCTGATTAGAGCTGTGAAACTTCTGAAAGTTTGCATCAAATTTGACTTGTTCATTAAATCTCTGTTGGAACTATGGCACAAGTCAAGTCTGAAGGTGACAGATACAGCAGTTCAGTTATGCTTGCACAAAACTTGTTTGGCTTACCTGGATGATATCAAAGTGTGTGTATGTATTAAAAATATGGATATTTTTAACCCTGATGAATGTGTGAGAAATCAGCAGCTTTAAAAACCACTATTTATTTTGGAAGATTCACTTAAACCTCAACACTAATGAGCATTGTCATGCCAACTGTGCAGATGAGATGAGAGAGAAAAGAAAATAACCTATAAATATCTGTGATAATTTTTGAAAATTCCTGTTTTTATCGAGTTGTAGTGGATGAATGTTTGACCAGCAGTCACTGTGAACATAGGACAGAAATAGCATTCATAGAAATCTTAGATGATAACACATCACTAGCTTCATTGTATATTTTCCGTTTCATGGTGACTACAGAGGACCAGAGTCCACAAAACAGTCTGTACTCATACAAAAGGCACCCCTGTATAGCAAATGAACAAAATGTTCTTGGATGAAACTCCAGCTTTTATTTTATTTTTTTTTAGGCCAGAAAAAGTTATTTGAATGCTCCCACAGCTTTCCTCTTCACCTCTTGTACTGTTACATCCTCTGACATCATACTGTGCTTCCAAGGAGAAGTTTATGGTGTCACGAAAAGGGCCTCAGAAGTTCAAGACGCTGTGACACTGAGAGAAAGTGTCTGTATGTTTTCAAACATTATGGAAATTGTAAGCGTGCTTTCCAAAACTGTCAAAAATATATACTTTGAAAAGATGAATGCCTGTGTGGGATTAACTCCTCATGTTACACATGTACTCTGGAGTGTGTTGTTTTCTCCCACTGGTCTCCGGAGCCCAGTATCTCAAATGGAATCTGACACACCACACCAGATGCTAAATGAGGCCTTTCCAAATTGAGGTGTGTGTTTTTCTGTGCTGAATGTAATCTTTCCAGACCTACTTTGCGTGAGTCTGATGGGAGTTCTCCTGCTGTTTTGGAACAATTCACCTGGCTCAACCACAGCCCATCTTTGTATTTGTTGGTGTTAACAAATGCATGTGGATGGGTCCCTCTTCCCTTCTGCCTCTGAATCGCCCCCAGTTGAAATGTCTTGCTGGTGTAGTTGGTGTAGCTAGCTGGTGTACATACAGAGCATATTTCTAGGAAATGTTATGCAAACCGGTTCCAAAAAAGAGGGAAGCGTAGGAAAATGATGTTAATGCTATCCCTAAAGCAGATAAAATACATTTCATATGTTATTCCTCTTCTTTTTAAGAAAGGAGAAGCAAATAATTACAGCAGCTGTTTGTGCTATAACAAACTGGCACCGTGTATTCATAGCTAACGCTAAACAGCTGATCTGCTGCAGATCCCAAGACTTCATAATAAGATCTTGAAAGACAGGGTTTACCTGGATACAAAACAAGAAATGCTCCACTAACATTGGCACTCAGTAACTCAGAGTACAAATGGCAAGTTAAAATGAGCATAACCAGCTATGACAGATACCTGGCTTGGGCAGGAGATGTCCCATACCTCATCTAGAAGGAGGAGGACAATGAGATTGCCTGAGCTCATGTGGTTTAAAGTACTGATGTGGTAGATGGTGCAAAGTTGTCAAGCCCCCTCTTCATGTTTGACATAAATGTTTTGAGAAGCAAGTGTCCTCTAGCTCCTCTGTTGAGGTTGTCCAGAATTTCTCAGTTGACAAAGGAGGAGGATGGATGAATGTGATTTTTTTTTTTCTTTTCAGTGTTTTTAGGCTGGTGATTAGGGTTCTCATCAAGCTGAGCAGAGACCTGTACTCCAGTCTCTGCCGCCCAGGAACTCCTAAATACATAAAAGTTCACTGATCTTTAGGTACAATACAGTGCCTCTGCCATGTTCAGTGTGGCACTGCATGAATCTGTCTTTTGATGATGTTGATCTGTCTGTTATGCTGTCTTCTAGATAAAGTGCTGTTAACACATCATCTTTTAAAGCATGAGAGTTTCACATGGCAGTGACAGGTAATATATACTTGTTTCCTTGAAAAAAAAAATTCTTTTCCGTTAGCAATGACTTGCTGATTGCCTATTTATTTTCACAAATCTTCTCATGTCAAAATATTTTGATAAAAGTCTGGCCCGTATTAAATAATCAAGAAAATAATTACTACTTCCAATTTCATTTAATTTTTGACTGTCAAATAATCTAACAAGCTTATTTTTAGATCTCAGGAATACATCTTGTAAGGTGCTGCAGTGAGTGAATAAAGATGGTTTGTACGCAGTGGAGGTTGGGGAATGGAGGGAAGTGGCTGATTTCAAAGCTCGGCATACATTAGGATTGAAAGGGAGAGAGTGAGGGGAAGGAAGGAATACTTTGTGTGCAATCTTGGCCCAGCAACATTGGGTTAATGATCACAAAGTGGCAGCCAAATTGGTTAATTAGAGAATAAGTGCATGCTGTTTGCATCTGTCTCATTAAGTCTGAAGAATAAAGCTGTAGAGGAGAGGTACTGAACAGAGCTGGTTAGCAGGGTGCTGGCTGTGGGGTCGTTTGGGTGCTGGTCTACTGGAATTGTTTCTCGAGTTGTTGAATGTGACTTCTATGGTTGTGTGGCTTGTCGTCTACTCCAAAAGTTGTATATAGGGTCAAGCACGGAGCTGTAAAGAATGTTTATTCTTAATTTGATATGCTGGTCTGAAACATTGCTGTAAAACCTCTTCATTTTAACATGCAGCAGGAATTTCCTGTATTTATCCCATTAATGTTGAAAATGTCGAAGTTGCAGAGAAAGGGTATGCAAAGAGGAAGGGAATTAAGGTAGGGCGGGAGAGTGAAATTGCAGCTTAAGGGGTTGATTTTTAAAGGAGGATGTGGGCTATTTGAACAAGTCTTTTGAGGCTGTCCCCAGACATCTGCCAAGTTTGAAATTCCTCTTTGAACACCACCATGGCACTTCTGGGACTGGCGGGAGAGTTTGTGTTAAATAGCCAGTATGAGATTTACAGGAACCAGACCTGAGTGGATGGGACTTGAGAAACCAAAGTGCTTGGGATGTCTGTTTTGCTTATTTGTTTTGGTTTTGTGGCTTGTTTTTTTGGAAGGCGAAAGCGAGTGAAAGGATAGTGAATCTGCCCAGGTAGGTAACTTCCTGCTGCCCTGCCAGGTATGGAAGGGGACAGAAAGGTGAAGAAGGTATGAGGTGGTGCAGGTAGAGCAGGGCAGGTCAAGAGAAAAGTTTGGGGAACAATTGTCATTTTTCCCCTGCAGTCCTTGCATGCACAAGATGCATGGGTTAGGATTCAAGCAGTTATTAGGTATGCACAAGTAAAAGTCTGGAAAGGTGGCATGGCACAGGGGGCTCCAAACTAGCATCGGTAATAGTGAACTGAGGAAAAACCGTCCTGCTGCCCGTTAACAGGCAGCTGTAATGTGAGACTGTTCTCTTAGGGCTGTTTCTTGTGATCCTTTTTCTTCCAAAGGCTGAGTGTTAACTGTATTTGGAGGCCTATATGGGCAGAATGATATTCTGCTTTATGAGAAAGATGGTAATTCAGGGCACTTTCCAGAGTGTGCAGAGGCCATTAGGGACCTAGTCTAAATGACAGTCTTTCTCCATTGACTTTGAATCAGGTTGTTGCATCCTACAGCAGAAACTTCCAGCCCCCTCGCAAGGATTTTGGACACTTAGTCCCCCATGGAAAATTAAAATGAGATTAGAAAAGCTCAGCCTGCTATTCTAAGTGGATTGAATCAGAAGTAGGAACAGGCTTGGGGTTTTGTTAACAATCAATTGAAACTTAATACTGCAATCACTTTCAGCATCCACAGGGAGGGAAGGCAATATCTCTGGAAGAAGACAGTATTGTATATCACAGAACTGAATATTCTGCATGGAATATTTATTGGAAAATGATTTACATTCCCTTAATTTTCCCCTACAAATGTCTGCCCTTTTCTGTCTGGAATTGTCTTCATAACCACATCCCTGTTTTTAAAACTGCTAATAGCGCTGATTTAAGTCGTTCATATAAAATGCTTTTCATGGAGAAAGAATTGTTCTTGAAGTGCATCTGACTAAAATATGCCAAGGTTATTAGCACTTCACATTTTGCAAATGAATTCATATCTTATTTAAAATTTTAATTGAACATACATGGCTTGCTTTTTTAATAACTTTCCTGAAAAGATTATTCTTTTCCCAATAAAAACCAGACTGTGCTCGCTAAAGAAGAATCTAAGGAAAATTTGAGCTAAATTACCCTTTCCCTCAAAAAAGATGTTTGCAGAAATAAAGTAGAAAAATAGGTCTCTTTGGGCCCTTGCAAAATGCAAATATCTCTTAATGGGCAGGTTTTGCTTGGCTGTTAACTAGTTGTAGCTGTTCTTGCTTCATTTGGTTTGCATAACCATGGCCTAATTCAAGACAATTTTTTCTTAATGTACCCCTTTGTTACTACTTCTGTGTTAATATTTTGGCATTTACCTATTTCCTTGATAGCTTCATATTTCCTTGCTACCTGGCCCGCTCGTGCGTTGTGAATGGTAGTGACATTTGTGCTGGTGTCCATCCCTGCAGCATGTCCCCCTTGCTGTCTCTCTGCTGTCCCCCTCAGCTCTGTCATGAACGTGTTTGTCCCTGTAAGGACAAGGGGTGTGGGGAACAGTAGATGAAGTGCCTGCTCTATGCCCCAAAGGGATGGTGGAGGGGCACAAGAGGCCTGGGGAAGAGGGACAGGCAGTGGCATTGTGTGCTGGACCCTTGGGCAGGGAGATGGACATGATGGGCACCTTGACCAGGAATGATGGGCCTGGACCTTACCCTTCTAGCTTGCAACCTACCTGAAAAAGCTCTTGCTTTTGTCTCCACCAGCACCATGGGGGCTCAGTACACCCTTGTGTTAACTCTTCTAGTATAGGGGTGTTTAAGTCCACCTTTACAGGTGATGACCAGAGAATCCAGCCTCAATTAAAAACCAGAAAAATTAAAGCAGGGAAGGTCCAGAGAACTCTGATGGCAAGCTTAAGTACTCAGCTTCCAACAAATAGTTGTTCTGGATTTAATTCTTGCCATACATAAACAAGGGCTCCACCAATTGTACTTTGATATTAGAATTAGTTTGATTTGAAATCAACCAGAACACTTGCATCCTGGCAATAGATCACTTTTATGTTGCATGTGGTTCCATTAGGAAAGATTTGATGTCACTGTCAGGGTAAAATTGCTGATTTCAATCTTGTCTGGTTTCCCTCTTTGCACTTTGGCAAGTAGAGAAATATTTTGCTTCTCTGTGTAGTTTTCCATTGAATAACTAGGGCATCTCAGTAGTCTCTTTGAAAAGAAAAAAAAAGGCTGGTAGCTGCCATCTTAATGTTCTCAAAAAAAGTAAAGTATCTCAAAGATTTTTTTTCTCTGCTGACTTGCAGCTGCTGTGTTCATTTATTAAGGTGGGAGTCTATGGGATCCAGCCTTTAATTAAATAAATTTTGAGAAATCTGTTGCATGGGTGCTGGACACTTTACCGAGATGCTTGAGACATTATTATATAAAAAATATTGATAATCCAGTATTACAGAAAAGGGCAGGCTTTCAGTCCAGAGGCCCAGGTTCGACTGAAAAATGAGCAGAATGGGTAAAGGCAGAGCAGCAGCAGGCAACCGGAGAAAGGTGTTGTCATGTCATTGAAATGTGGTCCCAGTTCAGCATGACTCTTTACCAGTACCAGAAACTGCATGTTAAGCAGTTCTTCCTTCCTGTGATGTCGTATGACAATGTCCATTTTCACACTGATTTATTTTTTTCTCCCTCAAATTTAAAAAGGTGTATAATGAACACAAGATCCTAGTTCATTTATGACTACTGTTCTTAGGATGTTGGCCTGTCTATTCTGAATAACCAAAGCTACAGTTCCTTCCCCACGCAAAAAATTAACTGTACATCCCAGGCGGGCTCTAACCATGTTTCCCCCTGACTCACAGGCATGAGAGAATCTCTGGAAGACTTTGAGAGAGGTAATGTCATGGGAGGCAATGTCCCTAGTGAAATATTGTGGTGTAGACAATATTTTTGTTAAAATTCTTCAGACAAATCTATGTGGAGTATGATTGGTTTGGATTTACATTTAAAACACGGAACTAAATCGAACTCTGAATTTCCGGTCATCTTCTAGGCATTGATACTTTGACTCGGGCTTAGCGCTTACGTGCCCTGGTATTATTGGTGATATGTTAAAACATTATGGCCAAGTACCATACTCCCTGCGATATTTAAATATATAACATATTTGGAGTTCTTTGCTTTTACTTCTAATCTTTCAGCAACCTTATACTTTCTGACTTCTCTCTCAAACCGAGGACACGCTTTTTTCTTCATTGGGGAATTCTGTTTTCAATCAGAAGGTGTCAGCAGCTCAGACTTCAGGGATACTGTCAAGTAGTACTGGCTTATTGATAATTTTGCAAGAATGACCACACCAAAACACTGTAAATGTTTGCAGATACTCTTGAGTCTGTGGCAAGGGTAGGAATAAGTGCTAACATGCCATGAGATACATATGTGAGGGTTGGGGTTTTTTTTTACTTAATAAAAAGTAAAGAAAACTAGAAGTCACATGACAAGGCATTTCTCTAAACTTTTGTTTCTTAAAGCCAAGTGTAATGTCATAAGGCTTGGATCTGATAGAGAACGCAAATCTTTGCAAATACTGTGGAAGACTTTCTTGGAGCTGGGTACCTGGCAGGAGCCCGTTTCTTTTCAAGTAGTTCAGGCAAGGGTTCAGATGCTGGAGCACTCATCCGTGTTGCACAGAACCCTTTTTGCAACTGGTTTTTGGAAAATACTGCATTATTTCGCAGAGCAGGAGCTCAAGACCTATTTTACACCTGTTCCTCTAATACACCTGTGCTTCCAGGATCCTCATCAAATAGGCATAATTTATACTGACAGAAACTACTTTTGCTGATATTAGATGATAACTATTCAGTGAGTGAAAAGTGTGGATAAATGTGCTTTTATATGGCTGCACTGGAAAAGCTTTTACTGGCACACATCACAAAAGCTGACCCTGTTCCTCACTTTAATTGACATCGATGGCCAGACTGGCAAGTTTTTTGTGTAGATTTAGGATCTGTGCTGGAGTCGAATATCTTCTAGACTTTCACCAGGGCTCCAGCTCTTAATAATTTGGTGGGTTTTTTTGGAAAGCCAGAATCTAGGCACGGTACATGTGTGGCATAGTGTGGTAATCCCCTTGCTTGTGCCAAGCAGGTTGGCTCCAGCTCCACACCTCCCTGGCAGTAGCTTTGGCGGGCTTGAATTTAGCTTTTGGAAAATGTTGTGCTGTGGAGTGGAAGAAAAGGAGTTTGGCGTTTTACAGGGCCTTGAAAACAAAATGCTCTTTTTCACAGGAGGATTTTAGGATTGGTTTGGGAGAGGGAAGCAAGGAGCTTGTTGAGAGGTAAAGCGAATATCTCATTAATGATTTACTAATGAGCTGTAAAAGTTCTGACTCTTTATAACTTCTGAGGATGGAAAATGTTTCTTGGAATGCTGCAGCCCCACAAAGGCTGGGGCAGATCCTGGCTGCCTCTGTGTAGGGTCTTTGATACAGTCTGACTTACCTCTTTACTCCAGTCCCTTAGGCCTTAGAAAAGATTAATCACAGTGTGGTGGGAAGCACATGGAAATAGCAAAGAGATGAGAAATGAGAGCGGGAGAGAGGAGGAAAAAAGCCCCAACATGAAACACTGTTTTCTTTCTGGTAGGGCTTGGGCAGGAATAAATTGCCAATGATCTCACTTTTGAGCAATGTCAGTTTATTTGTACTGACTCTGAACTGACCATTTAGCAGGGGCTTCTTGCTTTGAGGCCCGATGGGCTTCTCAGCTCTGGCTTACGAGGGAAGAGCCTTGTAATGGCACAGGTTTTACGTACAGTGCAACAGTCACCAGGGATTTGGTTTGGGGAGGTCCAGCCAGAGCCCAGGACACTGGCTTCAGCCTGTTAGCTCTGTCCCTATCAAAAAGGCTCAGACTTAAAGGTAATGCTGTATATATCCAGTCCATAGGTGGGCACAACATCCACTGCTGCAGCTTATATGGGAGAAATGAGGCAGATCAGAGCCTAACGAAACAGAGATAATTAACTGAAACTTGACAACTCTGAAATCAAAGTCCCTGGAGTGTTAAACAGCAAGGACTTGGAAAGAGTCCAAGAAGGGCCAGGGTATGGTATAGATTTGCCTTTCCTGCAGTTATAATGCTTTCCTCTGTATTATGTCTCTAGCTTGGAAGAATATGTGCATTTTTTCTGCACGTATTTCTTGTGGTATTTATTTCTCCAGTAGTAGCTAAGGATAATGTTGGAGTTAAGGCATGGATCTTGAAATTGGTGTACCAGGGTTGAAATCCTGGTTCTGCCAGTGACTTGCATGGCCATCAGTAAGCCTCTTTATTCCCTCTGGGCTTCAGTTTTCCACCTATGAAGTGTGGTTAAAGCTTTTCTTCTGTTCATTGTCAGTACAGCCTGCAACTCTTTGGGATGGGGCCACTTGTGACCAAGGGCATGTGAAGTACCTTGCAGAATAAGGCTGTTGCTTTGTTCAGACCTGGTGGTGTTTTTTAGTGAAGTATTAAGAATAACACAAGTGGAAACCCCTGCTGGGGTTAGCTGTGAAATCTCTGTGGCTTCCAACTTGCGAGCAACCTTTGTCAAGTAAGCACAGCACAGAGAGAGGCTGTGACCTCCCCAAAGACCTGGGTGCACCTTTCCTTGCAATGACTTTTGCCTGGGAATGGTTCTAACACTGTAAATCCCCCTGCATGAGGCAGCACTCCCACATCCTTCCTTGTACAGTAACGGAGAGCAGAGACTGTATGAAGGTGCTGCACACTCACAACCTCGTCTTGCTAAGAGAACTTGGAAGGTACCCAAGCATCTATCTAAGCAGTGTTAACACTTTGTGTTTTCCTGGTTTTAAAACTCAAGTGTTTAGTTAATGTCTGCACAGGTGGTTAAATACAATGGCTCCCTCTGCCAAGTTACAAATCTGAAGTTTACTGGAAAGAAAAAAAAAAATCATAAAGTTTATTCATGGTTTTTGCAGGTTGTAAATGTAAAGAAATGAGACCACTCATGCAGATGTATGCCTAGTGTGACACCTAAAAATGCCACTCAATAATTATAGGCCTTGAGACTCAAAGCAGTGGGCAGAAGTCCCCTTTAACATTGCAGTTTGACACACAGTTTATATTTTACAAACTAGGTATGTTCAGTCAGTGTGACTATATTTTGCAAGCATTGCAGAAAAGCTATTTAACAGCAAAGCATATATATTTTAAACTAAGCCCAAACATCTTTCTGAAAAAGAACTGCCGTGCAGGTGGTTTGAGATTGGTAGAAGAGGATTCTGCATTCAGTTCATAACAGTCTGAGAAGTGGCACTGCAGGTAACAGTGCAAGCTGCAAGGTGACAAAATTAAAGTACTCCCAGTTTTGTGGTTCTGTCATTTTGATGATTCTGGGAAGAGCTAAATGACAAGCACAAGTCTGAATATCCTTCGTGCAACCGGCAAATTTTCATCTATTCCTGGATGCAAGGATGCAAATATAGTTTCCTATGGCTGACCTGTGAGGTAATGCATGCATCTTCTTTTCCCGTTACTGATCACTCTAGGGGAGAGCTTCCTCCCTAGAAAAGAAGGACCTAAAAGCTTGTAGGTAATGGAGTCCTGTCCTGTGTTCAAGGAAATGCTGTTGATGGGCTCGTTGCAGGAACTGAGCAAGCTCTGCAGTTGCTGGGACAGCAGAGCTGTTACAGGCTGTTGCAGTTGCCCCTTGTGCAGGTGGCAGGAGAGAGGGCAGTCAGCATGTGCCTGGCAGCCATGTTCATCTTCCTTCATTTAGCACCATGGAAAGAGGAACTCGAAGCTGCTGGGGATGCGTCCTCTTAGGAAATGGTCTGAAAATAATTCATCTGAAACATTGCTGGTACTGCTGCTGACCTGCTACCAGTTCTAGTACCAGATTGCTCCTCTGGATTTCTAAACAGAAAAACATTGGTTTGTTTTTTCCTGCATCCTAATTTTCATGTCATCTTCAGTTTAGGCTGTTATGAAAGGGAGAAAATTTGTATTCCATTTCTGCAAGCTCTATCTGTACAGTAACCTTCTTGCAATGTAAATACACTTGCATATTCATGAGTAACAGGCAGTGCTGTACATGGTTGTCAGGCCTTTGAAACTAAGACTTAATGAAATACATGAGGATGTACTGAATGTGAACACATTGACAAGCTGAGCTTCTTGGGAGGGACGGGAACCTGTTATTATTGTTATAATTCTTAATTATTATTGCTAAATATCTCTTCTGAGGATACAGTACTCAGTGGCTATGTGCACTCCCACCCCCTACGTGCCCGGTGAGGAGTAATGGGCTAGCTCCTGTACACTCCGATAACAGCCAGGCATGTTTTTATGACCAACCTAGTCTCTGGGACTGTTTTCCCAGTGGGTGAGTGAAGAGGCAAGGAGACACCTTCTCTGCCCTGGTGAACTTGTGTTGTGTAGATGTCAGAATCTACTTGAACCATCCCCAGGGAAATGAGGATTAAAACAGCCCCCAAGTGACACATGTTCCTCTCCGCTGCTTCACAGTGGAAGGCTCCAAGGTCTGTTGGTGAGATCGAGCTTCCTGCTGAGAAGTCAAGTCAAGCCGGCTAGAGATTAAATAACACTTTTAACTGCCTGATACTGTGAAGCTTAAAAGAAGAAAAAAAGACATGCAGTGTCACCTAGGGAGTAAACCAAAGCTTGCTGAAGCCCATTGAAAGGTTTCCATTGAATTCAGCAGGTATTGGATGAAGCTGCCAGCAGCATGCTGATGTGACCTCAGGTTACAGCTGTGCCACTGCCACTAAAGGAGGTTGTTCAGGTTTGGAGCTCAGCTCTATATCCCAGCAAAGGCAACTGAAAAAAAGAAAAGGGGTGGGATTGAATGTGGAGCTCATTTCAGATGCTTTCAGTTTATAGACTGGATTTATCACCCATAGCTGAAATGATTTCTCAGTGTTAGACACCTGCCCTTCCCCACGGCCAGCTCATAAATGACATTGCTCTTTAATATAATGGTTTTTAAGGTACAAAGGCTAAGTTCCAGCTGAAGCAATGTTTAATTTGGCTTTTGTGGTTCAGACAGCTAAGGAGCGTTGGGCATGTCAGTTTGAATTTCAGCTGCAGTTCTGTGTCATGCACCCAAACCCAGCTTTAAGCATGTACCACTGTGCCCCCGCACAGGGCCTCGCACTTTAGGCAGCCCCGTACTTCAGGGAGCACTTAACATATGAAAGAATTTATTCCTGTTTTGAATTTGAGCAGCACTACAGTGCATTGTACTTTGTTACAATGCTTCTGAATTGCTTTCATAATTTCCCCTGTGCCACCACCCGAATGTAATTCTTCTCCCGTGCATACTCTACTCCGGCTTAGCGCATGGCTGGCTGCTGAAGCTCGCCTGCAGGCTCCTCCAGCGCAGCTGATGCTTTACATTCCCATATCATCTCTCAACCAGTGTGAATGAATTTCAATTCACAGTAGTCCTGTATGGGGACCAAGTGCGATTATGTCCTGTAAGTGAGGAAAAACAAGGTGAAGAGAGATGAATGCTGTGCATGAAGACAGTGGCAATCCATGGCAGGAAGAAAAGCTGCAGAGCTGCCAGCTGCCTAGTTCATTTGTGCTACTGGATTTTGGTTTGGCCCATGTGTCGTTAACTGGGTTACAGGGAGAAAATGCCTAAAGCTGATGCCCATTCTGGCAGATGCAATGGGCAGCCTTCAGCACTCACATATATTCCAGTTTTAATTACATGTTTTTTGAGCTTAAGAGTTTCCCTTGAGATGCGCATATTCTTCTGTGTGAACCTCTGGAAACTGAGGTTAAATGAGAAGATGAGTTTTCTTTAAAATAAGTATCCTTCTGCTTGCTCTCTTTTCTGGTGCTGCAAAGTTCTTCAAGGTGTTAAACAAATCTGTCAGCGAGGTCATTAGTCACATCTTGGTCCTGTGAACAAGTTGGGATTATTGCATTAGAAAAGTGCTCAGCATACAGAGACCTCATCCTCTGCTGTGATTTGAGAGAAGAAAACTGGATGCAAAGTTCCCTTTTAATAAATGTGTCCTCATTTATCATCACTTACTGTCCTTGGAAAATGAGAAATTGTTTTTCCAAGTGGTCCTGCAGCATTGGGAAGACTTCTGCAGCTTTGACTCATTGTGATTATTCCCAAGTGTTGTCATCGGTTCTTCCTGTATTTATGTGAAATTGCTCTTAGCCTGTGCTTGGCTCCCAAAGCTGATCCTATTCAGAAGTTCTTTGAATAAGAAAAAAAACACATCCCCACCCCCTGCTTATGGTCTAAAATATGATTTGCGTCATCCAATTTCATGCTGCTGGGAGATGCCGAACTGAAACTTCTACAGATCCCAAATCTCCTGTTTTTCTTTGTCAGGCTATCGTTCATGGTATAGGTTATATATGGTGGTTATAATTGAAGAGAGGCTGAAAAGAATGTAATATAGATCTCTATACAATTATCATTAAACCTGTACCATGCTGTTCTGTTCTCTGAATGTCTAAGCACGCTAAGACATGGTTCTCTGCTGCCCTGCATGTCATAGTCACAGCCATCAAAGCAGAAGTCAAAAGTGTTACTAAATTGGACTGTGGATGATTACACTCACTTTAATGTAAATGACTATGATGCATATCCTGGTCCTGCTTTGCAATGTGCTGTGTGAAGGTGTAGAACTTATGCTTCCTATAAGCACAAGGGAGAATTGGCTCCATGTAGCAGATACTCTTCTCCCATGTAGTTAGCGATAGGAGGAGAGGAAATGGGCTCAAGCTGTGCCAGAGGAGGTTTAGGTTGGCTATTAGGAAAAATTTCTTCACTGAAAGTGTTGTCAAGCATTGGAACAGGCTGCCCGGAGAGGTGGTGGAGTCACCATCCCTGGAAGTGTTCAAAAAATGGGTAGATGTGGCACTTTGGGACATGGTTTAGTCTAGTCTACCCTTGATTGGTTTAGTGTGGACTTAGTAGTGTAGGTTAATGGTTGGACTGGATGATCTTAAAGGTCTTTTCCAACCTAAACGATTCTATGATTCTATGATACTGATACAAACTATTACAATCCCAGACTCAGTACAGTTAAGGATTATAAAGTAAAAGTGCAACTGCTAGTTATTAAAACTCAGAGAGGATGACTGCTTAGGGCTATGCACACTAAGTAGTCAAAAGGGAAGGCTTTTTAACCTGTAGCCTCCAGCATTCATCCTGCTGACAAATGAGAGTTTCTAAAGTTCCCAGTCTTGTAAGATCTAGCAGGATCCCTAAACACAAGTAGTGTGCTGAGGCAACAGTTGAAGTATTGTGCAAAGCCATACATGAAAAGTGAAGTTTATTTCTATCGGCTCAGTTTAGTTTGGAGCTTGAGTGTGTCTGCCTGTAGCAGCCATAATGTAAGGATGTTGATAATGACTTTCTCTGTGAAATGGGCATAAAAACCCACTGTATTCTCTCTAGCAAGTAAACACTCTCTTTTTACATCAGGGCTTGTAATAAAGGCTCCTTTCTCTGATTCCTTCTGCATCCAGATGTTTCTCCATTACGAGTGTAGTAGAGAAACATCTTCAGCTCTTAAGGCCACCATCAAAATATTCCCTACACCCCGATCTTAATGTCATCTTTTCTGTTCTATTCATTCTATTCCAAGTATGTACTGTATTTTTCTTTTCTAAAAAAGAGTGCAGCTACTTCTAAGAAACTTTCTCCCACACTGAATGTCTTTCCCAAGCATGAGAACATTCTACCCTTTCATTTGCTTACCAGACATTGCATGATTTGCAATGGAAACTGGCAAGAACATTTAAAACAATAAAAATAAAAATTGTGATCATCTCAGAACTGGAAGATGAGTGCATTTGCTGAGATATGCAGGGGTTTTAAGCACTGTGATTGAAGTCTCCAGGAATGTTAACTGAATTTTAATTTGTCAGTAACAAAACGATATGTATGGAGTGAGTGCGTTAGAGGTCAGAAGAGGGTGAGAGAGACTGAGCCATGCAGGGTAAATGCATCGCTTAGCGCACACTGAACAGGTTTTTGGTTACTGCAATTTTCAGACTTGTGCTCTAATCTTTATTGATTTGAACAGGGGCTCTTAATCACAGTAATTAATGTGGCATTAGTTGTCTACAGGACTCTCGGAAAAGCTGTGTGCTGTATATTAACAATGCTCCTGCTGATGTGGGATCTGCCATGACTGCTGGGGCTGGAATGGGCAAAGTCTGTGTGGATCCGTGGACTAGATTATAAATAGTGGGTGGCCAGGGATCAGGTGAAGGGACCCTTGTTTCCCCATCTGCCTGCTTTTCTTGCATGCTTTATGGGTGAATCCTTGGGATTTTTTTTTTTTTTTTCTGGATGGCTGTTGAGATGACTTGCCTCAGTTTTTCAGGAACCCCTACCAGACCTTTGGTTTGGCTTTGTGCAGCAATTTGTTTCCCTGAGATCTTGTGAATTCTGGTTCAAAAGCTGTATATAATTTACCTCCACGCAAATGAAAATAAGGAATTCAAAGAAAGTGTTGGAGACAGCCCCAAAATTGAGGATTCCTTTTAAAATAATAAAAAAGGCTTGATTCCTCTCTGTTAGTTCCTTAGGCCACAAGATTGAGCAGGTAACTCCAAACCAGCTTTGAAGTGCTGAAAACTTTACATGAAAAGGTCCTGCATATTGTCCAATTAAAGCAGCATTAATCCCTGTGTGTGAGACCACTCAGAAACCAGTAGCAATCTGGTCTTTAATGGAATTGGCTCTCCCATAAGCATGAAGCTGAGCTGTACTTTTTCTGCTCTAGCTTCTTTGAGGTCAACTAAAGAATAATTCCTGCAGTAGGTTTTTTGTTTTATACTAGGGTGAGGAGGTTGGCAAGTAATCCTAAGGGAGGTATACCTGAGGTCACCACACTGAATCAGGCAATGGCACACTCAGGTTTTGTGGGCTTTTGTCATTGTGTGAATTTACCAGGAACTATTTTGGACCATGTGAGTAGCTTTGCTGAGACAAAACTAGCAGAGCTCTGTGTTGTTTGTTGGAGGTAGGTCAAGGTCAATGCCCTCTTATGAAACAAGCTTTTGTGCAGCTGCTCCTTCAGACCTTTCTGTGCGGTGCACAGCATCCCCCATAAGTTACATCATCTCCTCCATTTTCGTCTCTAAGTACATGAAGCTGTCATCTAGCTTGGGCATTTCTCCCGCTGTTTTGTGCTCCTGTGGTGTCTCCTGCCACAGATCTCTGACTGAAGAAACAGTGAGGAGGAAGGGTTATATAGCAAACGTGGCTCTGAATTGAGTCACAGAGATTAAGGGGAGTAAAGGTTTTGCTTCACCAGCATAGTCCAACCTTGTTGACATTTCTCACTCAATCCTTCATCCAAAAAGTGAGACTAAAAAACCTCCCTAAATGCTGGAGGAGCTAAGAGGGTGATTTCAGTATCATTTGCGAGGTATTAAAGCCCAGATCCTTGAAGTATTTTGGCATCTTTTTCCTATTTAAGAGTTGCTGAATGAAGCATCTAAATAAATCAATCTCATGGTTTTGAGCTGGCTTTATTTGTGATTTTTGAGCATTTTGGTTTGGCAAAACCATGATAAACTCTTTTTGGACGGAGGCCATGTTTCTCTTTGAAATATTGTGAAGCGGCACACGAAGTTATGCGCGCCTCTACATGTTTCACAGTAATAAGGGAGCGATGGACTGGGAGCTGCGTGTAGCGGTCCAGCTGTTCCCACACAAATCCTTCATTTGGATGAAAGGAGACTGTAGCTGTTAAAATGATAGCAGTGAATGGCATCAGAAATACGATAGACAGATGGATGTTAATGTAACAGCTGTAAAAGGCCCATATGAGAAAACTGGGATAAAGGCTAATTTATCCTACTTCAGTTGTATTGCATTGTTTTTTCTGAATGAATTGGGTACTTGGTGATCCAATGGTAACACAATTTCCAATTGTAAAGGGATAATGCACAATTGCCAAAGCTGTCAGGTACTGCCAGCTGGAGGACTGGCTGCTGGGGGCCTACATTTGCCCAAATATGAAGTGGGAAACTTCTTAGTTAGACAAAGCTTCAGGACGTGTGTGCCTGTTGAAGCGCAAAAAAAATTTGTTGTTTCCTTCCTTTTCAAGTTTGGCTCATTCTCCTGCAGTACTTGGGCACAGAAACCTGAGAGCTTCAATTTCCCAAGTGTAAGGGAGAAGATCCAGCACAAAGCTATCGGAGATGATTGGGAGCCAACAATATGTGACCAAGCAGGGAGGTTCACAGACCTGGTCTTGTTTAGTTGGGCAAAGAGGGGAGGAAGCAGCTCCCTGCTAGCAATCTACAACTACTTGGAGGGTAGTGACCAAGACAAGGGAGGTGTTAGTGCCAGATAATAAAACAAGGGGGCAGTGACTGTAAAATAGCCATTTGGAAGCTGCGAGTTGAATATTAGGAGAATAGTTTTCACTAGAAAGGAAGTGCAGGCCTGGGACGGGTTGTCTAGACAGGCTGTGGAAGCGCCATCCTTGGAGGTTGTTGAGCCTTGGCTAGACGAAGCCATGGCTGACCTGAGCCAGCGTTGGCAATGGTTCTGTGTGGAGCGCGAGGCTGAGAGGTCCCTCCCCGCCAGTATTTCTGTGATAAGAGAAATTGGAAGGGAAAAGCTGTATCTGCAAAAACACTTATTTTAATACTTGACATTGGACAAAATTAGTTGAGGGACAGAAATCATGAGGAAAGCATTTCTTAAATAAGTGGAAAAAAGAACAACTTAAAAATGTAATAAAAGAATGAGAAGTCCAGACATTGTATTTTACTTCAGGCTTCTTGAAAAAATGTTCTGCAGCATCTCAGAATATAGCTATCCATTTACGTACACGTAAAACCATACACCAGTGGATGTCATTGCTTTTCTTCACTTTGAGACAATTAAGCATGGATTCTGTGGGTTTCTTATTTCCAGCACATTTACTGTATAAACAAAATTTGTTTTATTATGTTTACTCATTTGGAAAACAGCTAATACTTTGGGTGCGTATTCTAAGATTTTTTTTTTGAACTCACTTCAATATTTTTTCCTGTGTCATAAGAGTTGGCTTGTAACAGCAAAGTGTAGTAATCAGCTGATTGTGGCTGAAATCAGAACCATATACGAGAAGCTGGTTTGATCTTTTATGTCAGTTATGGTTACTATAAAAATTTGACTAATTGGTTGAATTTGAAGATAGAGAAAAAACTCCTGGGGGTAAAAAAAAAAAAAAAAAACTTGGAGCCAGTAATAGTTGTTTAGCTTTCAAATGTTCAGGATTTCTTGGAAATTCCCTCTTCTCCCTGAAACGTGTGAGTTGGCATTGAGCCTGCAGAGTCATGGGAGAAATAGGTGGTGAAGAATTGATCATGATCATTTCCATGCAATGGCAGTACTCAGTGCTATGTGTATCTTGAACAAGCAGATCTCTTAGGCAAGAAAAAATAAATTCTATCCAAGCTTGGTGCTGATGCTGTGAAGGAAAGGCATGCTATTTTTCTGCACATAGGCTTCCTAAACTCCTGTATCCAATCTTCCATCTTCCTAAGTTGCAGAATAGGAAATAGGATATAAAGATCCATGTGAAAAAGCAGAACTCCTGGGGCTTCAGTGGAGCCAGAATTTCAGTCCTATTTTCAATAACTACTGTACTTTCTCCAATTTTTTTCTTATAAGGGATCACATCTCTTGAGGGCATGCTTGTCATGCTTGCTGCGGGAAAATTACCTTGAAGGTGTTCTGCCAGAAGCCTAATTCTGGGCTGGTTCCAGTTTGCTTCGCTAATGGGTAAACAGTTGAGTTATCTTGGGAGCTTAGTCACATCAAGATATTGCTCATACCAAGCACTAATTCATTTAGTTGCATAGAAGGCTTTTGAGATGATGGCTTCATCATGAGTCAGTTATTCATTATCACATTCCTCTGACGTTACACAGCAATACTGGAACTGCCACAAGAAAACAGATGAATGATACAAGATTAGATGGACCTTGTCTCTGATAATGGCTAACGTGTCATGCCTCAGACAGACGCAAACAACCAACATGTTGCATCAGGCTGCTCATGCAAGAGAGACAGAAGCCCTTCTCAGCCCCTGCCTGCAGTTAGCTTATATATAGAAATGTGAAAGTGACTTTGCAGCTTGATTTCAGTTACTGGCATGGCAAAATTCCTATTCCTAACAGTGTCTAATCATTCCTTTTGAAAATCTTGTTAAGGTATTCTCTTCAATTAGCACTTGTTTCAGTGAGCTTCATGGATTAATTAGATGTTGCATTACAAAAATAATTATGCCTTTTAACCATTTTCAGTTATTTACTTCTTTAAATGTTAGTTTTGTGAAGCAAACTGGCTTGGTGCCATAATTCATTTGAGCAGAATCTAACACAGATTAATGAACATACTTGAAAAGCAAGCAGTGAGTCCCCCAGCATTTTGTAATTAAGCAGTTTGATTAAAAACAACTGGAGCAACTCTCTACGCTGAGAAACAAAGTGGAACAGCTCTCTGCATTGAGACCTCCGTAACAACAAATATCAAAACCAGGTCTAAAAGTAATTTAGGTAGCTTAAAATTTTTTTTAGCTACCTGATAGTTTCCTAGGAGAGGTTTTTGAAGAGTGGTCGTTTAGGCAATGCAGGTATTATTCCCCAACCTTCTACTTTGCAAACACAGAATGACAAAGGCATGCAGCTGACTTTTTTTTGAAGAAAATCAAATGCTATAACCCTGCTTCGCCCCTTGTCTTGACATGCTTCTGCTGCTCTACAGATGCAGCTCTTGTAATTCAAAGGAGGTAACATTTTAATATGAGCTGAGAAATTTTGCCATCAGCTTTAATGGAGTTGCTTCTGCCTTACCGTGATGCCAGTGAGATCTAAACCAGGCCCTCTAAAAGTACGTGTGCACAAAATGGCCTGTGGCTATGAAGAGCTCTGTTACCCGTGTTGGACCAAGGGCTTAAAATTGCTGCTGGGGTAAAATTCCAGCACTGATTTTGGGGAAGCTGTGCTGATTTACACGGACTGACAAGCTGGCTTGAAGTAAAGCTAGGCATAATAAGTAGTTTGACTGAGTATCCTAGGGCTTCATCATGCTGGTTCCTGTGCATGTGTGAACAGTGCCGTAATTGATGTGAGCAAGGCTAGTCTGAAAAAGCTGACACTGCAGCTGAAGTGCGAGGCAGCGCTAAATTTTGTTCACCTCGCATTAAGGGCAAGTCAGGTAGACAGAAAAATACACACGTTCTTTTCTCCCTGTCCTAGCATTACCTGCGTGAGCTACATTTTTGTGGAAATGTGCCTTTTTGAGGCCTCAGACATCAATTTTCTCTTATTTTCTAACCCATTTAGCTCTCTCTTGTGCAGGCAGATCTTGTTTAGAATCAATAGCTCCCCACTATCAGCCCCATTTAGTGCCTATTCATTTATTGGATTTTAAAAATGGAGAGGAAGAAAACTTAAAAGAAAAAATATGGGCTTTTGATAGGAAGTCTAGCATTTGAAATGCAGACCCTTTCTTTTGGCTTTTAGTATTACTACATTACAAAACACAGTTGAAACCATTTATGCTCCAGCTTGGCTTATAAAATCCATAAGCAGACTGCAAAGATCTCTTCTAATGTCCTCCAAACCTCAGACATCAAATGCTGCTTGGACTCTTTCAGTCAGTCCTCTCCTCAGATGCATCTTCCACAAATTTGTAGCAGGTCATAAAGATCTGGCCTCTACTGAGCTATGACATAAAATTCATTCTTGGAGGTATCTGACAGTGACCTGTTCCATCATTTTGCTGTTTGTATGCAGAAGCGTGGGTACCTCCTGTACTGAAGGTAGCTTAGATGGCATCTGTAGGGCTATGATACTGCTGGGCTGTCTGGGTTGTAGATTTGTCAGGCATTCTTGCAGACTTTAATTTGTTAGTTTTAGTCAGGATTTGAGAAACATCTTGTCTTCCAGTGAGCCTGCTTATCATTTGGATGTTTGGAGAAAAAAGTTTAGGGAAAGTTTTGCCCCGAGTCCTGTCCTTACCAGTTGGTCACTTCCTTCCCATCACTGCTCTGCTGCACACCACAACAAATAGGAGTATAAAACTCCTACCCCTTCCAGGAAACTTGATTAAGTGAAACATTTCTTCTGTTGATAAGGAAAGATATATTTCTTTATCAATAATGATCCTCCTCCCCAGGCAAGGGTCAGAGGAGTACCACTAATGAGGTGAAACGAGCATGTTTTCACATTGCTTGCTCGTAAGAAAGCCTACACATAACAAATCTGTAGGTGTTGGATGGTATTACTCTTCTTTGTAACTTAATGTGCTTTTGCATGAAAAGATCAAACCGGCCTGTTCTTAATGTAAATCTGTGTGGGCACTTCCTCTCTCCTCACAGTCTTATAAACCAACCAGCTCAATACAGGTTGCATGTTCCCTTTTTCCTTGTGGCATATTCTTTTGCCTTAATCAGGATTGTTTGTGCCTTCTCCCTCAGGACTGCAGTGAGGAAAACGTGCTAATTTCTGTCTGTTCAGTTGGCAAAGCACTTGAGGGAGTTGTGTGGGGATGGGGTATGTAACAGTGATTTAAGTAGGATGTATTTAGCCTCTTCATATACATGGCATGACCCTTGCATGGAAGTCTTTCCTTGTATATCCAATATATATATATATTCCATTGCATATACATACATGGAATTCATATGCATATATATGGTATGTATATGCAATATATGTATATTGCAAACCAGAGAGCTTTTCTGAGCTAACCCCAGCCCACAGGAAAATGTTTTGTCAGACAGAAGGGTAACCAGGAAACTGATCTCTGCAGAAAAACAAACATAAGTAGTATATATAACTATATAACGTGATTTTGGTACTGTTGTGCCTGATTTGCCTGAATATAGAAAGAGCAGTGGCAGGTCAGTGCAGGCCCTCTCCCACTGGAAATGCTGACAGACTCCGTGCTGGAGATCTGATGAAGTTGGTTTTATTTGAGAAGGTCCAGCAACACGGGAGAGGTTGTCTACAGAGGGTAGCTTCCATCACACATAGCTACTTTAAAGCCCTATGTGTCATGTTAAGAGGGTTGAAGAAGAATTAATTTTAGTAATGTCACTGTCTTAAATGTCGGGGCGGGGGGGAAATGCATGCCTATCTGTACAGTTCTCAAAAGATCCCAAGAAGGACCCAATGAGCATGAACACTTAAAGAAGCCCCTGGTACCTAGGTGCAATGCAGTGCCTTCCCCAGGAACCAGGCCAAAACTTTTATTGTAGCATCAATTACCGAAATGGGCCAGCACAGCTCTCTTCTCAGCAGCCTTTCTCCTTTTGGCAAGGAGGATACTTTCAGGGTCCAGGGAAAAGAGATGCTTCTGCACCTGCTATTTGGCAGAGGCCTCAAACACATCAAGCACCAGAGGCAAAAGTCTTTCTGTTACAAAGCATCCAACCCACCTGCTGGGCAGGCTTTCTATGATGTTGGAGGCTCCCTGTGTGCCAGAATGGCTAGTAAAAGGCATTTTGAGTTTGGGACTTTTTTTTTTTTTTTTTTTTGAGCCAGACCTTGTGGTCTGGGATAGAGAAGTATGGATACAAAAATAAGTTAATTGAAGGTAAACTAGACTGAGCTTGCAAAATAGGTTCAGTGCAGTTACTACAAGTTCTCTCTTCTATCCGTGTTGAACTGTACTCTGGAAGCTAACATGCATACAGCATAGCTTTAGTCCAGGTAGCTAAGATCTGCACCTTAGTAGTCCAGGCTTCAGTGTAAGGTACGTAAAGTGAATCTGGGTCTTTGTACATGCACAGGATTAATCTTTGCAGCTCCTGCTTCACTGCTTTCAGTACTCAGGCAAACCAGATTAAAGATACCTTGTGTGTCTTTGCCCTACCACCTCCCCTCATCATTCTAACATATATTTCCGTAGAGACCTGCACTTACAATGGTGATTACTGTGAAGCAAACACAATCACCTTTTTTTCCTCTTCTGTCTAACATATGCCTATCAGTTCTTTAACCGTGAGTTTCTTAGAGCAGGGTTTCATCTCCTTAAATTATTGGAAAGCATCTGGCAAATAATGGATGCAAGTGTGTACAAATGGTGATAAGCTTCACTTCTTTCAGACTGCTTTTCTTTTAGTGCTTTCTACTCAGGATGGGAATCAAAACTGGAAAACATAAAAATTCCTACAGCATATATTATTTCCAAGCTCCAGTACGGTGGCCCTGAACTCATGGGTCTCAAACCTTCTGTTACCTGTAAAGCCCTGAGAGAGCTGAGGCTGACCAGGAATGCTGAGTTGCATCTTCCTTGCCTCATGTCTCATGCTTCAGTGCTGCTGCTTATGGCCCCCATAAGTTAAAGGTCAATGCATGTGCATTTACATAAAGTCTGAGTCTGCATTTAGGTGAAGGCTTGCACTGATGTTATGCATAAACTGGTTGGTTGGTATATTTCCTTATACTTTGTTCATAATCTGACTGTATTCTGCTTTCTTTCTACTTGAGATTTAGAAGACAAACACCCCCAATACCTTGGCCCCAAACTAGTCTCATTCTATGGCTTAACATGAGTAAGGGCTGCCAAATCTGCTCTTCTGGTTAGATCCATCTTACAAAGCTCACATGGAAGTTTAACAGCACAAGTACAAAATCTGCACCCTTTTCTTCTGATGCGATAATGGGTAACATCGATGCCATTTTACTATTATTATTTATATTTACTATTTATTATCTAGCAAATACACTAATGTGAAGCAAAGAGGTGTGAAAAATATTGTAAGGATGGGCATAATGAAGTTTGTCCCCAAACAGTAGAGTCTGCATAGACTAGTAACAAGTTTACCTTATTGCTAAGCAGATGAAGATGCTAAATGTGTAAAGGCTCTGCTGTTAAGCATTCCCTTAAGAGTAAACAGCCCTTCCTGGGGAGGTTGAAATAATGATCCATTTAGGCTTTTATTCAGAGTTTAAATTTCACCTACATCTCTCTGCCTAGGCTATATCAAAATCCAGGCACTACTGAAATCCTCTGGAGACCCAAATGAAGATCTGAAGACCTGAATCTGAAGCCAGCCAAGAGGCAAAGGGACTCAGGAGAAATCTAGGCAGCCTGACTATGCTCTTTAGTGGCTATTCACATCTCATATGTTCTTTAGCCAATAACTTACATCCAAGAATGTAATATCCTCCTCCACTCTTTCCCCTCTTTCTGTCCAGTCCTACAGCCCTTATGTGAACTTTGAGTAATTCCCATCAAAGTCAGCTGGTTTGCTGAGTGAAGTTCAAATCCCCCTTGGCTCTGTGTAGTGCAGCTTTAAGTCCTGGTAATAAAAGAGATTGGGGAATCTGCAGAGAATTAGCAAACCACAGGCCAACTCCATATCCTGCTCACTGCCTCATCAGCCCTTTTCCGAAGAAAAGGTAACTGGCTGTCCAGTCTTCCCAAGTCCAGCAGAGAGACCTTAAAGCCTGCTACCTTTCAGCTAAAGATCTGTCCCGAGATCGTCTCCCCTGAAGCCTCAGAATAAATTATAAAAGAACCATGTTGCTCCACTCCTAGCAGGGAGGTTAACGAGATATGTTCTCAAGATTGACAGCCTTTCTTGACAGCCTTCATAGCATTTCTTTGATGCTCTCCTGACATAGTTTCCAAGGTAGTAAATTATAACTGGACATAAAGCCTTCACTGAGAAATGCAGGCACTATTTTACACTTACCGACTCTAAATGCAGAGAGGCAATTTCAAGCGATACACTTATCAGGCTTAGCTTGAACAATGATTCAGGCTTCCAAGAAAGATACTACGTAAGTGGTTTTATTGCTCTAAATGGGATTAAAATTCACTTTTTATCAAAGCATCAAGGTCCCTAAACATGTACTTAATCAAGAATATTAGACTGTAGCCTCAGTTGTTCTATTCCTAACTTAAGTGCAGAGCTTTTTAAGTGAACCTGGTGCGTGCTAAACAGACGAGGGCAAATGCCTCAAACATGTTTAGCTGTTGCGGTTATTGTCCTATGCCCTGATCTGCTTTTGAATTGTAGCTGGGCCTTTTCTCCCTGGAATCTAGGTGCTTTTCAGGTTTGAAATTACTGAATTTTTAATTGTCTTGGTCTGACAATGTGTGTTGATGCAAGCACATTAGAGATGAATCCAGCTGGAGTAAATGAGAAAAGCCCCTCTCCTGAACTTCGGGGCCTTGCCAGACAGATTTGAAACAAAGCACTGCATTTCAGGCCTCCTTTATTGATGTGTCTGAACTGCATCACTTACTCTGACCAGCTTCAAGCTAGGGGAATTGATAGCAATATGAGTCAGTGTCTGGATCCAATATCTGTGGCTTAAGATCAGCTCATGGAAATACAGGCATTTCTGAGAGATGTTGTACCAAGGGATGAGAATAGGAAACTGCCAGCTCTAATGCAGCTTTCTCTTCTCCCTACTAATTGTTTCAGATAATGAGGGAGACGGAAGCACTCATGATGTTTAAGCCTAGAGGGTTGAATCCCAGCAGAGTTGACTCAGCTATTCATCTTTGCGAAGCAGATAAGCTTGGTGGTGTGCGTAGTAGGAAATGAAAAGAAAAAAAAAAAAAAAAAAAAGCTTTCCATTATGAAAAAGGACTGCATTTGAACAATGCTTATAAAAAGGCTCTTCCCCCATCCCCTACCCCAGCTGAAGGGGTGGAAAAATATTGTTAGAAAAGATGCATGTATTTGGAATCACTATTTTAACAGCTTTGACCAAGCTGAAATAAAATGGCAATATTCACAGGGTAAAATAATCTACAAAACAAAGAGGGGAAGCTGATCCGTACTGCCTGCGTTGCAGTCCCTGCCCCATCAGCCTCGCTGCAGAGCTAACGATGCTCTGTGTGCACTGTTGTTGGCTCAGTAATAGTTCCCACTTCAGCTGTTTAATTTCCTATCGTGGAAGGTTCTGTAGGGAATTATCTTGCATCTTCTTTCATACACAGTGCTTTTATATACTTCTCTAACATACTTATCTTCACATAACAGACACTCACTTTCTAGCCCTGTGACAAACATGCTTTTGGTGACATACACGGAGCTACTTGCGTGGTGGGGCAGAGGAACATGCTGTATCACGGAGCTGGATGCCAGGAGCATGTCCCACTATGCGACATGCCCGTGTGATCTGTCATGGCAAGAATGAGCTTTTTTAGGCTACAGAGGAGTTGTACCAACATTGTCATGTGCAAAGTGTTGGTGAAATCTGTGCCATTGTGTGAAAGTCCATGAGTAACTACCACCTGCACCATGAGGTGTCATGGTGCAGGCTGAGCACTGGCAGCCTGATGCTTTGGATCTTTAATATGGTCTCGTACTGGTGCTGGTGCTGAGCACAGCAAACTGGAGTAAGGAATATACTTGTAGAACAAATATGATGGGATTGAGAAGTTACTGCTCACAGAAGGAAATTATTCTGACTCAAAGTTTCGTTGTGCAAAGTACAACCTCCCTGCGTTTTGGGAGGGCATTGCTTTGCCTCCTCCTTGCCTGCTGGTGTGGTTATGGCTCATAGCAGCTCTGTCGAGCCTGCAGGGCCTGTGTGTCGGCAGCACCAGAATGGCACCTGGATGCAAGGGAAAAATGAGTTCTCCAGATCTGCCTGGTTCTGCACGTCTCTGCAGCAAACTGGCCACAGCCTGTAGCTTTTTCCCAGTACCTGGAGCTTTCTTCGGTATCTTTTCTGGAAGATTTTTTTTCCAATAGCTTTTACTTTATCTGTATTTTGTGGTTTTAATTCTTTTATAGGAATACTATGGGGCTTATCTAGCAGCCATTTTTCTCAACAGAGTGCTGTAGGTCAGAGGCAAAGTCCTTTTCCCTATATATTTTTCTTTACAAATATTCCATTCTTGTTATATTCCCTTTGCCCCTGAGTGCTGATGTCTTGTGTGTGTTTATTTTTTTCTCCATTTCCTTTAGGGACTCCTAGGAATGTGTCTATTTTCAATGGGGAGAGGCGCCATTGTAACAAGTGTCATGTTTACCCTGTGACTTTGTTTCTGAAAAAGGAATAATTTCCAAGGAGGAGTGGGGATGTCGTTAGGGGAATCCACTTGATCTGTCCCCACAGTTTTCGTGTTTTCTTATCCTCTGGGGGGGTTCTTACTCTAGTCAGGATTGGGGATTGACATAGCTGTTTGTTATTTTTAGCTGCTTTTGAGAGAAGCCAAAAATGGTGGTTTCCATTAGTCATTTCCCATGTTGACCATACAAAGGCCATGGCAAGGCATGATGCTGGCCTTCAGCCTATTGCCAGTATCCAGGAATCAGGGTGGAGGACTCTCCCTACAGACTGTATGTTATGGAGGACTCTCCCTACAGACTGTATGTTAAGGGGAATTCCTTTTCATGGGTGAAGGTTCACATTTTTCCTCTGGGGCTGGGGAATCATCCTGTTCCTTCATCCAGAGATTAAACTATGCGAGGCAGATTTCCTCAAGTTTGCCATGTCTGAGGCTCCCACAACTCGATAGACCTTGCTCAGCCACTGAACTGCAATACAGCGTGGCCTGACACTAGGGGTGGTGTTAGGTTTGGCATATGGAGTAAAAGAATCAGCATGGATATCACAAATACAGAGTAAGGCTAATCCAAAATGCGTATCATTTCCTCTTTTGTTTGCTGTTCTGATTGAGGTTCACAAAACTGTGGTTAGTTATTTCTCTGTTTTCCTTTTCTCTGTTGCTTTCCAGTTTTGCCAACTGCCTTCGTTCTTGTGGCATTCCTGGTACGAGAGGAAGGGCAGGCACTAAAATGCAGCTTAAAGGCTGTTAGTGAAAGTCTTGCAGTCCAAGTTGGCAGACAGAAATGGCATAAGGGTTGGATGAATATTGAAGTGTTTTACTTGTGTAAGTCTAATGAACAGTGCTGTGTCATTGAATCATAAGCTGTATGGAACATCCATCTGAGCAAAGACTTTATTTGTCCTCTGAAATGCTCAGCATGTTCTAAAGCGATAATGACATTAATAATAATAGAAAGGTATATTAAGTTGTGGAGGTGGTCTCTTTAAAGCAAAGAATACACTGACTGTGGTAGAGAGAACACTGTTGCTAAGTGGTAACTTGGTATTATTGTTTGTTTTTGCTATTACTATCTATACCTCACAGCTTTGGGTATATTTTTCTTGCTTATTTATTGCTGCTTGAACTTTTTTTTGTCCAGAACGTGCCAGGAGGCCTTCAGACAAGTCACATTACTCATAGCTTAGTGGAATGCTAGGATTAATCTTTTATTTCTTGACACCATCAAAGTTTGTTGGAGCCTAATAGGCAGAAACGCTTGACCGACACCACTCGGTGACAGAGAACAGATGTTCAAGTCACTTGTGTGTTAGGACAGGCCTTGAAGTAGCTCCAGCTCCAGGCAGTGTCCAAGGTGCCCCTGTGCAGAGCAGACTTACCTGCACTGCCGCCTCAGGGTTGCTGTCTGGCTCGAGGAGGTGATTCACTCTGTCTCTCAACCTCAGCGCTTCCAGGAAGTTTCTGATTCTGTTGTACTAAGTTGCATATTCGGAGGCCCAGAGTGTTTTTACTCTTTCCCTTTACCTGCTTTAAATGTGTGATGTTACAATTAAAGGGTGGATTTCAGGCCCTTCTCTATACTGAAAGATAAGCATGTAGGGCACCAGCATAATATAAAGCTGAAAAGCCGAAAAAAGTGGCTTCTGTTATGGTGCACAGTTCTTTATCAGTAGTATCTTAGCACATGCAAGGAATATTTTTTTACTAATTGTACATTCCACATGAATTGTAAGGAAATTTCAAGAAAGATATGAAACAAAGAAGCTCACCAGAGAGCCCCAAAGGAGATAATATTTTTTAGTGCTTAAGAAAAGAAGAAAATTCAGTGAGAAATTACCATGAAGTCTCTGGAGTCAAACATGATTCCTCCTCCCCTTACTGCCTGTCCAGGCCTTTCCTCCTATTAATTTCATTCTCGCGTGCTCTTTCTAATTCCTTTTAGTGACATTATTTACCTGGAACTGTGGCTTACTTAACAACTTGGAGCCACAGAAACTGTTGAATCTGCTATTTTCCAGGCTTTAGCTGAGGCAGAATCAAAACTGTAGAAGAGAGAGCGCCATCGCATAGCAAGTTTCCTTCAGCCTGTGCAGTTCCAAGTCACCTCTGCAGGGTGAGCACGGCACACGTGCCAGCCCCGTTGGGCTGTGAATAAGGATATCCAGGTGAAAAAAGTGGGACATGAGCTTTAGCTCAGTGAAAGCACTTTAAATTTTCTGGAAATGCAGAATAGAAGTGATAAATATTTTACATTTTAAAAAAGCCAGCATTGGTTCTGTTAAATGAAGTAATTTTTCATGTAGTTAACGTTTATCACAGAGAGCAAAGACTTCTGGTGCTACTCTTCAGCTGGTAAAAATTAGTGTATTTCCATAGACAAATGAATCTGCTCCGACTTATTCCAGCTCAGCATTTGACTTACTACAAATAATGAAATTGTGAGGTAGGGATGTAAGGAAGAAATTAGCCAGGCTGCAGCTTGGCAGAAATCACTGTGCTGTTTTCTAGAGTCCTGAATGCTCAAAACTAGAATTGGCCAAAACGCTCATTACAAACAGTATTAACAACTTAATGCCTCTATAGTTGTTAAGTAGTCGCAAATCAACCCTGCTTTGCTTTCAGAGCGTTTGTTGCTCGGAGGCAGCTCACAGGGGTCGTGTTCAGGCTTCAGGCCCGAATCTGTTTTCTATTCCCACCGCCCGCGGTGTGGTTGGTCGCCCAAGTGACGTGGGGGTCATTTCTGCTCCCTGATTGGGCAACCGAAGCATTTTAAGCATGAGAATAATTAATATCATACTGCCCCATTATGCTAATGGAAGCTGCAGGTGTTTGACGTTTCTGAAACCCAGACTTCTACAGGACATTAAAAGTTATTAACGTTGTAGCTCTGAGGGGCTTCAGCCGTGGACAAAGGCCCCCATTGTACTTGGCACTGTACAAATGCTGAAGAGACATCTTCTGCTCCAAAGCATTTCCAATCCAAGTAATTTTTAATCCTATTGTTAAAAATTACAATGCATCGTGCCTTACAACTGTGTAACACAATGTTCATGAAGCAGAAACAAAGATGCACTGAGAGACACAGTGCCCACTTGAAAATGATACATCTGTCGGAAACACTTGACCTACTTTGTACAAATGACCTTCAAAGGTACTGTCATGGATATAGATTTTGAAGGGGTAGGGGAAAAAAGATTGCCTTTTTAGTTTGCTTGTGTTCCGTATCTGAAATCACTTTGCATGCAGTCAGCTTTGCATCTGAGCTCTGTGCTTCTTACCCTCATGATGTTCATTGAAGAAAATTATTAGCAGTGAACTTTAATGCATGAAGCATCTTTTAAAGTTTGATGTTATATAAACTGTGATTCCTGCTCATGTGTACTATATATGTAAGCACGTAAAATTTGATTGTCTTTGTGTTTTCATAAGAGTATGCAATTTACAACTTCCAATTTGTCGCATTTTCTTTCCTGGTTATCATTCACTTTGTTTTCTTTATGTTCAGGATTCATTGTGACAAATAGTTTTGCATTGTTTTTTGTGTTGAGTAGACATGGGGATTTCAAATTTGCTGAAGGAAACATGCTGCTTAGTTGCCTTGGAGAAGCTACGTGGGTGAATCACATTCTCATCTATCTCTTTCCTACAAGTCTGATATATCTAGTTAAGTTTGCACTAAGCTGCTGCTCAAGTGGTACAACCTCAATTTTCCCCTCCCTTAGACAGAAGCAAACAACCCCAAAGAGAAAAGAAAAAGGTAATTTCAGAAAGATTTCTTCTCAGATTTTTTGATTAAAAGACAGACTTAAAAAAGGAGTGTGTGGAAAGACTCAGTTGTGGTCATTACAATCTTCTGTAGCAAAGAAAAAGATATCCTATTTGTTTCATTTCAGAAAGTTTTTTGGCCTTTGTATTTTTCAGAGGCATAGATAATTTCTTTTTTTTACTCTGGAGTTTTGTAAAAAGCTCTGAATGTCTTCCAGAGCTGCACGTTAGAGACCAGAAAACTGAAGATTTAGACTCTTAAGAGTAACCTATAGCTGGGAAACTCAAAAGCATCCTTTAAGAAATATAGGTGCTCTACTTCAGTTAATTAAATGCAGTACTTAGAATGAGTGAATTGGCTGTGTGAAATATCTTTTATCTGTCATGTTTTTGTAAAGAAATGAGACAATTTAAAGGTATGCTAATCTTTCCCATTATTCTGAAGCTAAGCTTTCAATATGAAAAACTGCCTTTCAAATGCAAGTGTCATAGTTAACACCTCTTTATAAAAGATAAATGATAATGGAAGAGGAAAACAATTACCATAGTACTTTCAGCCATGAGGAAAGCCCTTGTGGATGAAGTGGAGGTTCTTAGTGGAAGATCGTAACAGACAATGCATCACAAAACAACCAAGAATGAGGAAAAGCTAAACTTAACAGAAAATTATTTCTTTTTATTTTCATTTCACTTGACTCGTTTTCCTGTGGCAGTCAAAATTGATGCTTCTGGTAGAATTAGTATGTTTGTGACACTCTATCTTTTGCAGTCATAAATGTACTTTTACAAAGACATTTAAGGACCCACCAGAGCTCTGAATTGCCCTGTGGAGCATCTTCTTTCTTTCCCTATTGACTCTAAGAAAGAGAAACTTTCTCTGGTCCAGGCTGGTTTGTTGTGCCCTGCTGTGCAAACTTTGAGTTGAAATTTTCAAGAGATGCAGTGGGGATTCCACATTTTTGGCAAGAATTGGCCATAAAAATACCTTAGACACATTTGATATTTCCAGCCTTTATGTGTTTCATTCTCTGTTATCTCAGCACGCAGCTGGCAACGGCAAGGGTCATTCAAAAAGCCCAGATCCAGCAAAGCACTCTGGCATGTGTTTGCATTCAAACAGTAAATAGCAGTGGCATCAAATCATATGAGTTGGGAAGAAAGATGATGTTGGCCAAAGCAATGAACCCCAGTGCCTTGGATCTGGATGGTGGGTCTGCCACAGAATCCCTGTATGACCTTGGAAAATGCCTAACCTTGCTGTGCATACCTGTTAATCACTGTATTTGCTTTATACCTTTGCTTCTGGAGAATTAAAAAACATGTTTAGGGCCCTGTGAGGTTTATCAAATTAGACATTTCTAACTGCAATAAAGCACACAGTTGTTTAAAAGTGTCTGCAGGTTTCCTCAACCCCTTCAGTTTTCTGGACAGATCAGTGATATATGGAAGTTGGTCTCTACCTTAAAATAAGGACATTTGGAAGCTGAGCGTGTCTACAGCTGGCACTCCCTCACAGAGAGAGGTGGAAGTGTGGCATGTTGAACTGCATCTAGAGACCTGCCCTAGGGCCATGTTGAGGACTGGAGTTGTGGTCTGCACAGAGACTAGCAAGCTCAACTTAGGTCAAGCCAGTCATGCTCTTTGGAAAACAGTGGACCGTGTTTGCTTAAATATGCCCAGCTGCTTACATCTCTGGAAGATGTGAAGTGTGGTTCCCAGATAAGCAGTCTGTAGGCTGCCCATGAGGGATTCAAAGCCCATGCAGGGTACAGGCCAGCTGCTGTTGTGTCTGCCCACCAACCACAGTCATAGATAGGGTCTTCCTCCCTCCTTAAGGCCATGCAAAAATCCTACCTTTAGTTTGTGCGAACTGAGAGGTACAATACAAATAAAGTAACAGATTATGCAAATGTGTAAACAGTTGTGATTTCCCCTGAGATTTTCTCAATGCAATTCAATGGAGTGACTAGAATGAAGGAATATTGCTCAGTACTCTTAGACATGTGAGATCTGACCAATAATACATTACTAAGATAATACTTTCTTATCTCATACATATGCTGGGAAGATTGATTAGTCTTTGTAATATGCTGGGAAAGCGTTATTTGCCATAAATGCTAAGTATTACTCTTACTGAGGCATCTGTGACTCAGTTCCTTAGTTTTAAATAAATAAAAGCCTCTGTCATTAACAACAAAAAAATAAATGCACAAGGGCTTGCTGCACTACAAATTTGTAGTTGACAAATATGAATTGACAAAGCTCAAGTAATTAAAAGCATGGGCTGGAAAAGATCCTTAAACTTCAGAATAAGTCTGAGACCTGGAACTCTGCATGCTGAGGACTTTTAGCTTTGTATCCCAATGTATGTTTTTCCTCCCATTTCTTTGCAGCCAGGATTAATACCTTGGCTTTTATCTGGCATCTTGTCTAAACACAGGGATATCTCAAACTATGTGAACAATTAAGGGTTTATAAGGATCCCAAAGCAATAAGCAGTAGATATCTGCAGAAGCTTGTATGTTGTCTCATGTGCAGAGCTTAAATTTGGAACAATGTTGCATTGCACCCCCTCCCAGCATCATTAGCCTGGAGATTGAATGGGGTGGGCTCAGAAGGTAGATGATTTTATTTGGTTCCTGAAGCTTTGGTGAACACTGAGAAATGCCCCTAGGAGTGTTTCGTAGGTGGGGAAGGCTGTTGAAGGTGCTGTACCAAAAACCTCCTCATGGAACCTCTCTCTCTAGCTAGGCTGAGATTTGCAAAGACAGTAATAGAGCTGGGTGGCCAAACTTCTTTGCAGATCCTGTGGCTGCTGGGAAATGTCTTGTCCTCTGAGATACTGAGCAGTTGGAAAGGGCTTACATCCCTGTGGTCATTCTAAAACATGCATCTAGCAGGCTCCACTTACTGCTTTCTGTTGGCTTCAGGGAGTTTTGCACTTTGCCTCCTGGTTTGTGTCCTTTACTACCATATCAAACAGTTAAGATCTAGTGGATTGTTTTTCTATTTTAATTCCATAGATGAATTGACAAACAGCAGATTCTACACACTCTCTCTCATGAGTTTTTTCAAGTGAAGAGATAAGCTCAGCATCTTAATGTGGTATTGATCTGAGCCCTCTGGAATTTAAATTTGCTTGACTTTGTAAAGTTTGCATAGGTAGGATATCTGAACATCAGGTGCCTGTCAAGCTAGAGACTAGCCTGTTTGATCTGGCTAACTCATAATTAATTGAGCTGTTAATGTGAGTATTTGATAAGAACACCTGGGGGCACCTGTTTGGCACAAAAGGTGCTGGAGATGTGGAGCTTGACAGATGGATGCTCTCCAAATTTAAATCAGGTAGGTCTTAAACAATGATTTATAGCTGGGCAGAGTGGAATGTAAAGTGATGTGATATTTTCCAAGTGAAGCAGTCTGGTCTTTCTTAAGATCAGGATTCAGGATGGAAATGGTCTGAACTCTCTGTTAACAGCCTTCATTTCAGCTGGAACAGGCTTTTCTACTGTGCTTTTTGTACTGAGAGTCTCCCCAAGCACTTTGCCATGACAAACCACATAATAGTTCAGTTTACGGAGGCAACAAATAGAGCAGTAATAATGCATGTAATACCTTAGTACTGATTTAGGGGTACACATTGACTTGCTAGCAAACTTCACGTCCCAGGAAAATTGACTGCAAGCCCACAAGGATTTCATCTCCAGTGATAGGTAGAGGGAATATGAAGAGCTCTTATTTTTCCTAAGTTACATCTACAGAGATCATCAGTCGGGTGCTATTAGGATTTTTGTAGGAGCTGTAGCGATGTGTGTTGCAGTGTGCTTGCATGTTAACCAGGCAAGTTAGCAGCACCTCTTTTCTGTAGCATAACAAGCGGGACTGGAGAAAGAGAATCAGTTTTCATTTAAGGGACCTGTATCGCTGGTGAGACTAAAGCATGCAGGGGCTGGAAATGAATGGCATGGTATGTTTGACTGATTGCCTCCTTATTCTCTGCCAATGAAGCAGCTTTCCAACTGCAAATGCTTTTTTGGTTATTGCTTACTTCTTTTGTTGTTAACACCCACCACAGGAGTGGACCCAAACAGTGCTGTGTTATCACAAACTTCCTTCTCCCTTCAAAGTCTGGACTTGCTGTTGCTGATTCCTTGTTGTCCTGGGCTGTTCTAGGCTAATTTGGCAAAAGTCAGAGCTGACTCTGGCCCTTGAACCTCAGCATGTACTTTATGAAAAGAGAGAACAACTGACAACCTCCATATAGACCGTCTTACTACATGGGTGGAGGGGAATATACAGCAAGAACTTATTATCTTTTTATTACATCATTCCCAAATATTTTTAACCTCAGTTGTACTAAGATTGTACTCAGAGCTGACTGAAACACCTGTTTTAACACATTCTTGGCTTGTTTTGCTCCTCAGACTGGAAAATTCCTCTGGGGAATGAATGCCTTGCTTGAGGAGGAGGGTGTAGGAAACAGAGGTTGTGCAATGTGCACTGAACACCCCATTCCTTTTCTGCACAGTATGTTATATATATATAGTACTATGTGAAAGCTTACTGCAGGACAGTGTTAAGGATAGAAGCTTTACTGTTTGCTTTCTGATCAAACTTGTCAGCTGTTGAGCCTCCAGAAACATTCATTTACTCAATAAACTTTCTCCCTTTGTGTCCGATTGTTGTTGAAGGCATATCAGTGTCTGTCCATGCAGTTTTGGACCACCCTTCAGAGAGGATCTGAACTAACCACTGTGCCATTGTGAAGAACATGTTAAAGTTGAGTTTCTCTGCCAATCTATTCTCAATTGCTTTTGTTTGTTCTGTCTATATAACCAAACCAAAGGCATCAAATTCCACTATAAAGACTATTCTTATTTCACAGGATGTTCTGTTGAGTGTACTCACCGTCAGAGGCACTGCTGTCTGCTAAGTGACATTAAAAGGGATTTGGTTTTTTTGTATTGAATCATGTTCATAGTCAAGTCACAGCATTTTTTAAAATTAATTTCTGTTGCAAAAAGACTGACTTCCTCTTAGGAAAAATGCTTTCTCAGAAGATGAAATATATAATAGAATAACTAGGTTGGGTGCAAGGGGGAACATATGGGTGCTTGTGGTCCAACCCTCCTGCTCACAGCAGGGCTAAGCTTGAAGTTAGATGGGGTGGCTTAGGGCTCTGTACAGTTGGGGTGTGGGTATCTTTAAGGATGGAGATTGCAGTATCTCTAGGCAATCTGTTCCAGTACTTGCTCTTATGGTTATTTCCCCCCCTTTTCTAGCTGGAATTTCTCTTACTGCAACCTGTGTGTTTCCTCTTGTTCTTTGTCTGTGCACCTCTAAGAAGAGCCTAACACCATCTTCTCATTACCCCCCTGTCAGGTGCTTGAAGACTCTGATGAGATGTCCCTTTACCCCCCAGGCAGAGCAAACTCAGTTTTCCCTGCTGCTCTTCATACTTAATGTGCTCTGAAGTATGGTCAGTTACCATCTTAGTCGTCTACCTCTGGGCTCAGTCCAGCTTGTCAATAGCCTCATTTTCCTGACCTTGGTTTTCCTTCTAAGGTTTTGCCTGAGACCCATTTCTAGGTTAATATAACTAACTTATGGCTCTCTCCTTTCATTTTTGCTAAAATGAATTTCAGCTTTACTCAGATTATTTGAAACCATCTGTTGCTTTATGCAGATGCTGGGAGCATAAACAGTGAAAAGAGTTGAGTATAGAGGCAAATGTACTCAGACTGTTTGTTCTCATATCTCAGTGCAAGCATCACAGTGAAGTAGGTATGAGCTTGCAGAAATACTCTGAGGTTTTGCGCGTATCCCAACATATACACTGTTCCAGCTTCCTTGTCAAATTCTTGTGCTTAATATTCCAAATATCTCTTAATCTGATCAGATCTATTCTGTACAGTTGACAGTTGTCTTATTTCCTCAGGCCCAAATGAGATTGGTAGCCATGTATCCTTGAGACAATTAGTAAATAATTAAAATCTGGAAATCATCATTCAGGCAAGGATGGAAAATATTTTCAATTTCCTAAGTAGCTGTGACAGTTTTCACATGAGTGCTTGCTTGCTTCTGAAACCCCTCCACTCTTCTCTTTGTCCACTCAATGTTCATTGTTTTCCCTCCAAAAAAACTTGTCTTTTGAGAAGCACAGGCAATTTTGGGGTATATCAGTGAGGCAGGGAGGCAGCTACCTTCTCCCCTGAACGTGCACATCTGTTCTTTCATATTCTTTCTTCCTGTAATATCAGGAAGATTCTGTCCTGCAGAATCCTGAAGCTTTCTTCATTGTCCCTCATCCATCTCCCACCCTTTGGATGTGGTGGATTTTTCTCTAAGCTGCTCTGAAGGGTTAGAGTCCAGAGCAGTTTTGCTGATGCCAAGATCAAGAGCAGATCAAGGACTTGCATTGGAGCATAAATGTTGCAACATCCCGATTTGTGAGTGTGCACTGCTCACCCAAGTGGCTCGGCTCACCGGGCTTGTCCGCGCTGCGCAGTCTGGTGTGCGTGGCTTTGGGTGCAGCCTGGCCAGCCTCACAGCACAGGCGACTCGTATACCTATGGCACGGGAGAGCTGTGTGCAGGCTCTCCATCAGTGATCTGCGGGGTCTTTGCATGGCAGCCCCACCATAAGACACAACTGGTAGGATCCCACTGAAATCATAGTACAAAACCATTAGATTTGATTTAGGGACCTGAATCAAATTTTGGTCTATATAACATTTTTTCCTGGCTCTGCTTGTAAAGAATGGTAGAAGGTGCTGTTATTTTTGGAAGTGACTTCAGTTGTGCAGAGTTGTCTGTTAAGAGCTGAAATACAACTGTCCCTTATTTCAGCTGCAGGCATTTCCATGTAAAAGCTTCTTTAACTTGTCGCTGTATTGTGAATTTATTTGGGGGGTTTTAATATTGAAGTCTGCCCAGCATGTAGTATTAGTGAGAGTGAAATTACATGAATGTGAAATGGAGGAGTTTAAATATTCAAAGGGCACTAAATGAATTAGGTTTCATTCTCCCACTGAAAGAACTGTTCTCTGTATTTCTCCCCAGCATTTTATGCCACACATACATTATAACTTCAGACTAAGGATACATAATGTATTCAGGCACTATTTCCAGTTTCTCCTTTTCTTCAGCTTGCAATGTCTTGCTTAGCTAAAAATCAATTTGTTATTACATGAATTGCTGCAGGACATAAAGCTGTCTATGTAACTAGCCCAATTAATTAATATTTTTGCACTGTACTTTAACCAAACATAATTGCCAGGCAGTTAAATATGACTACTCATCAGTATTTTCCAATAGGGCTTATTTTTTGTGATTTAAATTATTATTGCATTCTATCCTCGTGCCATTTCACTACCTTCATATTGAAATGAAGTGTTCTTGCCAGCAGCAGAGAAAGACTGGGAAGTGAGAATAGTGGGGAGATGGTGGAGACTCTGCCTAAAGTCTTTTCAATGAACAAACTAGTCGGTGGTAAGATATGTAGCCCAACAGATGACCCTGAACCTGTCTGTGAGCATTTCAGTTCCATTTGACTGAAGATTGCTAGAGCTATGTCCTGGGGTCACTTTAAAGCTATCTTAAACATGGTTTGCTCCTTGCAGGACTGATGGAGACACCTGGACCCTCCCCATTCTGTAGATTTACTCCAGTTTGCCACAGTGTTCAAAGGGGCATGATCCAGATGGAGGCTGTGGCAAAGCAAAACATCTAAGCCCTCAGGTCTTTCCATTCCTCCTTGTCTCTTCTCACCCCTGAGATGAGGGCTGAGTTTACATAGGCATAAATCTACTAGTACTGTGCAAGCAGAGAAATACGAAGAGTTCATTGTACTGAGTCAGTTATTTTCCTATCCCTGGTGGAGCAGAGAGGCTCAGACATAGTAATATGTTCTATAAAAATAATGCTTATACCTTTTATTGTGCATTCTCCTGCAAGATAAAACACTGAGTTGGAAAATATAGTCTTTGGCAAGTATTTTCTCTTGCTTCTCAAGGCAAAGAGAGAACGGGGCCAAAGGTTCTCTTGGTGGTGGACGCTGTCGGTTGCTTGAAACAATGGCAAAGCTGAATATAGAAACAAGTTCCTGGAGATTATCACAGTAGCAGTTTGCACTTAGCTACAACTCTCAGTGACTGTCCCGAATAACTTCAGTGCCTTTTGGATGTGCTAAATCTGTAGGCGTGTGTGTATGTGTGGCCAGTCAGAGAAGTGCAGAAAATCAGGGCTAGAGAGGGCCTGGGTAGCCTTTGAGCCTGACAATTCACCAGCTATTTTAACTCAAGAACTATCTGGACTTCTTTAAAAAAATATACAGACTATTTTGACCAGCTTTGCCACAGTTGTTTGTTGTTTAAGTCAAGCAAGTATTAGGCTAAACTACAAATATTTATGTATTACTATTTGTTTGCATGCAGATGTGCATGTACGAGAGGTTTTTACAGTTGTTTTTACCTACAGCTTCCAGCACTCTTGAGGCATTGACTAAGTCTGGACTTGAAGAATTTCTGTGTTGATAGTCTTTTTTTTCTCTTTTCTATTGTTCTCTATCTTTATTTCTACTATTTTAGGAGTAGAGAAAGAAGGAAGAGATGGACTTGGGTGAAAGAAAGGGAGAAAGAAAGGAGAAGGAACCTATGCCCAACCTAGTAACTGCATAAAAAAAGAAAAATCCAGTTCAACCAAATCCTCAGTTTGACCAATGCCTCAACTTTCCATGTGGAAACAAAAAGCAGTTTTGACTTTCAGGAAATTTGGTGTTTGTGTATTGAATCTTTGAATGAAAAAAATCTATGTTAAGGGTAACTTTTTGTCAGAAAGACCCTACTGAAAAGTTTTCTAATGAAAAATAATTGAATGGTGAAGCATTCACCTGCTGCTTGCCCAGCATCACTTGCTGCATGGAGGTTCCCCAGTCCATGCACTGATCATAGGTACTCTGGGTTAGCAATGCAGATCATTGCTGTTCCTCATGCCCTCTGCAAACACAGTTATAGATCATGCATTAATTAAAAAAGTGGCCTTTTTACTTTCTTCAGAAGTCCTGTCTCTGTGCAAGTGCAGCCTGAGGGATATTTCTTTTCCTCTACCAGCAAAGATTGCATAAGGATTGCTAGCACGTGGATCCAGTGCGTGGTGTGCGGCAGCCAAATAATCATGGATTTAAGAGTCCCTCAGCACTCATTCACACGCCAGACCGTAACCGCTCTGATTTTCCCCTTTCAGCAGCTGCAATACCCAGGCACAATGGGGTGAGTTAAGGTTAAGGATGTCGTTTCAGCTTTAACTTGGAATGTCCTAGCTTTGATGGCCCCAAGCCAAATCCTTAACATTATTTTAATGTCGTTTTTCTTCTTTGTTTTATGTTTGCATACATTTAAAAACAGAGCAGGGGTTACTTATGTCACAGCTGTGCATACTTTCTAAGGCCAATGGATAAATACAGGCTTTATACTCCAAGAGGAAATTTTTTGTAGGACCCAAAATACAAGTTGGTTGAGAGTTTGGTTGGTGGATGAGATTCGCAGCTGGTGCAAAGAGCTGTGTCTCCCTTGATTTTGATGGAATTGGGCTGATTTATCTCTGCCGAAGATCTGGCCCTCTGTTCCTCTCTAAGCTCAGAACTTTTTTCTGGCTACTTGACATATATTTTTGTTTGTATAGAATTATCTATCTCTTCCCACCCATTTCCTACTTCCTCTCTTTCCAGATTTAGGATTTAATTTTGCACAGACTGAATCTATTTATCTGATTTTTTTTCCCCCCCTAAAGAAAAATATTTATTTATTTTTAAGCCAACAAGTGCTGTGTGTTTTGTGTTGGTACCCAAGTGGCTTGGTTGAAATCTCGGCTGAGTCAATTTTTCCAGTTTGTTTACTGGAGTCTTCCCCAGCAACTTGACTAATTCTTCCTTTTCTGATCAGGATTAACGATGTGCTAAAAGGTGTTTTAGTCTATTTTTCTGGTATCGAAGCATTGAGCCAATATCTATAGTATGAAGTGTCAAAGTACAAAAATGCTTTAGAAGAACCTTTCAAACAAATTTCTTAGCCAAACAGTAGAGAAAAGTATTATTTTGTCTTCTTTGGGATTTTTTGGTTGGTTTTTTGGTAACAGAATGGAGATTTTTAGGATTTTTTTTTTCCTCAGTTTTCTTGTTTTTATCCTGGGTAGAAGTTTCAACTCGTTGTTTTCCTTACAATCAGAAAGTCTTTGAAAATCTGGACGCCATTTTGTCTGCCAAAACAACCTGGGATTTTAGTGGAGGAAGGTCAGAGGGACCCAACAACTACAACTTTAATTATATGCATGGCAAAAATAAATGATAGTGACGCTATTGGAGACTAGTGCATTGTGTACCTAGATCAAAATTCAGAGAGATCAGTGGAAGGTTTCCCACTGACCTTAATAAGCTTCGGGTCAAGCTGTAGACTTGTAAGATGAAATTTATTTCTTTGGCAACCCTCTATATGCTGTGAAGCCATATCATAAGCTTAGAAGCTCAGCAACAGCACATTTCCCCCTCGTATTGCGACTCGCTCTGGTTTCCTGTGGATCCCTCCGGAGCATCAGAAGGTTTGAACGCGATGTTCATTTACAGATGCACAGCACAAGTTCCATCCCAGAGCTCCTGCGTGTGGTTCCTGTCCTCCAGGGCTGGAGGGAGATGAAACATTCATGGCTCTTTGGCCCCCAAGTGCAGCTAGCTGCAGAAGTGGATTTTTTAAATTCAGTCACGCTATCCCTGCCATGCACAGACTTTTCAGGTGAGCACTAATGCTCAACCCGAGGACATAATTGTGGTGTTTATGGTCAATGTAATGCTGACTTGAGACTCCTGGCAGATGGATTTCAAAAGTGTTCTCCTTCGTGTCGGTGCTAGTACAGCAGTTGTTGCGTTCCTAGGGGAAAAAGCGTTGCCTACTCAGTTCTTTAGAAAGCTGTATCTGTATTCTTATTAAAAATACATATTCTATATTTCTGAAAGTAAGAAAGGGAGGAAGAGAGCACAAAGCAGCAAGAGGAAGAAAAGTCCTATTCTGAGCACCGGGAGGGTTTATTCCTTTTGGATGTTTTGTTCACAATGAATTCTCCCTGAGCCAAGAGCGCAGAGCTGAGGGAAGCGTGCAGTCCTGCATGCTGCTGCTATCCACGTTATGTGTGACTGTTAATGCCAAAATCAGTGTTTTTCTGAGTAGAGGGGGTATATGAGGTAAAGCTTCAAGGGGCAGTTTCCTGCTTTGTTGGAAAGAGGCAGAAAGATACCTTGTATCCTGTCAAGCTGTATGCTTTTTCTCTGGCAGATATTTCCCCCGCCCCCATGCTGTCCAAGCTGCTGCATCTTGCTCAAATGCAAACCACGGCCGGGGGGCGAAGCCTCCCCAGGAGCAGGCGCAGCGCGGTGGGGCTGGAGGGGCAGGCGACTGCAAGTCAGCCTTGCCTTCTCCGCTTAAGCCCATTCTGGTTCTGCATTCCCCTTGCGAGCTGTGCCCCGTTTTGACGAGCAATTGCCCTGTAGAAAGGCAAGGAGCTGGCAAGGTGGGTGTGCTGGCTATCCAGGTAAAAGCAAAACAATCCAAAATTAGCATCATGAAACCTTTGTGAAGTTTTGCACTTTCATTTCAAGGAGTTGAAGCTGCAATTCTTCTTCCTAATGGAAGCATTCAACAGTGTCAACAATCTTCCACAAAATAAAAAAGCTGTGTTTGGGAAAGCATTTTCCCCATAAGAAAACTGTTTAATCTGAAAAATAATTTTGGCCATCTCTGGTGTGATACCAACTTCACTCTGCAATAACCTATAGTAACCTGAGTATACCGAGAACTAAAAATTACTATTCTTTCTTCTCTGAGAATACTGTCTGTTTGTTGAAAAATAAACAGAAATCTGTTAGGTGCAGGCAACAAGGACAATATCTTTGTGCAATCCTGTAGCAGGGGTGTTTACATGTATCTTGCAGGATGCAAATTGTTAGTTTTTATCTTTTTCAGAGCCTTGCTCTTTAGCCTGAATAAAAAAGCCATCGGTGATGTGAGAATCTGAATAAAAAAACCATCAGTGATGTGAGACTGGTGCTTTTGAATAGTGGCATCCAATACCAAAATTTGTGTCACTGCATCCTAATTTAGGAGGTGACTTCCACTGTTGTAACTGACTGACTTTTTCCATGGCACATGGTTTGTGGGGGTGGGAAAGAGGACGTTACAGACATTGTCTGGTGAAATTATTGCTTCTCTTGGGCAAAAGAAATTAATCCTAATTTACTGAATCCCACAGCAATTCTCTTTCTGAAACAGCCACACTTGTGATGGACACAATTTTAGCTGTTAGTAGAAACTGAAACTATGTCCAAAAGCTTGAAGCTATAACTGTGAAAGAAAAACTAAAAGCGTGGATTACTTGGCTTAAACTAATACCCTTTAGCAGAGAACAGTAATAGAGTTGCATTTTCTTTGGGATGGACAAGTTTCACTCAGGTAGTTTATGGAGCAAAGGTGTTTGTGGTAGACGGCTGCACAGGAATAAATCCTGTCCTCAAGTGAACTAAAAAGTACCATCCAAAATCAATCTCCAGTGTCATTTTTAACTTGAGGAAGCAGGACCAGAGTCACACTGCAGATACTTCAAACAGGGTAATTTCAAATGTAAATTGTTTTAGTTGCAGTTCTTAGAGGCTGCTGAACTGTATCATGAGTTAAGTCCAAGCTTGAACAAATGCTGCAAAAGAATAATATGAATATTTCTAAATGTGAAGAAGTATTATTATTCTCTTCAAGTGTAGTAAATAGATAGTATACTTACTGTGGCGATACATTCTTTTAATTATTTTTTGTACTGGTGGAAAGTACCAATCATATGCTAAACTAGTCAAGTCAACTCTTTTTCACAGAATGAAATCTGGTCAGATTTATGGCTATGGAGGGAATATTTGACTTGATGATTGAATAAATAGCACCAGCAAACTTGCTGTCATTGTAGTCCTGATCAAAACCTCAACATTTTCCAAGAAGGGAGGCAGACGGACTCACCCAGAGCTCCATGCATTTGCATCAGCGACTGAAATGTATCAGAGTCAGAAGTTCAGTGGATAGAGAAATGACTCACTTCTTTTTTTTTGACTAACAATAAAGTCATTCAGCTGAAGTGGAGACAAGTCATATCTGATATCATATTTTTATATCCTTTTTGCTTATTATAATTTATTTTCTTCAGATTGATATTGCACAGAGAAATATGATGCATTGTTCTGAAATTAAATTTGAATCTGTATCAAGGCAATTTAATCCCGCTTGGAGTTGGTGGATAAAGGAGCGAGTGTAACCTTCGATAATTCCCTTGCTTATAGTTGGCTTTTTCTCATGCACAACAATTTAAAACAAAATCACTTTCTCTGACGAGAGACTATAAATTACTACTTTAATGAGAGACATGAAATTTGAAGAGTTGAATTCCCACATTCCTCTTATCTGTAAGCCTGGGTACCTCAAGGGATGGGGAAAGATCCATAGTTCTGAATTTCTGTGTTATAACATCGCTCAGTATTAAGATGATTATTACAATATCATTAAGTCCCAGTTGGGAATCTGGACTTCAGTATGCTGAGTATTGTTTCCATCTAATGTGAGAGTCTTAAAATGCTTAGAATTGAAACAAAAATTGGGAGGGGAACTTGGATCTGCCCAAAACCAAAGAGCAATGTGGTGACATAGTTTCTTACAGTTCCTCCTACGCTGTTCCTACAAGTGCACTGCTTTGTGTTTCAGTAACTTACTTTTCACATAGATACTGACATCTGCATTCTCTCTTGCAAAAAAATACTATTTGGAAAGGACTACTTATTTCCTTAGATAACTAGCAGGTTGTAATGTGGTATAAAGAAGCACGGATCAAAAAACCAAAAGTGCTCATTGTGAAGTCAGTTCCACAGATCTTCTCTAGCACGGACTGTAGTAGCTCCACAAATTGAATCCTTTCTGCTCAGGAACAAATCTTGGGGTATCAGGAGTCCTGTTTTGATTTACAAATTGTAGGAGTGGAGAATCCAGCACAGTCTTTGCTCAGTTATCCTCATGGTTAAATGTCCGTAATAGCAAAACCAACCCTACTTTTTCCATTGAGATGCATTTAGTGTGTGCTTCTAGGTGTTGGCAGGTGTGGTGCATGGTCCCCAAGAGTGGCAAATGCTTTGTGCCCTTGTGTAAGGGTTGGAGTACGCTGGTGGGGAGCAATCCAGTCTGTACGTCCTTAGGCTCCATGGCATGGCTGTTAACTTCTGCCTCTTGTGGGGTCACTACGAGTTTCTTTTCTTGACATTACCCTGCAGCATGTGCATGAGATAGCTAGAGGGAAGGACTGTTTGCAGCATCCCCGCTGTGATGATGCTGCAACACCCCTCCATGGTTCACCTGGCTTGTCAGGGGATTGTTCTCAGCTGTGCGACTGTCCGGGGCGGGGTTCTCCCTTCAGAGGTTTTTGAAGTCAGCTCAGACAGGTCCTGGCCAGGGAAAATACAGAGCTTGTGGGTGGTGGCATGTGGCCGCCCTATGGTTAGCACCAGTGAGATATGTACAGCATTTGAATAAAAGGTTATTCTCCAAATAAAAGGTCATTCTCCATGCGACCTTTGAAGAGCGGCCATGTAGCACTTGTGGCCAAAGAGGCTTATGCATCTATAAGGAACAACTATTTATGCAGAACTGTATATTTATATATACACTTGTAAACTAAATACATAGCACTCAATATATTGATCATGCAAATACTGCATTGGCTAGCCCCATGTATTCTTTGCTGATGTTCTTCAATCATAAGTAATGTAATAAGAGTACAGAGTATGATTGCTAGGTTATTCTTTCTTGAAGAAAGGCAGTTGGTTTCATTTTCCATAAACTGTCTAGCTGCTGGTTTGATAACGATACAATTTAAGGTATTAGCATATTTATAAACCAGCGTGTGTTCTAGTGTACCGTTTCTGGTTGGAGTCAAATCTATTACTGGTCCTTTGCTTCTGCCAAGACTAGCCCAAGGCAGAGCTGTCTCAGCAGACTTTATGTATGTGTCTTCTTTTCAGAAGATGTGTTCTTTGCGATGTGGACTTTCATTTATTATGTATTTATACAGCACTTAGCATCATGAAAATCCTGATCTGATTGATTTCTAGCACTTGGGCGAAAGAAATGTTATGCAATAACAATCATTGTCCCTTGTTGCCTTTCAGACACTTCAAAATTTAAGCAGACTACATTCTTAAAAGAGGGCTAATTAAGTAGAGTTGTTCTGCACAGAGAACCAGTGTTTCTCAAATGCTTTCAAAACCGTAAAACAATCTGTGAGTAGCCAACAAAAAAGTATGTTAACAATGGCCAAATTAAACAGTGATTCAGAATTTGAATTAAAGGTCATAAAAACCCTGTATGCATTAATCACGGAGCTCTGGTATGAATATTAATAGCAGCTGAGAGCTGTTGAATAGATGTTTTAGCCTAATTTTAAGCATAAATTAAACACTTATTAAAACTTAACTCTAAAAATACTTTATAGCTACAAAGCTGTAATAAGGGCTAAGCTGGACAAAAGTGTGGGCTATTAGTGCCTGTTCTTTTGAGTTAGATGTATCACCAGTAGGACTCAGATTGATGTGAAAATACACTTTAGGAAACTATATTTGCAATATCTCAAAGAGCTATATGTCTTGCAGTAAGGTCCTTGCAATACCAGACTTTAAGATATTTGTGAGAAGGTTAAATTTTCAAACTACTACTACTAGAGTTATCTAAATAATTTCTGCACTAAAGTTATGTCAGGACATTTTCTTTCTGCCCTCAAGAAAATCTTTGTGGACAAGATCTGGTGCATGAGATAAATGGTAGCTGCTCAGAATGGATGGCTTAATGGCTAATTTGGTTCTCGCCTTTAAATCTGTGAAAAATCCAAAAGCTATGCCAAAAAATGCAAGTCAAACATGTCAAGTGTTGTTTACATTTATGAATCTGCTGAAAATACAATTTTAACTGGTTTTGCAGACGCTGAACGTTTTTCTCTCTGCAGTAATATAAGCCAAAACTCTTCTTTACTTGGCACATTAGTGTTTCTACAGATCATTATTTCTTTCTACTTCTCCTGTTCATTGTTACTACAAATAATTTTGCTTGATCTTGATATTATGGTTTAATGTTGATATATCAGAAAGAGGGACAATAGCTAGTTAGAGAAATGTGGGAAGTAGATGGAAATGACTCATGAAGTTAAAGAAAATCAACCTGTGGAAACAAAGCTGTGTTTTAAGTGACTGGTAGAAAATACTGCTAAGGGGGCTGGGAGCCCTGCAGTGCTTCTCAATGCGTCTCTGAATTGCTAGACCATTACAGACAGCCAGATATCTGTATTTGTAATACCTAACAAAATAGGGTTCCAATTCTGAATTGGGTCTCTGGTTATTTGCCTAGTAAAAGCAATGGATATATTAATGTTAAGTGGGAAGGAATGGTACATGTCAGCAGGCAGGCAGCAAATGCCCTTTTCTAGTAATTGCACTTATCGAGGATAATGGTCAGATGAAATTACCTAATATTCTTTTTTTTCCTGAATGCCTGCGCCATTCACTGACACATTTTAAGGTTCTTTCAGTTGTGTTTCCTAATGAGCTGTGAGAATGCAAAGGGTGCAAGCGATTCTTAGTTGACCTTGGTGGCCTGAATTCACGTTAGTTGGAGACGTTGTAGAGGTCAGTGCTCCATTTCATTTCAGAAACTGCTCAATAACAGTTTTAGTAATTCACTGCTGTGAAAAGATGATTTAGCATTTCAAATAAAAACACCTTGTCCTTAAAATGCACCGGATGCCTCTTTTTGGACAGTACGTGATTCCAGGGCTCAAAGGCTTGCTTTAGGAAGCAAGGGATTTTTACATGAGGCATTACATACCCAAAAGACCTTATGCATCTTGAAAATCTCATCTCAAACATCTGCTGGCATGCGTATATAGCCAGGAGAAAATGTATTTGCCTAGCTTGCGCATGAGCCTGAACCACAGCCAGTGGAGAACTTGGATAGGAGATGTTTACAGAATGAACTATGGACTGGGTGATGAGAGCAGGAGTTACTGAGTAGCAAGACAAGTCTTCCTTCAAAACCACTTCCTTCCAGTGGTTTGATGCTATATCGACAGCACATGGTACTATTGTTCAGGAGGCATCTCATGGTAGGAGTTACCTTGGAAGTCTGTAAAATCAAAATTCTACCCCTGGGTTGCAAAAAGGTCTTTGCAAATGTTGAAGACAGTCCCAGTGTACTGGCGAAATTCCAGAAGGCATAAACTTTATTTGTACCATGCCTCTGTTGTGCAATTTCCAATGGATATGATAAACTTGATCTATTTTGCTGTACCTGAGGAGCAGCTGTGCTTGACTTTTGTGGTGACTACATTTTGATGGCAGACAAAGTGCTAAATATGTTCCATTGGGGTCCTTCCAGATAAAAATGCCGTGCATGGATTTATTTATATCCCAGCTGACATGATAGTAGAGGAGAAGTGGATCCTCAGGAGATGTAAATTAGTGAATGCCCATTTCTGTCTGCAAGAATCTGTCCAGGATGTCTTCAATCATATTGTTCAAGTTGTAATCAGACAGAGGCATATCTCCATCTTCCAAGGTCTCTTTGTCAAGCACTTGGTTCTTCATTTAAAACATCTTCTGAGTCCAGAAGAGGTTTTCTTTGCTGGCCTAAGAGACAGTTACCTTTAAAATTGTTCACTCTTCCCTGTCTCCCCTTGCATGTTGTTCCTATCCCCTGTGCTACTGCAGTGTGCTATTCTGTCAAGCACAGAGCATATTCTGTTGTGTGGAGGCTGAGACATCCTTGTGTTAGGAGACAGACAGCCTGGCAACATCCTACAGCAAAGCTGGTTGTCATCCTCACAACATGGAAATAGGAGAAATCAGCATTGTCAGGGGGAAGTGCTGGCTGTCTTGAACTTCCCTGACTGTCCAGTGCAGATCTCCAGTCCTGCAGGTGAGCCTGCAAAACATGCAGTCCCCTAAAATCCTTTTAAGAGTGTTTTATTGATAGGCTACTAGTTGACACTATTTGAATAACTTAATGCAAATAAAAATCTGCGAGAACAAAAGGTCATGTAGGCTGCAAAACAGAGCATCTGAAACTTATGAAGAGCTCTCCCTCTGCATAAAGGGGCAGAACTGGTTTGGAAGAATTTCAGTAAAAATATTAATATCTTCACGGACAGGAATAATCTGGATTATTCCAAATTTCTCATGAGAAAGGATCTGTTTTTTATAGATATTCTTTTATCCAACAACAAAGAATTCTAAATGATATAATAGCTGAAATTAAGCTAAATTTAGAGAAAGAAACCTCAAGTAAAAGTGATCTAAAGCAAAACAGGAAAGCTTTAAAGTTTAAAAGGAGAGCATTCCACTTTACCCAAACTGTTTTTTTTCCTCCCTTTCTTCATTAGCTTTTTGCTTCATACAAACTTTCTGCAATTTCAACTTCTTTTGTCTGGTTTGGACATCGGGGTGGGAGAGGAGGGAGAATCTTCAAAATTATGAAAACCTTTTCTGCCCAGAGGTACCAGCAAGAGAGAAATCGCTGTAGGTTACCGAGAGGAGGTGAACATGGCATGCCCGCTGCCAAAACTACTCCAGAAAGTCTTATCTACCTTTACATCAATACAAAGGGAATTAACTTCCCTCTTATCCCTGATGCTGGTTCATGGTCTGTATTTCTCACGGCTGCTATTTTATTTGCATTTTAGCTAGATGAAGTACCATTACAATTAGTTCTTAAGTCTTCCTGTGGATGTTCCTTCGTTCTGAGGTCGGAAAAGCTTCACTCTGCTGAAAGGTTTCTGAGGAAAGGGGAGCCAGCAAAGCAGGGAGCTTGTTAGCAAAGCTGGTCTATGCTTTGGATTGATTTTGTTTTCTCTAATGGCTTGATCATAACAGTTGCACTCTAATTTTTGTATGGGGTTGTGCACATTTCAGGCAATGTAAATATATACATTGGCATGCTTATTAGCTCTGCTGTTTAAGTTACAGATATTTGATAGTGTATAATAAAACCAAGTGGTCCTGTATACCATTTGTCATGCTGAGCTTGGACTCATCTCTTTGTACTCCCACTCCACCCTTTCCAACTTCATTATATTCCAAATGCTCCTCCTCGCTTGGAGCAAAATCAATCCTCGTTTTGCATTGGGTGGAAGAGGAGAAATGTGTGCTGGGATTTTTCTCAATGCACAGAGCTGCGTGCGGACTTAATACTTGCTTAAACGATAAGCGTGGGGCTTCCCTGGGGGGGAACATTGTAAGACAGCTGAGGTCATGGTCACAGCCTCAGCCCCCATGTATTAAACTGCAGAAAGAAGTGGAAATACGAGAGGGCCCTTTCCACTTATCAGGAAAGAATACTACTGTGAATGTTGCTTCCCTGAGCTGCCATATGCTGCAGGCAAAATAGTAAGTCCGTGCAGGTCCGAGAAGTGATTTTTATTTAATCATCCCTTCATTTCAAAACACTGTTTTCCCCCCAACTAGCCCAGTCTGTGTTTCCTGTGCCGAGGGACTGGCTCATGTCACCAGCTGAATGTGTCAGGCCTGTGTTGGAGTGGTGGTAGAGGATGTGTTTTTCTAACTGAGGATGAAAGTCAGTAGGTGAGGTTTAGGGGATAGTATTGATACCCACAGGACTTCGGAGAGACTAAAAAGTGTGGCTTTCTAATTGCACTGGGAGTCAGGTGCTGTATAACTTGCTAAGGTGAGTTGCCACTGGTGAAGCAGAGATAGGAGAAACCCCAGTAGAAATGTTGGAGGGCTACATGGTCCCCAGACCATGTCCTGTCTTGCAAGGAGTACAACATGCTCCACAGCTTATGCCAATCAGGAGGAAAAAATGCCCCAGAGAGCACCTTCTCCCTGCCATGGTACTCCCACTGTGGGTACGTTATTGGGGTGTACATGGTTCTCAGGGGTGTCCTGGGCCCTCACCCCCTTCTCTTCCCACAAAGACCAATGCCTCAGGAAAACTCTGAGAGTTTTACTCTGAAGCTCTTGAAATTATCCAGCATTGCCAAAGAAAGGATTTGCTGACAGTCAGAATCCTATTGGCAAACCTAGGTGGATTTATGATCTTGGGTGGAAACCAATTTGAACTATAATTTTACATGAATCCGATCCCTCTCCTGAGCCAGGCAAAACTTCATGATTCTGGCTGATTTTTCACACTCAGCTTTTGAGCACTTCTGTTCACATTTGAGCTGAAGATAAAACTCTGAGCCCATGATTCTATCCAAACCAAAACTTCAAGCCCATGCAAATAGATACAACTCTGTTCCCTGCTTCTTCGGGTCTATAGCTGTAGGTTGAATTTCTTGGTGTCCCCTGCTTGGTTGCCTTTTCCCCAAAGGAGCACATCAGGAGTTATGAATACACTCCAGAATATAAATGGAGTAACATGTTTAAAGCATGTGCCACCATCTCATGTTGTTATGACAATTGTTATAATTATTAAAAGCATTGCAATGTTATCTCCCCTACTCCTCTTAGTTCCTGCCACCATTTACCCCCCCACACACAAATCCAATTCTATTTGGGGAACAGCAGTTTTGGATATTCTGGGTTTAGTTTCTGCTTCTGCTCCAGACACTCGGTGTGAACATGGAAAATTACTTCAGGATTGCCTACATGCAGGCAGGCATAAGAGTTAAGTGGGTGCAGTCAAGTCCCCTGCAGATTTTCTGCATGCTGCAGCCACTGTTTGTAAACAGGAATACACATAATAAGTTGAGAAATCAGCTCCAAAACAACAGGCATTGTTTGTGTGCTGAGTAACTCTAGTGATCAATTAGGATCTGGAAAAAAAACATGTTGTGCCCAGATGAATGTAAAACCAGAGCCTCCCCTGCCAAAAACTCCAACTGATACCTTTGGAAGTTCTGGAAATTTTAGTTAACTTTTTTCCCAATATTTGATTTAACTCGTGAAAGTATTTTTTTTTTTAATGATTTCAGCAAACTAATGAGAAATGTTATAAAAATAATGAAATATCAAATGAATGCTGGCTAGTTGCACCTCTCACTGCGAGTTGCACCTCAGGAATGGGACAGGGTTGTGTTCACACTGGTCGGAGCTAAGCCTGAGCTGCACTGGTTGCATTTACGTTGGGCAAAGATGGACTTAGGCTTGACGTGAAGGTGGTGTCATGACCCGTCAGAATAAATGTTTTCCTACCATCCAGTCAGGGTCTGTGCTGTGTGTGTTATTAAGGTGTGTGAGTTAGGCAGAGTGATGTTAGAGGATGTACAGAGGACAATATACAGCATGTCCCCTTAGTAGCAGGTGATACTTGTGGTCTGACTTGCTAAGGTGTTGAGCACCAAAAATAAGCAGTGATGTCTGCTGGTATTACAGGAGCCCACTAGTGCCTTGTAGGTATCTGGGCACAGGTGGAAATCAGGCTTTGGTGCACCTGGCTGGGTCCAGAAGATCTGCAGATCAGCTGTGGTAAAGATACAGGTTCATACAAGCTCCTTGACTTTCATCTCTTTATTTCCCTGTAATATGAGAGAACACCTCTCAAAATTTCTTCCCTATCCGTAACACCTGTGGGCATTAGGGCTTTGTCCCTAACTTGCTTCCACATTGCTGAACACAGCAGTCATCTTCTGCCGGAGTTACACCTATGACAGCTCTTTCCTAAGCTGCACTGGTGACTTCAGAGCCACTCAAGGTCAGTGACCATGCAAGGACAGCAGCAGCATTGTTTGTGATCTGAGGAAAGCACTTCAGTTGCTAAATGGATTTGAGTCGAGTTTGTTTTTATCATCCTGAAATAACCACTGCTCAAACAATTGTAATTCTTCTGATGTCTTTCTGGAAAACATTTGGCTTGTTTGGCAGTGCAGTGTTGTGTAAATAAATAAGTACCAAGCATCAAAGTCAAGGAGGGGAGGGTGAGTTCTCAAATAATTATGTAAATAAATCCACATAGTGCTCTCTGATATTGGCCACCATGTGCATTTATATTAATCAGTATGGACATTACTGACAAGTGAATCTATTCTGTTTCATTCTCCTGAAGGTTTCAAAATTAATGCTTCATTTTGCTCCTTGTTTCACTGTAAGGGATGCAGGGGGATGCCAAGGCTGTCTTATCTCGGCATCCCCTTCAGGTGTCTCTGGGAGGCTGAGACCAATCAAACTTTGCATAAATAAGACTACTCGGCATGAGAGAGTTTACAAGCTTGATCCAGCACTTAAAAAACCATGTTGGGAAAAAATATATACACTCATTTGCTGGAATGGCATTTATTTGTCGATCTCATCTTGACCTCTTTGGGGAGGTTAAAGGACGTTCAGTGACTGTAAAGTGCAAATCCTTTTGTTTATATCCCGAGATGAACTTTTTTGATGCTCTATTGACAACATCTGTAACTCAGCCAGCTTGAGTGGCTCTCCATTTTTCTTTATCCAAAGAACTTGTTTGTTTGTCCAGGATTTGGCACCCATGCTTAATCACAGAATAAGTGAGAAAAAGCGATTGCTCTTAAAGCTTCTGTGTAATATTTTTCCCCTGAACTGTTAAGCCATTGAAGTATATTGTAGGAAGATGGGAAATCTTCTACTTTGGTGGTGAGACAGTTTACCTGAATTGTAAAGTTGGATCCTCATTCAGGGCTCCACCAAACCTGGGGCTGATGACTGGCTATCCCTATCCCTAAGGAAAAAGAGAACTTCAGTAATGTGGCAGGAGGTGAAGATGGTCAGGAATAAGGTGTGAGGGTACGCTTTTGGAAAGCAGGGAAATAATAAAAATAGCAGTCGGAAGTGACGTCTTCTGTTTGTGAAGTTTGAGTTATGAGGCAATGAGTCCGCTTGTTAAAGTTGTAAGGGTCGGAGTAAGGAGTAGGAGGTGGAGGAAGAAAGGATTATTACCATCTTCTAATTCAGGGTCCTGGAAAACAGGAACTTAACTCATGACTAGGGCCCAAAATTGTGGTAAATGAGAAAGAGCTGCCATAAGTATCTTACTGCTTTTTAAGTCCTAAAGAGATGAGAGGCAGACTGCTTCGGCACCAGAAGGGACAAATGCCTGGGCAACAGCAGAGAAAGGAAATCGATGGGGCAGAGAGGGCCACTTTGGGACTGCAGGAGTCTTTAACTTGTTTGCTAGAATTTACCCAGCTTTTCTTCTTTTCTTTGCAGCCTTATGGCAGGTTCCAGGTAACATGTGTGATTGTTGATTACATTATAGCTTGTGAGATTATTTGCATTAGAGTAGGGCAAGTGTAATAAGCCTTCAAACTAGAAGAGCACTATGGATCCTCATGTTTCAGTTCTTAATTGACACAGAATAGTTTGAGAAAGACCATGCATTATCTTCTATTCTTCGTGTGAGAATATCATACAGATTCATTTTATTCATGCTCTTGGCTTTTATCATTGCTGTGGATGGGGATCTATGTTTTCATTGTATCCTGAAGGTGAGCAAATACGCACTGCATATGTTGTTAAAATTCAGTGCGCCTCCAGTTGTTAAGATGCTCAGCAAGAGTAGCATTGGTAAATTGATTAATTAGATCAATTACTTAAGATTTTTCTTTTCCCCTCTGTGCTTGCACAGTTTGCTTCAAATATCAGTGTTCAAAATAGCACTGCCTGAGTTAGAGGTATGAATGATTACTTCTCTGGCTAGGCATCTCCTCTGGCCCAAACAGTCCATGTTGTCGATTTGAAGCTATCTGTTCAATGCATAATGCCTAACATGGCTTTGGCAAATATTGTATTTTTACTGTACAATATATTGATAAGCTAAAGTACTTAGGTGTTCACGGAATCTGCTCTTATTGCTGCTCACCACTATTTTTCTACTCCTCTTACTTGCTGCATTTCATTAAGCATGTATTATATGTAAATAAATTCCTGATTAAATGCTTATTGATTGATTACGTGCCTTTTACAATGACTGCAAAGGCAAAATGGGTGTATTTTATATGGTGAAAAATCACAGCAAAACTTAAAAAAATAGCTTTTAGGAAAGCAAAGTAGCTGGAACAGACTTTAAGAACTGGGAGAAGAGATCTCCTGAGAGGGTGAGCTAAGGAAAAAGTGACTTAAGGAAAGCTGGCAGACCCTTAGGGAGTCTTAAGGCCACAAGTTCAAGCTATCCCATTCAGAAAGTATAGTAGGGGACTAAATCGGTTTAATCATGAGCTCATCATTGACCTCAAATGCAAGAAAGAAACATGCAATAAGAGGAAACTAGGTCAGGCTCCCAGGATGAGAACAGAAGTGTGGCAGGAGCATAGACAAAATCAGAAAGGCCAAAGAACTAAATAAAGATATAACGTTTAAGAGCCATTGGCGGTAACTAGGTATCATTCTGTATCACTGTTACAAGAGACTGTTCTGCTGTACAATAGGGAAAGAAAGCTATCAACATATCAGTGCTGAAGATAATTGTTTAATGTCTTTTCTTCATATGAAGTTCAACACTAATTAGATTATTTCTGTAATTAGGACTAGTTATAAAGCAGTAAGGTCCCAACCTAGATATGTGAAAATGTGTTAGGGCCAGCCTGCATAATTTAGGTGTTTTCAAATTGGTTGGAATTATGAATTTAATTTTAGAATACTAAAAAAAAAAATCAGTGCTGCAAGTGGGGTTAACTTGCAAAGGAGAGAATCAGAAGCTTGGGAAGAGACTAGCACAGTGAATATTCTTAAAAAAAGAAGAAAGAGGAGGAGTTGGGGAACTAGAGATCTACCAACTTAACAGTGATTTCTGAAAAGTACATGAACAAGTAATCTAACAACCTTTTTTAAACAACCTGCAAGATAACAAGGATAACATGACCAAAATCTCATCAAAGCCATCTAACTTCCTTGTGCAGCATGTCAATAAGTCTTGTGGACAGAGAAGCAGCAGTGGATTTACATATTCAGATTTCAGTTAGGTCTTTGGCAGCATCTCAGTGACATCATAAGTAAGTTATGGAAACATGGTCTTAGTCCGTCTCAGATTTAATTACTTTCAGGGCAGCTATTGCCTCTTTATTGATTAGAGTGGGGATCTAGAAGGCTTACTCTAGGCTGTACCTCTAGGACTTCCTACGTAAAGGCTTCAGTAAGTTTATAAAGTAAGGTGGGATATAAATCTAGGCTAATATTCAGTGCTGTCACTTAGAAGAAGTCTATTGGCTCCATGGAGTTCCCAGCAGAACCATGAGTGAAGATTTCTTCCTACTCAATATCATAGGTAATGTGCTGAATGCTCCCCAAGGAGAAAGGACACCCCCCTCTCTCAGTGATTCATGTTTGCCTTGCTGAGAGTGGATGAAGAAAGGCACCTTGGTAGAGTAGATGTATATGTGTTAATATAAGTAGTCTGTACTAGCTTCTTCCCAGGTGCAAACAGCTCCACAGGATGCAAGGAGTAGGGAATGAAATCACTGTTGGATTAGGGATCTGGGCTGACACTGAGGTGGGAGCTGCTCCATCTAACTTCTGCAAATGCCCTGACTTGCACTGTTGCTGAATTTAGCCTTGTACTACCTCTCGTGCCCCAGCAACCCAGGGCAATAGCCTGGTTATTCAGTCTTAAAATCAGACCTAATTGCAAACCAGGCCCAGTGGCCAAAGGACAAGAGTATTATAAATGCCAAATATCTGTGAGAAGCCAGCTTGTCCCAGGGAGGGACAGCTGCTCCTAATTTGCCTGAGAGAATCGTATTTTAAAGCTTAAAAATACAATCATTTTTGTGCATAGCAGGGCAGCTACTCCCTACCCAGAAGGGTTTAGTATTTGTGTGCCTTGGCCTGCCAGCTGTGAGATGGGAAGAATACTTGTCTGCTCAAAAGGCGACTTTGAGACATGCTAAATTATTTCAAAATATATCTTTGAGGCCTTCAGAAGAAAACTGCTGAATTGTACTAAGTTTTTAGAAACTGGACCCTGCAACAGGTTAACAGTGTCCAACTTGAATTAAGCCAGGTCTTCCAGTCCAGAGGGACCTCAGTGCATCTCCCAGCATAACACAAGAAGGTAAAAATTGTGGATGTTTCACTCTGTGTCGGATTGAAGGAGCTATTGGAGAAGACACATGTTCCTAAAGAATGAGTCTGTCTTGAGAGACAAGGGAGGAAGAATCCAGCTGTGTTGTTGGCACAGCCTACATCCAGGAGGGCTGGGAAGGACTGAAGCTGGGGCTTTTTGTATCACATAGCTAAAAGCTATGGCTGTAATTGCTTCTTTTACACATGGGATATCCTCTACCAGCACCAGTCTTTGTCAGGCAGGTGGTGGGACAAATCTTGTTTTGCCTGGGGAAGTCATTGTGTCTTGAGAGGGGTTGTAAATCCTTGGTGGGAAGGAGCCCCACTGTTGCAAGAAGTGACTAATGGGCAAGTTGGAAAGCGTATCTTCATGTGCCCAAGGTGTTCAGACAATTGCTGCATGCTTGCAGCAAATGTCAATGCTATGGGTTGGGAACATTGTGTCTTGGCTGCACAGTCTGGCTGTGTGCTTCAGCTGCTGCTGCTTCTCTGAAGGTCCTGTGTGAAAGGATTACAGGAAATAAGAGCCAAGGGATCTGAAGAAAGTCTGCATCCTTCTCCCAAGGAGACCATCTATTCACCTGACTCCTGACAGTACATAGGGAGAGGATGCAATGAAATTAGCCGTCACTGGACCTATACAATAAGCTTCTTGTCCATGTCCCACTATGAATTTGGATCACTGAAACCCATACAGATCAAACACTAGCTTCAAGAAAATGTACGTATCCACAGATGACTTTTGTCCTCCTGCATCAGGTGTTTCTCTTGCAGATGTGGTACTTCCATCTCGGGTCAAAGTGACCTAGAATTTTGTTTTAAATGTTGAAAGTATGTCTTTTAAATGTTCTCATTGTTTATAGCCACAAGGTGGCATTGCAGATTAAAGGGAAAATATCTCTTGTTGTTCAGTGAGATATGAGGGAGGTGGGAGACGTGAAAAATAATTGTACGGCCACCCTGAAATTCTTTCTAGGTCTTGGAAATGCAAGGAAGACTTTTCCTGTCAACTCACAGGCCTCCAGTTTTGATAGAAGTGAGCGTGATATTTGCTATATTATGATCGTGAATAGTTTCAACTGATTCAGCATCTGCAAATATGTTTGAGCTGTTCAGAGCTGCTACTTTGCTCTCCTCTTGCCTTTGGGATGTGATGTACTTTTAGAGCTGTGAGAAGGGTGATGGTGTCACCTCTCAGGCTCTTTTGTTTCAGTTTGTGTGTTCAGATCCTGAAGAAAACTCATTTCTTTCTTCCCCTTCCTACTCCTGCATTGCCAGTCACATTTCCCTTGGTTTCTGTGCACTCAATTTTGGCTAAAATTTGGGCTCTCTGAAAGGATGTCAAGCTGTAGTAAGTGAAGCTAAATCCTCAAACAAAGGTTTGAAGCTAAACAAAGTCTTAAGGGCTTTTTATTTGTTTACTTGTAAAGAGGAAGGTGAATTGAGCATGCTGTGGCTGGACCTTCTCTGTACTTTCCAAGTTTTAGTGTGATCCAGGGCTCAGTCTTTTATGTTAAGAGTAGGAGGACTTGGAGCAGGATTTTCAAAGGTGCTTGCTTCTCTGTTGAGTCCAGATGAAATGACGAGGCATTTAGGAGATCTGAGTGAATCCTTCGGAAGCTTATTTTGCACCAAAAAAATGATACCAAATTTCTTACTTTGGAACTACTGACCACTTAAGATCAGGATGTGCTTCACCATTTTATTTCCTTGTCTTTTTTATGATGATCCCCTGTCCCAGGGAGTGTGCCATTCTTGTGCATGAGTACAGCTGTAATACAAGGAAGGGGCCTGATTTTTGTTCAGTTCCCACTATATTGCTGTAATATAACTGCTGTATTGTTGATGGCTCCTTTCCAGTCCTAACTGTTCTTATCAGTGCTTGTTGCCTTTGTCTGTATATATACTTTCCACGTAAACCAGGAAAAGTAGCTCTGCTGAAAGATGGATCTCCCCAGCAGTGGAAACAAGTGCTAAATGGAGTGAGGGAGCAGCAGGCCAGCGAAGGAAAATCTTACCTGTTTTGGAAAGAAAGTGAAAATAGTTTTATTTTTACCTCTGCTTTGGAGAAGGAATGAAAGGCAGATTAAATAAAGCAAGCTAGCTTTTGCTCAAAAACCACTAAAAGTGTTTGTTATGAATTTTGCAGATAAATGGAAGATAATTGACACTGTGTTTCACCAGGCAAGAGAAATACCCTTGTTCTAACTCTTTTCTGAGATGGAGGAAAGCAGTGAAAATTTTTCATCAACTTTAACATAGACGTGACAGCGGAGAAAAACATCATGCAGTTTTGCTTGGACAATTTTCACCTGGTTGAGAAAGCCAGGGCATATAAATACTTACAGATCCACAGATGTAGATATATTTATATACATGCACATATGTATATGGATAGGAGTTTCTTGATATATTGGACATGTCTGATTCCTTTTGTGACCAGCTTTTTTCAGAACCATTTCTGAAAAATATTCCTAGTGTCTTCAGCCATGTTTGCTTTGCCAATTATCCATAAATTTATCCTAGTTTTCCCTGCATGTCTGCCTTGAGGTTACTGCAGTGAGTGGGGAGGCTCTTGCACAGACCAGCTGGCTCCAGGCTGTGAAACTGGTTTCCTCCATGGTCCAGAAGACCATGGTGAGCCAGCCACAAAAGTGTGCAAAGCTGTTGTCAGTCTAGGTAGCATGGGAAACACTGATCTTGCTGCAGTTCCTTGTTCTGTTACAGACCTCGCAGCAAACTTTGTCCCAAATACTCATCTGCCCCTTTTCTCAACAGGGGCAATTGCTGCTCAGCAGTTCAGACTGGACAGTTTATATTCCTGCTCAAGCAGACACTGTCTCTTGCTATGTGTCATGGTCAGCCTTGGACTGGGAGGCCTGATGGAATATGAACATCAAGTATTTATTAAACATTGTGAATATTCTGCCCCCAACATGTAAATAAGCAGTTGGCATTTCAATTTATGGGATGATTGACTGTAGTAGAAATATGTAAGGCTAATGAGAACATCCAATTATGTTAGGATAATTTAAAAAGCGGTATATCCATCCTTCTGGGTGCTATGTACTTCTGGGTGTAAGCCAACTACTAAATGATAGGGGTTAGGATGAGGCTAGCAAGAAACCTCCTCTTACCAAGGTTATTTCATAACTGCTTACTGCAGAGTTTCATATTTACCACTGGAGCAGCTGGTGCTAGCTCAACTCATCTGTCAGGCAGGGTGCCGAAAGAGATGTATTACTGGACTGACCCGAATAGTGCATCTGATGTTCTCGGCACTTTCTTAGTCCCCTGACGTGAAGGGAGAAGCGAACCTTTTCTTTTTAAAAAGTTGTACATAAGAAATTCTGTGCAGTGCATATTTCCGGATGAATGTTCAGGCCAGCATTACTTAATGCTGAAAAACAAAGCTTTGGGGATTCATGGGCATTTCCAAAGCTGCTATGATACCACAACCCCTGTGTATAACCTCATGTTTAACACAGGGCTTTTATTCACCTTAAAATTCTCTTTTGCTCTTCAAACAGCTTTGCTCTGGAAGGAGAGTGGGGAAGGAGTAATATGATTTATCAGGATCTCTGGTGATGAGCAGATGCAAGTCCAGCTCTCCTGGAGTAGAGACCTTTATGAGTAGAGACCTTTATTACAGTGATGGCTGTTGTTTGTATTCCAGAGGAGGTCACAAAGAAAATTTGGGACAGTATGAAGGTTTTCTGGGGAAAAAAATGTTGTTTAAGCTACCATCTGTGTGTAATTGTTAAGTAGCATGCATCACGGTGGAGAAACAAAATTTCCTGCATCCTGGAAAACACTATGTGAACATGTTTGGTGGATATAGTCTAGTAAAGATGGGACCTCTCTTCTGTGTGTTGCTGCTGACTGATAAGCACCTTGTGGCAGTCTCAGCCTTGCTGAATTCTCATTGAGTGCCTTATTCATGGGAAAGTTGTACTTCTGCTAAAGGGGTTTGCTCGACCACGGAAGGTCTAGCTTGGTGACACACAGGTTCAGACGTATTCTGCTACAGAATGAAATCACAAACTGGATTTCTCTTTTTTCTTTTCTTTTCTTTTCCTTCCTTCTTCTATTCCCAAAAGGGGACTTTGCTATTTTCCCCCACTCCCCAGCCCAATAAACAGTATGGTGGTTGTCAGGGCATTCACATAGCACGGCAAGTACTTGAATTCAGGTGCTTTCTGTAAAGCAGACAGTTCTTCAACCTGCACGGATTTGAGTATTGTAATCACTCAGCTACTGCTGCTTAGTTTGAATTAGGGGTCAGGAAGAAACATCTCTGCTTTTGCTGAAACAAAGGCACCTCTGAAATACCTTTGGTTTTGACAAATCAGTATTTTCTTTAAAATATTTCTAGTGTGTGTTGCTGAGTTCAAATGCTAAGGCCTTCATCTGGAATGGCATTGAGTTTGAAAGATTTAATTTGGTCTTCAAATCTATAACCTGCTGACACACTACAAAGATCTGAGATGGCTGCCAACACCTAAGCACATTTTCAAAGCACAAACAGTGGCTTTAGTCATAGTTAAGTTGCATAAATCGGACCATTCTTCCTTAGACAGTCCCGAGGAGGAAATTTGTTTAAATTTCTCTCTATTGTTCATCTGCAGTTCATGCTTTCATATGGGAACAATTTTTTTCATGTTCATCAAGGAGGGGTGAGTAAGGAAACAGTGACACACTGACCCCAGAAGCTCTCAGGGAATTTTCTAGAGCCTTGGGCTGCTTGTATGGAGGTGTGTGTATAGTTACGGCAGTCTTTCCTTGTTCCTCTGGTTATCCTGTGTACACCTTCCACCGATCCACCATCCCTGCCAGGAGGTATGAAAACACAGATGAGCCTTACTTACACAGCAAAACACCCACAGGTATTTTAAAGGTGAGTGCTGAGAAGCAACGAGTTGATGGGAAGAAGTTTATACTACTGCTATTTTTGTTCTACCTGCTGTGTAGATGCAGAGGAATATACTCTCATGAACTGTCAAGTTAGCAATTTCCGTTCTCAGTAGATTCACTTCAAGGTTAAAGGCAGAGGAACGGCTGCCCTTGATTTCCTTAGTAAGAAACAAAGTCTCAAAGGCCCTGCTGATGCCCACTTGAGAAGATAGTTTCATTTCCATGGCTTGAAATGACACTGAGACATGCGGGCATCTGTGCCCAAGGGGTGCTGAGCTCCTGTTGGCACTTCAGAGATGTCTCTGCTCCTGCACTCTCTTCTCCCTGTTAGACACCCATTTTAACTGCTTTACCGAGTTCATGCTATATCTCTTTGGAGAGCAGAACACATTGTTCTTAACACTCATCTCTCATCCTTTCTGTGCAAGATTCAGTTGGCTAAAAAGGCTTTATTCCCATTTGTTCTTGTGGAAATTAGGGTAGAACCAGACCAGAGTAGATCCATATGTGCACGCGCACATCTGGCTGTGTGAGAACATCCGGGAATGGGGTTGAGAGGAGCACATGTAAGCAGCCCTCTTTGGGTAGTAGCAGGTTTAGTCCAGGAACCTGAGATTAAGGGGTATGGATAGGAGTTACTCTGAGGTTAATATTTATGTTTTATGGGAAAACCTTAGGGGGAAAATTTTTTCATTTATTTTGGACCAAAAAAGTACAAATTTGAAATTTTCCGTGGAAAGGAATTACTCCCATTTTAAATCTCCCCACTCCTCCCCCCCCCCCCCCCCCCCAAAATGCGTTTAAAGATTGGAATGAAATGGAAACAAGGTTGAAGGTTCCTGACTGGTCCTTAAAAAAGCTAACCAGGAACTGACAGCACAGAAATCTTGGGCTGATAACTGGGCTGAAGTCTAAACGTGATTACTCCTGAGCTCATAAACAATGATCTGTACTAAGGCATGGACCCAGGTGTGCAGGAGCATGAAATCTGTTCTTTGATTTTTTTTTTTTTTTTTTTAACCTTGGTTTAACCATCTCATTTAAGAGTTACAACTGGGAAATACAATAACTGTTCCTATGTACTTAACTGAATAATTACATTACTTTAATATCAGTAATTTGTTTCGTATTTCATACTCCACTCCTTTAGAGTGCCTTTCTGTGGAGACTTTGGGCTCCCTTCCTCTTTCTTTCCTCACTCTCTTCATTGCTATATTGTTCATGGCTCATCTGGGATAGGCAGAACGGTGTTGTTCTTTGTAGTCTCATAGCCCAGAAGGAGAATTTTTTGCGAGATAGTCACTACCACAAACCTTGAAGCCTCCAAATAACCCTATTTGTAATCCAGTTATGTTGTGTTCTCATAAGTTCCTAGGCCACAAGACACCCAGATACATCCCTGAGTTGATGACTGCCCAGTAAGCGTCTGTCGTTAGATAACTGAGTTCACCCTCGTAACTCTGCCCATAGGAATATAGAATTGTTCATACATATGACTAGCTCTTGTGGTTGAGCAGTGAATGGCCAATGCCTTAGAAGACGGTTTTCTCGTCTCTCTCTCCCCTCCCACTGACCTTCCCCAACATGTCCTTGACTAAATATGTAGTGCTGCACACAAAAGGAAGGAATTTAGAACTGCGTGAACTACTTGCAATTAAACGTCATGCAAGCCAAATGTGTTTTTTTTGCTCCAAATTCAGCTCCGATAAATTGAAAGGATTACAAAATGAGGGAACAACTTGGATCAACCTGGAGTGTTAAACAGAATATGTTTTCCTTCAGTAGCACCTAGGAGTATGTGATGCATTTTACCAAATGAAGACGACGATGTGGAATCCAAGTCAGGGGCTCAGGCGAGGTATAATTGTCACAGGACTAAGAAAGTTGGGCAGCGTTGCTTCATGAGCCTTACTAGTTCTGGTGCCTGAAATAGTTGCTGCTTGCTTTGTTTGGCTTGCACCACTGCAGAGAAGGGAATGTTTTCCATGCCCGCTGTGACAGGACAAGAAGGAATGAAGGTAGGAGTCAGAAGTGAGGTGATGGCTCAGGCTCACCAATGGGAAATTAGGCAAAGGAGAGACAGGACCTATTGATGTTGAGTCTTCAGTGAGCCAAAGCTTAAGGGGCTCTCAGGTCTTTAACATTATTATTATTCTCCCTTGCTGGACCATGCAGCAAATAAGATATCCCCATATATGAGATTTTATTACCCACCATTCCTAGAGAGATTCCTAGCGAGATGAGTATAGTTTCTCACTGAATTCACTCAGATCTCTGATGTTCCTGTGATCAGGAGATCAATTTAATCTCCTGATCAGGAAATTTTCCACTGGTTTTAAATGAGAACTGCTCTGTCCTAGTAGAACTGCTCAACTCATTTGTGAAGTTGAGAGCCAAAAGACTACAGCAAACCTGACACAGCCACACTGAGCTCTGAAAGGTTTGGTAGCCTTAGTTGATGGAGGAAGGATGTGTGCCCTTTCCTGAAAAGCTGAGGAGAATAATTTGCTTTCTGTATCAGCAATGCCATTGCCTTTCCCAGTCAACTACTGCCAGCTGTGGAAGTCACGTTCCCTCCTGCCAGCCATTCATTGTGCTGTTGCAGTAGGAAGAGGGGGGATGGAAGAAGGGGGGATCTCTAATTGAAAAAATAGGCTTAGGGCTTCAGGGACATAACAAAGTCAGTGGGAGTGTGTGAACAGCAATTTATTTTGTCAGTTCAAGTTACAGTCACTCTGACATGTGAAAATTGCAGATGCCAGCTTCTCAATGTGTCACTGTGACACACAGCATCCCAAATAAATAAATAATGAAACTCTGGACTTGGTTTGCAGAGCTTTGGAAAGCCCAAAGAAATGGGATATAAAAATTGGCAGATAAATTGAGAGAGTTTTCTTTGACATAAGGGGCATGATCTTAGCTCAGACCTTTCACAAGATGATCTTCATACCTTTCATTGCTTCAACAGAGTGTTCCTGTCATCATTGTAGTCTTCATGTAGTTTATGGCCTTCGTAGCCTCTTTGGGCTTTGAAGATGGAGCTGTTTTCATGAAGAATGAAGCAGACATTTTCCCTTGAATCTCTAAAGGATTGGAAGGAATATGGCTGAAGTGCTGGTCTGAGACTGAGTAGACCTCTGAAGCAACTTGTTAAGGCTAGGATCCAATTAGGAAATTGCCTATTACACTGATTGCTTAGGAGCCTTTTAAATGTTCGATTTCTATATTCTGTTCTTCACCTATAAAATGGGAGTTATGGTGATATTTACATTTCCTGTCTTTTCTGACATAGTTTAGATCTTTTAGTAAGGAGTTCTCATTTCCGTGTATTTCTATAGCACTTAATATAATTTGGCTCATCCTTTATTATAGTATATAGATATTCTAGCAATAATCTTCTGTGCAAATCAAGTAGTTCCAGTAGCAGTCTCACCAATGAATGTTTGTTCATTGGGCTTACAGAAGTAGACCAACAGCCATGAATGATCAGGTGACCAAGCTAGAAAAATGAAGAGTTTATTAAAAGGTCAATCAGAAATAAACTGTTCTGCAGAGACCCTTGGCAGGAGCTTGAGTGGCAGCAAAGACAATCATTGCCCTTAGAAGAGAAATCCTTAATAACATCGCAATGCTATGAAAAGTTTTTTTTTCCAATTTCCCCAGTTAATCTGGGTTAGGAGTCAACAGGGTGGTCAGGCAGAATACGTGATTTCTGAGGAAATCCTGAATAACTAGACTGATTTTATCTAAGAAGAAAAGAGTGAGAGAGGATATAAGTCTTCAAATGCATGAAAGGCCTGTGCATGCAAGATGAAACATGTTATCTTTGGAGAAGAAGAATCGGATGTAAGGCTGTAAATTTAAATAGTAAGGAGGTCTGTGTCCAGAAGCTGAACAAAATGTCAGCAAGGCCAGTGAAGATGAGAGCTCGTGCCATTATCTGTAGCATGTAGTCCTAGCAAGTTGGGGATGGAAGGGAGTTCAAGATACTGTCTAGCTAACCCTTGCTCTAAACCAACATCTGAAAGGTAAGTGCTAATATTTTTGCATGGTATTTCAGGAAGCAGAAGGTCAGTGCAGACAGAAAGGTTTATCTGGTTTCATGACTTTGGAAGAACTGTTAAGCTGACACTTTTTACCAGCAGGTAGATTGTGCCCAGGAGTGTTCTCACTAGTGTAAGAGGATCCCCCTGTTCGTAGAACAATACCTCACCTTTGGCTGCACTTCTATCTCTCTTCATGTAAACTTAAAAATAGGGGATGGAGTCTCAGGAACTCAAATCTAAACTGTCCTTCTTGTGCAGCCAGGGCCAAAAGTAATTTTGGCCACATGAGCCTGAAGACAGAGATGTGAAATGAGCCAGAGAGGGATCAGCTCCTGATGACAGATGAGCGAGCTCAGTCTGTACACTTTCCAGGACATGGCTAAATCTGAAGTTCTTCTTTTCCATGGAAAAAGCATCCATTGACTTTGCATCAGTGCTCCAAGGGGAAGTGCTGCACTGCCCTTTGCACACTTTCAAGAGGACCTGATCTGCTTCCTTGGGAACTACAGAAAGAAACTGTAAGAATTAGGCTGCAAATAAATCTTGGGAGTTTTACTGGATGTTCTTCATCCACAGCTGACCTGGTCACACTCTTCTGAGTACATCCCTAGATGGACAGACTTCAAGAGAGCGGATGCAGTTACTCGACAGACCACTTAACATGATATTAGCTCTGTGCTTGTCTATAGTCTTAAAACATGCGTCATTGTACACTGTAATTATAAGGAGAGCTAACTGGCAAGGAAGGATGATTGCATCATTAAGGCACTGGAACAGGAATAACTAATTCTGCTGTTAACTCCTCATGTAACCCTGGCTGTGACACTGAAGATCAGTTTTCTCATCTGCAAGTAAAAATTTTCCTACCTTCTTATTCATGTTATTTTCTTGTATTGTATCATGTCACTATGTCTACATAATATTTTGAGGGCACAGAGACACAAGGAAGTTGTGTCTACAGCATGAGCGATGAGGATCAAATTCAAACTGGAATTTGAACTAAAACTATAGGTGTCCTACAATAAGAATATTAATGTCAAGGATAATATTTATAATAAAAACATTTACAAAGAGTTTGGAAGATTAATCATAACAGAAATAGCTAGAAGTCTGTAGTATATAATAGAACCTGGTTAATTCTTTCTGTGTCAATTTGCAACCCTGACATCTCTCACCAAGTATTCTGGCAAGCTCATAGCACTTTCAAGAAAAGATTTAACGGCCAAGTTACAGCACTGAGATCTCATGTTGCTTTTAGTTTATTATTATTGCAAAATGCACTACTGAACATTTACTAGTGCATCATGAAATAAAATGCTGTGGAATTACAAATGAATTTTGCTTGTAAGATGAATGAGTCTGTGATTTAGAATCTTTGATATCAATATTACTGATGCTTTCATGGTAAAGATGAATGTAGTTGCAACTTTGTTTTTTTAATTTGGAAGTTTTGGCACAATTTTGAAAAGGTAATTTTGGTGAGATTCTTTGTAATCTTTTTCCCAAAGAGTTCAGCCAACTACGAGATATGAGTGGTTTTGTTTGTATGTCCCCCATCCCCCCTCCCCCAGTTTGCTTCTTTTTCTTCTTCTAGATCAAACATTTTTTATGAAGTCAACCTTCTACCTTTGCTCCTACCTCCCACACCCCTGCTCTCATGCACAAAATTCCACAGTCCCCCGGGGCTCTGTTGCCTGTTGATGCTGTTGGCAAGAAGCGCCTCTGTCCATAGAAGCTGTTTTCTTGTGCTGTGTTCCTCATGCCTCCATTTTTGTGTGTGTCACATTATAAACCCATGCAAAAACTATTCACAGCTGAAGAGCAAAGTCATCGCTTTCAAATTTACAGTGCAAAGCAATAGGGTTTTTTTTCTTAAATATTTCAGACAATGCTTTTATCAAAATGGGTTGTTCTTCTGTCTAGTCAGTGTGCCACTCCTGGCAATGGCTGGTTCTAGGTGCAAGAACTGCTGCAGTGGGCAGTAATGGATTACATATGTCCACTGTGAAAGATTCTTCCTTAATTGCATTAGTTTGAGGTTTATTTTATGCCCTGATATGTGGCATTGAGCCAAAGAGACAACAATACACCTTCCCTTCCAAGGTCCAAGCACCGAAAAGTATCCCTTTACAAGAAGGGTGCTTAAGTGCTTTTCTGAATCAAAGCCTGAGTCAGTGCTTTAATGCACTCTGTTCATGCTTGGAAATGGCTTATATTCCTCTGAGCAAATTTCCTTTAAAGAAGCTAAGCCTACTACAGTGTCTGAAGAATTCAATGTCACACTGAAAACTTATCCCCCAGATCTGTGTCCAAAGAGATCCTGCTTAATGGATGCTACCTATTACTTACTGCCATACAGCATTCCACTTTCAAGCACTGAAACAGCCTGTTCCCTCTCCAGGCAATGTGTCAAATTTTCGTCTGGTTGCCTATGGTGTTTTCCATTTATATTCAAGGTTCTAGAGAAGGTCACTTCAGTGCAGCATCAATAGCACCTCCGTACCCATGATCTCATACATATATTTGAGGCTGGCTCTAAGGCAAGAGTATGGTAGGACTCAGACTGCCCACTGGAAAGTTTAGGCAGCCATCTCGTGTAGGAGAGTGATTTAGGGATATGTTCTCTTTGCCACTGCTGCTTTCAGCACAGTGGACCACACTGTCCTTGCAGAAAGTCTGAAGCAGGTGCCTGACCTGCCTGGAAATGCTTTATCGTGGTTCATTTCAAGCCTTACTGCTGACTGCTGGTTCCTTGTCTGACTATTGCAGTCCTCGAGGAAGATTCATCCCTTAGTCTTGTTGGGCTATTTTAAGGCAGTGCTTCTAAGTATCTGTGCAAGCCCATATGCTTCAATTAGCTTTTGTCTGGCCTGAGCTGTTTTTGTTATCACCCTCTTTTTGCTGATAAAGCAGGAACATTTTTAGAGGCTTTTTTTTTTTTTTTTTTCCCTCCCCCTGCAGGAGCCCTAGGATGGATGGGAATGAACTTTGTCAGGTGCTTAGAGTAAAAGGAATTGTCAGGATACCTGGCTGCCTGTCGGTCCTGACAAATCTCTCGGGGGCCTTGTGTCTCAGGTTGCTCCATCTGCAAAGCAAGGCTAATATTTATTTCCATTTTATATATTAATAGCACTTAGTAACTTTGAACAAGGTCAGGACTTCACTGCATTACATACTGTGCTAAGACATGCATATATTAGTTCCTGTCTCATGCCTCCTGTAAAGAAGTGATGTAAGAATGCAGTGCTTGAGAGATGCAAGAAATGATCCATAATGCATGATGTATTCTGAGGTTCTGTCCTGCCACTCTGGCTCATCTCATGGAGTGCATTATGGGCGGGAGATAACTTGAGCTGGCATTTTGTAACTTGATTATCTTATTTCAGTGTTCATACCCATGATAAGGATCTATGACTAAAGGGAGACAATGTCTGAAAAACCTCTGCAAAGTTTTGGTGCTGCTGCTGGTGACATAAAACAGAGAAAATAAAGCAGCAATGCCAAAGCATGTGTACCTCCACCAAAGCTGACCCCCATTTTCTCTAAATTTAAGCCTCTCATTTTCATCGCTGGCTTACGTACTGGAGTTGCTCCTCTAGATGATCCTGTGCTCCTTCAAGTTCAGACCAACAACTCTGAATTAATAGATTAGTAGACAACAACTCTGTGAACCTACAGTATGAATGAATAAGTAGGCTGTCTCCAACCACCATTAAAGCATCCCAGATTTAGGGCTGCCTGACAAGCAATGTTCTGCCATTGCCACCATGACTTTGTTCTATACTTTAAACTTGGAAGCTGTGGTTAAAATAAAGAATAGATTGGAACCTCTGGTAGTTAAATCACTGCAAGCTCCTATTGTGGATGCACAGTGACACCATGGTTGCTAATGTCTACAGAACCGCTTTACAGGACTAAGTTATTCTGGTGGGACCCACACTATGTTAGTTCGTTGGAAACAGGATGAAGGACCTTTGTGTGCAAAAGTGACATGTTAGGGTAGCGTTGCTGAGGTTATGGAGATGTGAGTTTGGATCTGTGATGGGATATGATTTTTTTGGCTCCTTCTATAAGTGGACAATATTAATAAACGGTGCTTCCATCTAGTATCACTGTGCCCATATATTCTGGTTTAATACATGGAGGCAATGGTTAAAGTTCAGGGTGGGAACAAAGGCAACTGGATGTACTGTTGATCACATAACTTTGCTGTGACAAACAGACAGCACTTGGTCCAGGGTTGGACTAAAGTGGTGTGGGTGCTTGTCTCTGAAATATTAAAGCAGGAGTTACTAGCCCTTGAGGAAAGAGCAAAGTCTCTTTAAGCAGAACTGTAGTGAACTGTCATCCTCTGTAAGGCGTAGAGATGGACCTGCAAAACCAGTTCAGCAACAGAGCTAAAGCTTTGTATTAGTAGGACTGCAGCGAGGCTAGTGATATATAATGATACATAGATGTCAACTGGACATCATATACTGAACTGAAATGGTTGTAATGGAGCAAAATCAGGGTGCTCAAGCTGTGGAAGCGGAATGAATCTGAGATTAGCAACACTGTATGGAGAGATACAGCTTAATCTTGTATGAAAAGATATATAAAATTATTTATGAAATGAAGGTCTGCTTGTGAGATGGTAATCAGTTGCTGAACTGCAATATTCTGAAGGTTTGCTTAATGTAGAATTAGTCAAAAATCTATAAAATCAATGGTCATTAAAATATCCTTTTAGCTTTCCATTTATGTCTTGTTTTATAACATAACCCTGCTTTCTAAAGTTTGAAAGTGAGGTACAAATTTAGCGAAAGCAACAGTTTGAGAGATGCTGGCTCTTCATGCCTTGCAGTCATACAGGGCAGTAGTTGGGGGAAAAAAGGAAAATGATCCAGAGCCTTCATTCCAAGAAAGAGTCTAGACATTAAGCCACTGCATAAAAAGCTACTGGAAATTCAAGGATTTCCTTACAAGTACTTGCATCTTTCTTTCCTGGCTTCTTCTGGAAGTTGCAAAGGGTCCATTGACTTCTCTGAGGTTCACAGTACCACATAAGTTAGATGGAAAGACTCCACGGGAAGTAGGCCAAGGGAAAGGACAGTTCTTAAATAAAGAAGAGTGAAATAGATAATATATACATTTCTCTCCACAGCAACTCTTCCTATATACTTAGTGAAATATGTTTTGAAGTAAGTTAAATTGCCAAAAAAGTAAGTTAAACTGCCAAAAAAATAGTTAAGTTATATTTTCGCCCTCCATTCTGTATGGAATAATACAGCAAAACTAGTAAATAGGACAGTCGTGTTACTTCCAGTGTTGATGCAGCGGGCTCAAAAGTCATGTCAAATTGTTCTGCCCATCTGTCTTTAAGTGATAAGGTGACAACAATGCCAAACAACAAGCAAAGAAAACAGAGGGTCCTATAGAGCACTTTGAATACTGGGTCTTTTTTAGAGCTGGTGTTTGTTTGGATCAAGAAACTCGTGGAAATAAGCCACAGCTGGACAGCTGGTACCCGCTAATAGTCCTTTGGAGCAGAAAACAGGCTAGCCAAAAGTGAGGTGTCCGTGGCTGGTAGCAAGCAGGGACTGTCCATGCCTGATAGAAATGCCACTGGAAAGGTAATTTTTTCTATCAAGTATTTCAGGGTTTAGGGGAGTCGAGTGTGGCTGTCTTCTGATTGTTCGTGTTGGCCAGCTCCCAGCTGCTTTTTGAAGATATTTATTTTTGTAACTGTTGCATTTATCAGGGTGGATTAGCCAAGTCTGTTGACTTCAGTGCCTTGGCACAGGCTGTCAGAAATTATTTCAGCAATGCTCTGCCCTGGACAAAGTGCATTTACTTTTCAACTGCTCTTGCTTCCAAGCAATAAGCTACTAAGGGTTTCATTTACAGTCAAACATTCAGTGGAATTCCTATCTGCAGCTCTTTGTTGTACATTGGATTTTTGTTTGCTGAAATCAAAGAGAAAGGACCATCTCCACCTAATGGCTTCTGGCTACCAGTAAATTGTGGCTATTCCACAAGGAGGTATAAAGCACAGTAGGGATGTTTTCAGAGAGGTAATAAATCTGCTGGGATTGTCACGAGGAGTGCCAACATCATTTGAGAGGGAGGAACTTGTGGCATTTCCTTTGCTCCATCTCAGGAGTAATCGCCACGAAGGCTTGAATACATGGGCCAAATTCTCTGCTCAGCAGATCTATCATTTTCCAGCACCAAAGGGCTGGGCCCATCCTCTGCAAATTGCTTAGGGTAATACCATGCTTTATTTCCATTACCAGTGTTTTAGGGGAAATAAAAAACCAGCCCTCTTCTTGGTTAAGCTGATTGACCTTTGATAGTACCTTCAGGGCTGTGAAGAAGTTTTTAATGGAACATATTCACCCTGATGTTGTTCAAGGTAAGGAAGAATTTAATCTGAAGTAAAGGCTTATCATTTAAGAGACTTTTATTGGAAATTATTGAGTATCCTCTCTATGCCATTATCTCCAGCAAAAAGTTCACTAATTTTCTCTCGCATGACTCGGACTAACCTTTACATTCATACGTACCTTTAAAGTAAATGCAACTACTCACTTCAAAAAGGTTTCTTGCTCACGCGAATTAGTTTGTTCATTCTCTTAATAATTCCACTTGTCTCCTTTGCAGATGAATGTCACCGTAACCTCTGTGCTTCCATACTAAAACCTGATCTTGTCACTCACTTCAAAGATGCAATTCACTGCCAAATACCTCACCTTCATCCATCTCAATCTAAACTCAGCAAAATGACCTCTCAAAAAGTACTCTACAGAGGCACTCTTTAATCAACATCTGTTTAGAGCTTTCCCCGTTAACTTCACATAGGCAGATTGTTTTCCATAATTAGATACAGATAGGCTTTGATATAACCAGCTGATATATAGAATACATATTCATTTCTCTCTCTGACTTCTTGAAGGATCTGAGTAATGCAGAAGAAACACCTAGTGCATTTAATACTAGTCTCAAGAGCTTCAGACTTGTCTAAGAGAGTCACTGAAGCACTTCAGGTAAAACTCTCATCTCTTGTTAAAATGAGAGGCTTAGGACAGTGTGATGCTCTTGATGAACTAAGAGGCTGTATTTAGATAAGAAATGGAGAGGAACTTGGAGCTTGTGTCTCCTTACTTTCCTTTGCTAGATGGGCTATAAGGGGCAGAAACATTCTTTAGGGACAAGAAAATTATGACATTAATAGAGCTATCACTGCAAAGAGTTTATGGTTTTGCGATTATAGTCCTGAACAGCTACCTGGGGCTCATTGATGCTCACTGCTGTGGACTTAGCTTGATCTGTATTGTCTTAGGCCATTTGTAGAGACTCTAGTTCAGATAAACACTTAAACATATGCTTGTAGTTATTCATATGTAAAATACCCCCTAAGCCCTCTCTACTAAACATGACCTTGATCTCTTGGTGCTGCAGTTCCCCAGTGAAAAATAGAAATACGATAACAGCTCTATCAGTCTGAAAACTCCCAGCAGTCCCATGCTACCATTTCTCATGTAACATAACAAAACATATCTATAAACGTGATAGTATTTACTGGTTTGATTCTGCCCTTTCCCTTCACTGAAATTAAATAACAGCTGACTCCAGAGGCAGGCTGATTGATTTCAGTGAAACTAATGCTACTACTCAACAAGAGTAAAGGCAGAAGTAGCGGAGTCAGGCACCGTGCAGGTTCTGTTATTTCCCTCTTACTGCCACAGAGCTCTGGTTATTTTGAGAAAGCCTGTTCATATTTTCTCTTTCACTGTCTCCTCCTGATCTTTTCTTTTTGCCTTTTCTCAGCTTCATAGAATAGTCTCAAAACTTATCAATTGACTGCCAGTTTTCAAATCTTCTATTTCTGGCATTTTCAGGTTCCTCAAGTGAGCATTTAGAGCCACTGTATCTCCAAACCATCTGCTATTATAGGAAAAAAAATAACACTTTAAAAGCTGACAGCTGACTTTCAGAAGACTTTAGTAATTGCAGCCTCAGTCGAAATTATTGAGAACTAATAGTCTGAAATGTTTTGGAAAGTCAGAGCATGGAAGGGTTCATTTGCATTCTGCTGCCTTCAGCCCCATAATTTTCTACTGTTTTTCAATGTGTTATTGTTGAAGGTATCAAAGTTTGGAGGTGATTAAAACTCAGTAGTTCGTTTGGTCTTTAGCATATTGTTTTCAAACATTTCCAACAGAAGTAAATGCTTAAATCCCATTAAATTGGAGTCTAAATGCCTTAGGTTTCTTTACAAATCCTTCTGGTAGGCATCAGATATCAAACAGACAAAACAAAAAAATTAAACTGAAGCCAGGGTATTTTTCTTTCCCTATGGGAAAAAGGGCATCCATTATGCAATGAATCTTCTTTTGTAATGGTTTGGTGGCTTTGACAAAATCCATTTTACTTCATTGTCCTTTTACTTTACATAATGTCCATAAAATGGCAAAACAGAAGATGTTATTGCTGATCAGAACAATTAGCGTAAAGCTATTGAGTAGCATAATGTTGCAAAAAAAGCAACCTTTCGGGCCAGAGCAACTTTCTTAGGAACTGTATTCTGCTGAAGGGATATGACTTGTCTTGCAGTGCCCCAAAGCACTTTTCATCTGTTGTCTTGATATCAGGAAAAAAAAAGGACCTGTTTTAGTTCCCCTCACATTGTAATACCCAGCACATTGCAAGGCATGAGAATAAATGTTACAAGACAGGTAAAGCTTAATTCTACCGTGATCCCAGGGGACGCTGGAAACTCTAGTAAAATGAGATTCTATGAAATTGAAACAATTAAATAAGCTTTTTTTAACATTAGGCTGGGGAAGACCTGAAACGGGAGACCCTGCTCTCATGTGGACGCGTCTGGATTTCAGAGAGGGGTTCCAGCCAGGTGTAGGGTTGTACCGGCATGTATAAAGTTACAAAGAGGCTTAAAGGTCTTTCAGAGCAGAGAGAAAACTAATAAACCTATAGCTTATATAATCTGGGCTTACCTTGTAGTGCACAGGTCTTCCATAGGTAAATCCCTGAGGTGCAGAGGACACATTTAAAGAGGACAGCTAAGCCGATGCCCCAGTTCCCATTGATTTTTACTGGGAGTCTGACTCCCATTTGTCTTTGATTATTGGCCCCTGGTTTCCAATGACTGTTACCACCCTGCTTCCATATGAACCCTGTTGTGTTCCCCTGTGGGCTGTCCTCTTCTCCTGCTATGTGACCCTCATGGCAGGCTTTGAGGAGCTTTGCACAAAGCCCAGGGGCAGCAGTGATGGGAGGGAGCACAGAGCTTTGGCTGGCTTAACGTGGAGTACTCCATGAGCATAGGTGGGAAATGCTAAAATTGTTATGGGAGGCCTTGTAATTGGAATACAGTTCTGTAGACGGTTATTTCATTGGAGAGTAGTCTTTAATTAATACAGAGCCTCCGGAGAGCACTTTCTCATCTCTTCCTTCCCATCCCTCCCCTCACGTATATGTCTATGCACATTAATCAAATCACTCTTCTGTTCCGTCCATGAGTTGAACGCGGGGACTGGATTTCTTGCTCACCCTTGGAGAAGGGGCAAGCCTATGCATAAGTTAAAGCTGAGGTATTTGATCTGTGAAAGCCAGCTGAGCTGCAGCACTCTGCAGCGAGCAGGTCTCAGTCTCTGAAGGCTCCCTCCCTCCCTCTGTCCCTGATCCTTCATTTCCTCTGATGTCATCACTCCAATTTAAACAGAGGGGCCAGGCTAAAAAGGCCGAAATTTCTGTTTGGCTTTAACCTCCAGCAAGTTTGGGCCTGTTAGGACATGTCCACAGACGTTTCAAGAAGCGGGAGTTTCTCTAGCAAACGTGCAGCGTTCCTGCCCCCCTTTGCCGGCACAAAGCTGTTTGGCATAAGTTCATTCTTCTGAAACCTCAGTATTTACACAGGCTCTGTGACTGCGAGTTACTCGGGGTCCAGCTGCTGGTACTTATCTTTGGTTTTCTGAAGTAAAAGGTTGAAATCAAAAGCTACAGGAGAGTGCTTGTGCTTGTCATGCAATTTATACTTTTCCCCCTCAGCTTGCTCCACGCTAGCCTGTTTGCAGCCAAATGGCATTTCCCAGTAGCTTGGCATGGGATAACATCCTGCAGAGGGGAACAAAGGTGTCTGGAAAGGTGTGGCTGCCGTCCGTGCGTGAGCAGGCCACCTCTCCCCCTGGAAAATCTTTGTACTCAAGCATCTGGGTACAGATCTGAAGTTCTTTTCCTTATGATCACACTTGCTGTTAAGAGAAAAGATACTGCAGTCAGCATGGATGTCTGAATGTTTTATGGGAACAGTAAAGTTGTTGATAGGATACAGGACCTGAATAGTACCAACGGCAGCTCTTCAGTGATTAGTACAAAAGGCAGTGTGAAATTAGCAAATATTGTTCATTAATATTTCTAGTAGAAACAACAATAACTCTTTTCTAGGCTTGTAATTTTTTTTGAGAAGTCTTTCGCCAATTTTCACTGAGTCTTTAACCTTGAATTTCTAAGGGTTTTTTTGTGTTTCAGCTTGGGATGGAGAGCAAGAATCATCTTCACCAGAAGTATAACTTTTAAAGTTGGAATTTCTTGAAAATGTAGAGTTTTAACCAAAAATATTGAGAGCTTTTGTCTGGAACAGGAACACCCTTAAATAATAATGCTGATCTTCCAGATAAAAAATAAATCCTATTTTCAAGTAATACACTGGAAAAACCCCACAGTATTTTAATTAAATTAAATCACAATGAAATGCAGAAGACTTGAATAGATTGGCTGTCTAGTATAGCTGCTAATCTGTCTCATGTTCAGTGATCTGGTTCACCCTGCATAATCATCATCTATTCTGCGTATGTTGTTCCAGACAGACTACATCCCAAAATATTTTGCACCGTTAATCAAATGCAGCCTGAAATTCAAAGAAAGTGAGAACAGTTAAGATGTATATACAAGAGATAAATGTCTTGCTTTCAGGTACGGTTTGGAAATAGATAGAAAGCCTCAAATCTGTAAGGGAACTTTCTCAGAGCTCCTGTAAGCATATTCAGTAGCTCCTGTAAATGCACAGGATTGCAGCGATTCCAGGTGCTCTGCAATTCTGGTTTCTATATCTGGGATCTATGAGTTAATAAAGAGGAGAAAGAAGATGATCTGTCATCCCACTATGGGATGCAAAGTTCGGTAGTCAGCTTTCTTTCGTGCTTATAGGATGCAGCTTGTCTGAAGGAGTTAGCAATACAGCCTTTGAAATCGGCAGTGCCTCCATTGCCTTCACTCCAGCAACATTCATTTACACCAGTGCAGAGTTTAGGCTGAGACATGCCAAGAGAGCCAGGCACCTAGATTTCTTTGAAAATCTGGGATTTTTTCCCAGATGCTTTTCAGAGCTTTTGTATTGCCTGACTCTTTCAATTTCTCAAATGCCACTTTTTTTTTTCCCCTGGCCTCCTCTGACCCAGCCTTATCCTTCTTTCCTTTCTTGATGCCTCTAACCTGCTTCTGAACCATTTACCCATTTCCCTGATCAAAGTATAATTTGGTCTGGGTTTGGGAAGAAATTCTTTTTAGTTAGTCTGTATCAGAAATGCTTGGCCCTGTGCTACCAGTCCACTTTGGCATTATCATTCTTAGCCAGGTTTATTCGGCTTTGCACGTAAGCCTGTTTTAAGTAGGAAATCAGGCAGAAGCAATCCTCCCGTTTCCATCCAGACACAGTGTTCAGAAGTCCTCAGTTCAAATTTCAGCCATTTCTAATTAAGAGCTCATCAAACCTCATAAAACCCGCAGGGTTTCCAAGGATCTCTTGCTAATGGCTACACTTGAAAAAAAAATTAACTAAGTTATTTTGCTTTCAAAGTGCACTGTGTACTTTTGACATCATCTTCCTTTTCTTTCTGTGTTATCCATGGACAAAATGTATTTGGAAATTATTTGGTTAGTTAGATGAGAAATTATATGTTGAGCACATTAGCATTTAAATTTGCTTTTCAAAATGCTTTTGGTCATCAGCTCGTACACAGAGGCACAAGCATACACATAGTCTTGTGTATACTGGTTACATTATAAACTTTCTTAAAGGAAAACAGAAGCTTTTGCACATGTATTTATATTATTTAGACTTGTTAATTTACAAGGCAATGTTGCCTTTTTCTTTTTAATGGCTCTGAAATATTTTTGAAGCAAAAAATTATGCATCAACTCATCTGCTCATGGTGTCTGAGTTTCTAGGTAATACAGATCCTGCTCTTGCAATACTTTACCCTCATAAATCAGCAGCTGAGTAAAAACCCTTAAAAACATAAATGCAAATATAAACCCAACAAAGTTAGGATAGTTAGTCTATTGCTTAAAAAGGAAGGAGAGGAAATAACAAATGATACAGAGAATGAAGTATTCGATGCCTTTTTTGGTTGCTTCTCCAAAAAATGGTTGGTTGTGGTTGTATACTAATGCAGTAAGTTTTAACAAGGGGATCGTCTAAAATAGCAAAAGACTATGCTGGCTAAAATTTAGATAATTTAGATGTTCTGCAATTCAGCAGGACCTGATGAAATCTACCCTCGAGTACTTCGGGATCTAGCTGAAACAATCCCAGAGTGAGTAGAAATTATCTTTCAGAGTTCACAGATGACCAAGGTAGAGTCAGAGGCCCAGGGAAGGGTAAACATAAGGTCTATTTTTAAATAGGGGGAAAATGAGAACCAGAGGGATTATGGAATAGTAAAACTAACTTCAATACCCAAAAAGTTTCTAGAATTAGCTGTTACAAGCACTCAGAGAATAAGAAGTTAATAAGAAACAGCAAATACGGATTTGTCAAGAACAAATCATGTCAAACCAATACAATTTATTTGCATGGTAGATGAACTAGTAAATAAAAACCAAGAAGTGGATATGATGTTTGTTGATTTTTAGTAGGGCTTTGAATGCTGTCGTTCATGGTATCCTCATAGTCAAAGTAGAGAAATGTGCTCTATTTCAAATTGCCACGTTGTGGGGGCACAACTAGTTGTAAATTAAGGCTCAAAAAGTAGATATGGATAGTTTCCTGTCAAGGTGGGAGGGCATGTCAAATGAGCTCCCTCAAGGGTCTGCCCTGGGTTGGGAACTTAGTGGCTGTCTTGCACGATGATATAAAGTGCATACTAATAAACTTTTCTGAGGTCATGTTGGGTGGTATTGCAGCATTTTGGAAAAGAGAAGCAGAACTCTGAATGATCTTTGTACCTGTTCATATCAAATTAGCAACTTGAAATGTGAGAAAAACAAATCATAATGCTTAATGAAATAAATGCAAATACAGAATAGAATGCAAACCAGAAAATACTTAGCAAGGGAAGCAGTATTTAAAAATTAAGACAATTAAGGATGCAGAGTGCTGGAAAAATCATAAACTGACTATGCTAAAACATCATAAAACTGCTTCAGGAAAGACAACTCATGCAATGGAGAGTTTTAGTGGGACTTCTGGGTAAAAGACAAGGGGTAAATTTTGCTTTTCAGGCAACCTTCATACAGCCTTGGCTGCATTCCGCTTTGGTTGTGCAGTTCAAGAAAAATCTTGACAAATTGGAGAGGGACTTAAGGGGAGCCATAGGCATGATAAGAGGTTTGGAAAACGCAACCTATGAGGAAAGATTGAAAGAATTGGATTTGTTTAGTCTAGAGAAGGCAAGACTGACAGGACGTGATAACATTCCTCCAATATGTAAAACATTGCTAGAAAGAGAATGGTGATGAATTGTTCTTCATAACAGCAATGAGTAGGAGAAAAATAATTGGCATAATTTTTAGCAGAAAGGCTTTAGTTCAGATATTAGAACAAGTTTCTAGCTTCAAGGATAGGTCAATACTAAAATAAGCTGTGTGAGGAGATTACTGGATCTGCTTCTTTGGAGGTCTTTAAAAACAAGTTAGTCATCTGTCAGGGATGGTCTAGGAGTATTTTGTATTGCCCTCAGTATGAGGGAACAGGCTAGACTTCAGATGTCTTGTGGCTCTTATATCTTAGTTTGTAATTGTAAGTGCATTTAAAGATTAGACTGAATAAAATATTAGGAACTGGCAAGTAGATGCAGTGTTGACCATTTGTCTACTCTGTTTTTCAGGGGGATGAAGCATCTAAGTTCTTATAATCATGAAAGATTTTATTCATCCAGACTTCTGCAAAGTGAGTGACTATTACACTTAGAGTAGGTGAGGAACAAGGCAGATTAAGTCGTTTCATCAAGGCTATTCTATATTATATAAACTAAAATTTCCAAGCCAGGTGCCCTTTTAACTTAAATATCCTTCAGGTTTTGCGAGAAGTGTTGCCCCTGTCTCATTTCTGGTTATTTGGACAGCAGACAATTGGGAGTAGTTGTTCTGTATGATTGTAATCTTCCTCGGTGGTTGTGTTGTGGTTTTCAGACATTTCTCTACCTTCGTTTTACTTTTCTTCTTCATTGTGCTGTGGTTAGTAATTAATGTGCTTAGGTTTTACATGGCTTCATTTGTTATTTACAGTTGACTGTGAGATAACTGTGACCGAGTGGAAACAGTACTGGTACGTGTACAACTTTCCATTCCCAAGCTCACCACTAACAGGTTAACACTGCTTCCCGAAAACTGAGTCCTCTCATTTTAAATCGCAGATGACTTTTTGATACAAAGGTCAAGGGAGGCTGGGGTTTTCAAAGTGCCTAAGAGGTCCAGACACCTACAGCTTCCTGAGGCTGATGACCATCTCATTGCTGAAACAAGGATAATTTAGGATGTAATTCCATCTTCCCTCTTTCTTTCTAGAGTTGTGACTAGAAGGACATATATGTTATTGTATGCTATTTGTTTTTTATGCATGAACCTAGAAGCATAAGAGGGACATAAACGTAGTGTAAGCGCAGTGGTTGCACACAGGTTTTGAGTAAATGGAAGTGGCCTCTGGAAAGGCCAAATACCTAAAAATGGCAGCATTTTAAATTTCATTACACTGTTTAGAAAGAGGGGGGGAAAAAAAAACCAACAAAAACCAAACCCACAATACAACACCCTTCTGCCCTTTCAACCTGAAATGCTTTTGTAGCGTTTCCTCAGGACTGGTCCGTGCTGACTTCATGGGGAGGCTCTGCCGGGTGAGGTCCAGCCAAGCAGGGGCTGGCAGTCCAGCACCATGTTATCCCACTCTGAACTGCCTTTCCCCAGGGGTCTCGTGGCTGCTGTGAAGCCCAGCTCATGCAATTACGGGAAACTGAGACTCAACAAGGCTGCCAACACCACCAAATGCCCATGGTCATTTTGGCACAGCAGTGTGAGGGATGCTGGATACCTGTACATTGGCAGTTAAGTAATTTTTTTAGAGATCACCCTAATGACAAGTTGAGAGAAGAAGCGGAGGTTGGCAGCTTTTCTGCCTTCACAGCACCCTGTCTTCCCTTACACGATGTTGCTTTGTGTGTCTGAGCAGCAGGAAGCAATTGTCCAAGTAACAAGAGCCGAGTCCTCGCCACTGATGTGTGTGTTTAGCATTGGGATGGCTGTTTTTCATGCCTTGGGAGATGAGATGCAGGATTAGGTAGCCTGATGGTAGGTTTGAGGGAGGTTGCGCAGTGTAGCTGGCTGCCCCAGCACATGACCCTCACTAGGGCTGGACCAGCACAATCCAGACGGGACAATTTCCAGCTGCGCTGACCAGTTCCCAAATTCCAGTTTTAAACCTGGGACCAAACAAAGCGATATCCAGAAGGTTTCTTGTTGGGGGGGGTGAGGGCGGGAGCGGGGGTGTGTTCATGTGTGTTGTTTTGCTACACAGCTGTATCATCCCAGAACTACTCTAACTAGAGGCAGAGACTGTATGGACCAAGGAGACCTCCATATCTCTGAATCGGCGCTTACAAGCAGCAAGCCTCTGTAAAATCCCACCTTCACGTTTTGCCTGGGGAACACAAAAGGTTAAAAGCCAAAGCTGTGTGTGACTTTCCTGCAGTGAATTTACTACTTTTCTGACAAAGATAACAGGCGAGATATTTCCCCCCCGCCTTGCTGATCTCTTCTTCTCACCCTGCTGCTGCACACGCCATTTCTTCTGCACTACATATTATAAGTGGGGGAGATTTCTTGAACCAGGGGCCTCCTGCTTAATGCACCAAGGATTCAGTCAGGCCAAAAATGCCTGTAGCATATGGGGAAGGAAAGGGCCAGCAGTGAGCAAGCTTGGACAGATGTGCTATAGAGGGAGCGTGGTGTTAGTGGGGGTGGAGAAAGCTCTCACCCCCCCAGCCGTTTTCGGAGGGTGGCCAATCAGGAGAAACGGACCCTTTTTAGGACCCCAACAGTTAGGGAGAGCCCCTGAGGCATTTTTGGCCGGGAGGTTGCGCACACACACACGCGCGCGCGCACACACACGGAACAGTTCAGCAGCAGTCCAATCCCCAGTGACATGGAGCTTTTTCTTAATTCAGAGCATATTTCAAGCTTCAGTTTAAGGGGGAAAAAAACCCCACCAAAAACCAACCCATAAACCATAAAGAATCTATTGAAACAATTGTAAGGGGAAAAAATAGAATGTGGCTGCAGCTGAAGTTGTTAGGGAGGAGATGCAGGGGAGAGATGAAAATTTATAAAAGAAACAATTACCATTTTCCTCACTGGCCTCAGAGCAGCCTGGCAAAATACAGACCTGTGCAGGCGCTTTCCAAAAAAACAGAGAGGTGTCTCCCCCAGAAACATTGCTGGCCTCAGGTGAGCTTCTGGTTGAACTGGGCTTCCTGATAGATGCAGCTCTGCTCATTCACTCTTATTTGCATGGCAGCATCTCTTGTGTTTCTCAATGTTGTTTTTCAAACAGAAGCTTAAAGCCAGGTGATCAGTAGTAGTTTATCTTCTTGTTTGTTTGCTCTTACTGAACGCCTTCATTTGGAGATCTCAAAGTGCATTCGAAGCAAGAGGCTCAGAAGCTTTCTGGTGAAGTGAGGCCGTCTGATGAGACTCCCCACCATAGGTGCACAAACAGCCTCCTCAAAGTGTTCAAGTGATTTTTAAAGGGTGCCTGGAAGGACTGGGAATGGCACCTACATAACCCCAATCCTCCTGCACAGAATCGCTCTCCAGTGTGATCTTTCCTGACAACAATTTTTTTGTTTTGTTAGCAATTAGGAATTACCTGCCTGGGCATTGGCATCTTATACAAAGAGCAACTGAGTTGATCCCTGCCCCCGAATACCTTCCAGTCTTTGCTCTCAGGGACAATTTTCCTCTAAAGGCAATTTAAATGCACACAACTCTCAGCACAGCTTGTTCATTACTGCCAAGGACCTGCAGTGCAGGATGCGTCTCCTCAGTTAACATCTGTTTTTTAGACCAAATTGCCTCAGTTTCTGCATGGGCCCACAGCTGATATAAAATGCTGAGAAATTATGACTATTTTTGTTGTTTGAGTGTTTTGATATTTTTGTGGTTTTGTGTTTTGTGTTTTTTTTTTTTTTAAACCTGCAGTTCATTTTGGCATACTGAGCTGGACTGACTTACAATTGTACCCAGGTAATTATGATGTTTAAAAAAATTACTCCCAACTTACCCCAGTGCAGGGAGACGAAAAAACAGGGGAGGTGTGTGTGTGTCTCATGAGGGGATCTTTGGCATCAGACCAACAGGAGCAATCGGCATTTGGAGGGAAAAGATGCATGTGCATATTAGGAGGCAACATCTGGTCCTAAGGCCACATGTTCAAATGCTGGCCTTGAGTCTGCTGCCACGAAAGAGAAATGCTGCTTCTGCGCTGGCGTTCTGTGTGTTGGCATTGGGCCTCTGTGTGCAAAGGGGTTCAGGGTGAGCGAGGAGTCTGTGTGGGAGGTTTAGGCATGCTGGCCCAGAATTTTAGTTTTGTTCTCTGTCAAATAAGTCAAGAAGAAAGAAAGCAGGCAAATGAAGTCCGATTTCAGAAGGGAACTGGGCACCTGAGATATTTCTGTCACTGTTTTTAAATGTTCCTTATGCACTTAAAAGCTTAAGGGACTGCATAAGTAGTTCTTTGACTGCTATCTGGGCATTCATTCCAGTTCACATCAGTGAGAAATCAATAGGAGTGAGATGCCTGGAAATTGTTCTTCTAGTGAGGACTTGAAACGGCAGGTGGAGTAATGCTTGTGTGTCTGACAATGAAGAAGCACTTTGTCACCCAACATAATTGTTCCATCAGCCTTACAGCTGTGTTCCATGGAGTTCTTGCTATGGTTATTTCTGACCATATTTTACTACTTTGCTGCACCAGGTCTGTATCTAGTGCTCACCAGGATTGTCCAAGGCAGACAGGAAGACTTTGCACTAAAAGCAGTAGCAGCAGTTTCCTTGGCTTTAGTGGCAGCCTTTGGAGAATCTAACATTGGTCATATCATCTACAGTTAAACTTTGGATCTGATGGTCTTGGTTTAGGAATCTAGATTCAGCTTTGCATCACCTAAGGCAATAAAATGCCTGGCAGCCTTGAAGACTAATTATTGAGATTAAAAGGAGACAATGTGTCTTGCTCCCTTTTCCAGGGGATGCAAGACATGCAACCTCAGAAGAAAACATCATTTATTGTCAGAGTCTCTCTAGTGAATTTGGAAAGCCTAAACGCAGGACAGAAAGAAACCAAAGGGCAAGGACAAGGGATCTCTTTTCCTTGTCCCTTACTTGATTTTACAGAATGAGTTGTTAATTTTTATACTCTGCATTTCCTCACACCTTTGGGCACATTATGCTTCTTTGTGTAACTCCCTTTGGACCAAATCTGCCAGACCTCCTCAGTTTAGATTTAACTCTGTGTTGTGTTTGTAGCATTATGCTGAACTCTAACTCTTGTTCTGCTTCAGGCCTACCTTCCACTCATGCACAGAAATCCCAATCATAAGGCAAGCAGGGCTGCCAGCTGAATCCATCTGGGCGATGCTGCTGGATGGAAAGGTTGAATGCACACTGCAGGTAGAGGGGAGGCAACGCAGTGGGGGGGAAAAACAAATTAGAAGACTGCCAGCATCTTTTAGTCCCGTGGCCTTCTGGCCTTGTGCAGTGCGGCCACCCTCACCCGAGGAGCTCAGTGTGACCTAACTGCAGTAGAGACCAGTTTGTAAGGAAACGGTGCTTCTCCTCTCCATCAGTCTGCAGCTTGTGCTGCAGACCCACGTCTCCTTCGGCGGGGATAAAAGCCGAGCACGTTGCTGCTGTCGGCCCAGGGCCTCGCCTCTTGGAGGCTGTGGTTACAGTGCTCTCTACAAGAGTATCTCCATTTTCTTGGCCAAATAACTATGTGGGTAACTCCATACTTCCTTGCTAAATTCCTTTTGGAATTTTATTTTGATTTGCGTCTGTTGCTTGTGCAGTGTAAAGTTTTACTTTGTCTTGACTAGCACTTGCTGTAAGTGCATTTTTTTTTCCTCAGTAGTGGTAAAAGCCTGAGTTTCCAAAGCAAGAGCTTTTGGGAAGGTGTTGCAGAATGTTACCTTTTCCCCAGTGCTCTTAATTTTCATCCACTGTCAGGGAAGAGGATGGTGAGTAGACTAAATAGGCGCAAAGGAGTACAGAAAACACAAAGGGAGTTAAAAAACCAATGCCTTTGCATTGGTTAAGGGATGAATTTGGGATCCGCTGTGTATCTAGATATCTGGATATGCTGGTGAAATCAAAGAACTGTAAGTTCAAGTGAGTGTTTACAGGCTCCCAAATTCAGTTAATTTATGACATGTTTAATATGTTTTTACAAATGTTTGCTGTACTCAAGTAGTGATGATGCTTTATTTGGTCAGTAAAATTCCATCCTGCCTGCAGTACCCAAAGACCTGAATGTCACAAGGATGTTCTGTGTCTAAGGAAAAGTATTCACAATATTCACTCTCATTTTAAACAGATATTCCAAATACTACTTTTTTTTTTAATAGAAACTTAAACCTGTCACTGAAACCAGGACTTTCCAGTTCTCACTGACTTTAAGGGATATTTCTGTTTTTTCCGGGTTCCCTTCTTCCTCTTTTTTTTTTTTTTTCTTTTTTTTTTTCTTTTTTTGTCTTTTTTTTTCTTCACCCTCTTTCTTCAGCATAACAAGATTGGAAATTAGTGCTGGCTTGAGGCCATGGCTGCATCTACGAGGCCATTTAAAGTTATTGCTCTCTAATCCCTCTGGGCCAGTAGGAAGTTCAGCTGTGATCACAGAGCAAAAAACCACCCTTAAATGCTAGAAATAATAATAAAAAAAAAAAAAAAATCAGAAGAATATGGAGTTGCTTTTATGCACTCTGAGTTTTGGGTGAAAAGAATTGTGAAAACAGCTAGAAATACTGAAAAGCAGCTTTTTGTGCTGAGGTGCTGGGATTGCTCTAGTGAGATTTGTGGTCACAGCCAGAAGGGAGAGTCTGTTTTACTTTGGACTGAGTTTGGGCTTCTGGCTTCTGACTTTTACATATGTATAATCAGGAGTAGTCCTACTGAAGCTGGTGGGGTTCAGCTGCTGTGCAGTTGGAGTGAGGGAAAGCTCTGAGCATCCGGGCAGGTGGGAAAGGATTTGCAGCTCCATTCCCATTCTAATTCTGAATTTTGCAAATCATCTTATGCAGGAACCCAACCTGAAGCAAGCCCTTTATTATAGCAGCATGGCTTGGATTAGGATTTGGGAAGGTGGACATAAGATTGGTTCGCATGGGCTAGAAGTTTAGTGAAAGAACGTGCCTCCTTAGAAAATATCCTCTCTTGTATAAAGAAGACTTTTTGGCTGCAAACAGGGAGCTGAAGATGAAGAACTGGCCTGTACATGTTCACACAGATAACCTTTTTGCACGAACAAGTTGGTGGCTTTTCAAACAGTTTGTGCACACATCTGAAAGCATCTGGCTTGGTCTAGTGGGTATGAAAAAAGCAGATCCTGGCTTACATGAGTGAATGGGTCCCCCTAAACCCTCACCCTCTTTTTTTGCCTGAAGTTGAATGACCTAGTCCTGTGAAATCTATTCCCACAAGCTTTCGTTTCATTTTTGTACAGCAGTAGCTGTTGAGCAATATTTGGGCTAGTTCTTCTTGGGATACGAGTGGAATTTTTGTCTTTGCAGACAGAAGGAATTTTCTAGGAGGGAATGAAGGGAAACCTCAAACATATTCACTTCCAGTGAAAAGGCGAAGGAATTTTCAGAGTCTCTGTGTGAAAAGGGAGAGGTGTTGTTTAATGGAGTTAGACATTGTCCCAGCACCAAATATACAAACCATGTCCCAGATCCATGAAACAGGTTGTGGGGCAGGGAAATGATGAAACTTTTAAAGAAATGAGTCATCAGAATGCTTTGGGTCCTCCTGATGTCTTCTGACTCGTAGTAGCTCTGGATTTTTATTCCTTTGAAAATTTCAACTTTCTGCTCAACTCTCAAATGATTAAATCAGTCATTGATGGAGCTATGGTCCTACTTGCTATTGCCTGTCCCAAAAGGCTCCACAGTTGAAAAGCAGCTCAGGACAATATGTGATGATTTGGTAGTACCAAAAAAATACCAAATCATCACATATTGTCCTGACCTACTGCTATTTACATCGCAGAACCTCCCTAGACTCTGACCTTGATGAGGATCTCATTCTTGATGCTATGCACGTGACGTAGATGTTCCTTCTTGCCCCCTAGAGTTTGCAGTCAGTATAGGTGAGGTAAAGAGAGTCTTACATCCTTGGTTAAAAGCAAATTCAGACTGTTCTACTTTAAGACCACTTATCCTACAGCTCAGTTCAGTGCCGTATCCATTTCTCAGATTATTTTAAATGAATGCAGGCTCTGTCCTTGCTGAACAGAGGTTTTGTCATAAATTTTCAAACTTAGGAGAATTCTTTAGATTTTCACCTTTGGGTTTCCCGTTTCTCCCTTGGTCATTGGTTGGCAGATTCTGCGTAAGAAACTCCTTGCTTTCCTGTTTGTCATGAAGGGTTAAAAAATAAATAGCAGCGTATGTTCTGGGGTGCCAAACATTTTCTTCTGCTCCCTCTCCTTTTGATTTAAAAGCTTTGTTTATCTCTCTGTAAAGTCACTGGCAGGCCATAAAGAGATATATTGCCTTGGTGCAGACAGCACAGACTCCGCTCCTGGGAAAGCAATGGACTGTGAAGTTGAGTGTGTGCGTGTGTGGGCCCGCTCATAATTCAGGAAGGGTTCTCTTTTGGGAAGCTCCCAATGGACGCTGCCTGCAGCCGCTTGCAGCTCCTTGTAGGAGAAGCGTGCATGTATCCAGGAGGGTTGGTCAGGCTCACTGCTTTTGATGTTCTCATAAAGCCATCACTCCAAAGTTTGGAATCACAAGGCTATTGAACTCAGTCATAATAGAGTGGATAAAGTACTCCCAATGGTTTTGTTGTATTTTATTTTTATTTTTTTGATAGAGAAATAATGTCATGTCAGAACCCAGCTTGCTCGGGCACTCCCTGTTAGCCAGCATTGAGTAGTGAGATTCAACATCAGTATTACTGCTTTGCTTTGCGGACACTGCCATCAGTTGAACCTGTGAGTGTACATTCCTTTACAGGAGCTGTATTCTGTTGTGTGTTTGCAAACTGCATGTTCCCCCAAGCACATCCCCAGCTGCTCCCGCGGGTGCTCCTGCAAGTGTGGGGGAACAGTGCTCTTGGCTGGGGTGAAAGGTAGGACGTTTTAGTAGGATAGATGGAACAGGTGAATTATTTCTGTCTGGCATTTAGACTACAGAAACTGCTTATTTAGCTGAGCAGAAGACACTTGGGTTTAATTTTCAATGGAATTGATTTGTCCTTTTTGCTTATCACCAGAGGAGGAATCTACTGAGAAAGAGGGCAGAGCACCAAACACAGCTGAACCACTGCCAGCAGAAAGGTTATTGATTCCCTGCAAGAAGAGATAGGAAGCTGCCTCTTTCCTCTTTTAACAGCAAGTAATGCTTTGTGGGAATCCCCTACCTGGAATCATGGATTTCCAAAGATCTGAGTCTTAGTCTTGAGAAAAGGAGTTGGGAAGAAGCAGACCCCTCTCCTGTAGAATTTCCTCCACACGGAGGATTAGCATGAGAACGACAGATCATTTCAGTCCCACTGCCTTTCTCAATACATTAAGTGACACGTAGCCTAGAGGAGGCCCCTGAAGATTAACGCTTTCCACAGATTCAGTTTATCTTTGGAAACTCTACCAACATATGTAGAACATGGGCCCTCAGCCTGCCACCTCCTCGCCCCCGGCAGTCTGTACCCACCCTGTTTTTCCTTGCGGCTGACACAAAAGGGGTTCCAGACTCACTGTGTCTTCTGCAACTCTGGGTCAGTGTACTTAAAAGGCTGTTGATCACAGCCTCCCTGTAAGCTTGTTTGCCTGGGGAGAAATCATTAGTACCTTTTTTACAGTGAGGATAAATCTGAGGATCGCCGGAAAATCTGCAGGAAATTACTTTTCAAGTGACCGATGATATGACCTCTAATTTCCTAATGATCTTGGAAGAGTTCAAGCCCAAGTGCTTGTATATGCAGAATGCCAAATTTATATATACAAAGCATCATAATTACTGTCATGGAGATTTACAGCGCTTTACAAATCATTAATAATCATAATAATAATATTTACCATAACTCTTTCTGGCAGATTAATTGCAATTCTCTTTAACCATCCTCAAACTACTTTTCTTACATCATCTTTCCCATTGGCATGAAAATGAAGTACACAAACCATAATTTATTGGCATAAAGGGTGGCTTTATTTGCATGTGTTTATTTGAGACAAAACCAGATATTTGCTTATTGAAGTGAAAGCATAAGCGTCAATGAATCAGTAACATCTTCTAAGACAGTTCTGTGTAGAGCTACATTTCAATATGGCATTAACAGGTGATGTGTTCTTAAATGTTTGTGACAGGTAGGTGTGATTCTTACTGCTCAGTTAATGTACCATTTGCAGTAATAAGTGTATAAAAGACATACATAGTCATTTGCATGGGAATCTTTTAGGTCTTTCATGCCTGTTTTGGGGTGGAATATCCACAGATGATAAATGTCAATTTTAGGCTACGCTGGCTGATGTACAATTGATGGACTGAGGTGATAGAAATTTTTCATTCTCTAAATACCATCAAAATTATGAGATTTGGAGAAAGGAAAAAAGTAAGAAAATGTTTTCTCATTTCCTCTGCTTTCCTACTCCTCAGTATACAAAGTTTGCAAGCCATTTCAGATGGGATAGAAAATAAATGTCAGCATGCAATGGCATTTTTTAGTTTGAAATTTTGTATGTTAGTATATTTTCTTACATTTTTATAGGATAAAAGTCTTTATAAGCTATTTTATTGTAGGAGTTTTATGAATTTTCCTGCCATTTTTTGACAGCATGTACTATTCCTGCCAATGCCATGGGTATTGTTTCTCTTTTAGGAATTATTTTATCTAGGTCTGGTTTTATCCATTACTAGAAATCTGGTATTAATGGACCTTTATCCTATGGCAGATTCATTAATTTGAAAGGGCAGTTAAATTATTTTTTATGCTTTTTGACATTGTTCTGTTATCTATTAAAAAAAAAAAAAGTCAGGTGATATTAACATTTTGTATCTTAGTTTCACGTTTCTCTTTGTTTATTCATCCAAAGCACATTTTGGGTGTAAAATGATCATTCCACTTGCTGTGGTAGCACAGCTGTGGGGTGGAAGAAATCATCTGCTTAATTGTTTACAGGAATACTACCCACTGGTTGATGGTTAAAAAAAGTCCAGCTCTAAGATGTACCAACCACTGACATCTCTGGTTGAACTCACTGGGAGCTTCGAGTAGCATGTGTGAGTCAAAGTTGCAAAAACATGTAACCTCATATTGAAATACTGCTTCAAATATATTATACAATAATTTAATCATTTGTCAGACCAACACAACCTTTAGCTGCGTTCAGTGTTGCAGCATCAGACTCCCTACTGACGTACAACAACCTGGATATTAGGAAAACTTCCACAGGATGACAGACAGAAATCTCAGACACCCCTAACCTCAGCTCTGTCTCATCAAACTTTCATCTCTGTGAGACAATTACAAAAGCTCATATGTTATAATGCAAAACGTTGAACTATTAGTGCCTGCTGACATGGAGAAAAATGGTAATAGTATTTCTCTCCCACCTGCCTGTCCTTCACTTTAATTTTATAGCGGGTGTCTCATAATTTTTTTAAGTTTCCAAAAAAAGACTTAAAGAATCTTTTGTAAAAGAAAGTGCCAAGCAAGCTAAATGTAGAAATTGCTGCCAATTCTGCCTTTAATACTTTTACAGCAAATACAAATTTGCAGGCACACTCATACCAAAGCTGTGTGCCAAAGGCCATCAGAACTGAAGACATATTTTAGAATATATATGTATTAAGTGGGTCTGATGATTCACATAATTTGATGCCTGGAGACAGAACACATTTACATGATGTTCTTTAATCTGTTTCTAATTTATATGATGTTCCTTGGTCTAATCTGTTGGTTCTCTGTTCCATGTGTCCAGCAATAGATGGTGCATGTTTGTGTGAGACATGATGGCTTGCCTAACAAGGACCGTTCTATGTTTATTCGTATATTCTCCATTCAGTGTATTCCAGAGAGATAATTACCCATGAACGTGTTCTCCTTTCTCAAGTAAATTAAAGGGTTTCCCATATGGTACGTCCTCCTGAGACCACAAGGAGTTTTCTGAGAATCTGCAACAATTCAGGTACAAGGAGACTCCCAGCGTGGCTGTAACCTTTGAGGTCCTTCCTATTTTCATACCGACACCTACGTCATCAATCCCATTACAGCAAAATTCCTCTAATCAGAAAACCCTGCTGGTGGAAAACGTGTCCTCATCCTATGAAAAGTAAGAGGTACCATGGGGATGTTTTTGTTGTTAGTGAATCATATCTGGTAGGAGTTGTTTCTTTTTCTTGTGCCACACCTCCAGCCCCCTCCAAGCCATCCAGCCAATTGCTTTGGCTGAAACAGCCCGTGGAAGTATAGCGTACAGTAATTGCTTCATTGTGTTGCTTTAAGAGGAAAGGAAAACAGCTATTACTGTGAGCAAGTGCTTCTGGTTTTTTTCCCCTATTGCTTTTGTGTGTTTTGGTTACAAAACGTATCCTATTCTGAAACTGTTTTTTTGAGAGTTTCTGTTGTTCAGGTGGAAGGCTGAGAATGGGCATCTGTTGGTAATGCAGCTGCTGGTAGAGAGAGAAAACATTGCTTTAGAGAAATATTCTTTATTTATAAAAAGGGAGTGAAACTATTACTGATCAATATTTTGTCCCGGTCTCTTTATGGAAGGTAACAAAGCAGCATAGTTTTATTCCTGGAAAGCACACCGAGGCTAGGCTTGATGCCTATGTACTTTCATATTGTCTTCAGTTACATGAAAGTTAATGGGGATTTGACTTTTAAAATTACTGTACTTACTTGTTTACCCATTTGGCTATAGATGTAAATATGGAATTTAATGGTCAGTCAGTGGCTGAGATAAAGCTCTATAAATTCAGGGTACTGCCTGTAAAGAAGCTGTTCTTCTGTAAAGCTATTCTGAGAAAAACGAGCGAAAAAAGGCCAGCTCCTGTAAACTGAGATCAGACCTATTACTGGAGATATCTAGAAATTTATGACTGGAAAAGGTATTAGGTTGTGACCTGATGGTGTCCTTCTGCTAAGGCTCCAATGGTGATTAGGAAGAAGTGATTTCATTGCCATATGAAGGCTGCTGCCCTCATCCCTGCTTTTTTTTCTCATTGAGAAGCTGAACGTGGTATTCAGGACTAAGAGGAAAAAATGCCTCCCCACACATACACACAAAGCGTTATCACTGCCAGCTCCTAGTCTTCAAAGACCCCTGACTGAAGGCCTGTATGACTAAGTCCACTTAATTCCCCACCTAAGAGAAAAAAGTAGAGTTCAGAAGTTCAAGGAACTCTTTTGCTAACCACACGCTTGTGGTTGTCTGGGCTGCAGGGTAAAGGGTTAGGCTGAATCGCTCAGTGTTTCAGACCTGGTCGCAGTCATGTAACGTCTTCTTTCGAGGCAACGAATGGCCAAAAAGGTGGAAGGCTTCATATGCTGCTGGTGGAACCTGAGTGCACTTGGAAATGTAGCCTTAGATGTCACCTTGGGAGCTGTTTGATACGAAGTATCTGGAAGTCTCATCCCAAGTTCTGGGAATGTTTAGCATAAGATTGTGTATTCATGGCCTTGACAGGCTCATATATAACCGGGTATAGCATCCCCCTTTCCTCCCAACTTGTGTAACTGTTAATAGTAGAAGTCTCCTATGAAGCTTAAAGTACATAGAGCATTTATAGCTTATAACATTTATAGATTGCTACAGCAGCAGGAGAATCAAGCTAATGAAAGGATTGGGTGGGTGCCCTGAATTAATATGACCATAATCTAATTCATTTTAACTTCTTTTTTGCTGCGTATAAAACCTTCCTCTCTCCTCCAGCAGCGCACTTAGGGCCCAATTCACAGGCTCGTGGCAGATAACAGGAAGGTTCCCGCACAGTGGGGCTGAGAGTCAGGTTTTGAACAGGAGGCCCTTGGCAAGGGCAGAGGGGCTGATGGTAGAGGTGGCAGAGGACTTCTGTGGAGGGCAACGGGAGTTCTAGGAAAGGAGGATTCAAAGTTTGAGGAGTGAATAGGAGAATCAGAGCCAGGAGGTGTAGATAAAGCAGTGAGTTTTGAAGCAGGCTCTCTGCTGTGATTTGAAATAGAGGTACTTTTTCTTTTCTTTAAAAATTTACATAGTATAGAGCCTACTTGCACCCAGAGGTTGTCTTATAGGCATTCCTTTCCATTTATGACCATATAGCATTTTACGCTCCCTTCTCTGCCCTTGCCCATTCCCTGGGGAAATTGTGTTTGGAGAGTACTTCTTGTAGTTATAACTCTAAGTGCAGTGAAATGTATTTCATTGTGCTGTTGACTTTTGTTCTTTGTTTCATCTCTATCTCCCATCTGTTTTGTTTGTTTCAGGCAAAAAGGAAGGATTATTGAGTGCTTTGTAGATCATCCCTTGGAAGCTTGGAGGGTGGGGAGAGAGCTCAGGACCTGCAAGCGGTCAGGTTGAGGAGCTGGAGGGGAAAGCAGTGATTCTGAGAGTGAGCAATGCACTGTGGATTGTTCTGACAGATTTTGTTGAACTGTGTTATTGGATCACTGAATCCAAGAAAATATTACAGCACATGTCCATGTAACAGCCAGTTTATACTTATGACCTTTTCATACTCTTCTCAGAAGCTATATATGACACTGTTTTTTACGTACAAAATTTGACAGCCCTCCATATCTACCAGAGTGGAATGGAAAATAATATAATAATAATATAAAAACAATAAAGGACTATAAAATCCTTTTTCTTAAACCTGATTCCATATATACTGTGCAAGGGCTTCAGTAGCTTCTGAATGCTTATAAGCTAAGGCATGGCCCTGTTCTAGGATGTGGAAAATTCAGTGAAAAACAAGGCATTAAAGAAAGTAATAGCTGGACTTGATTGAATGGGGAGCACTGTTCTTCATGGACCTGTCCTGAACTCATGCCCCAACACAGTTTGAGGACTGGTGTTGTGCTTGGAGTAAACCTAAAACCAAAGCTGAAGCCACTTGCGCTCATTAAAGAACCCATGGCAGCTTTTGCTGTGCTGGATGAGCAACATCTTGCCCTGGTCAGACGCTTTTTCGAGTGAGTCTCTTCTATGTGTTGATTGCAGCTATTTATAACACCTTATTTAGGAGGCTTTCTCCATCACTTTCTTTCTCCATTGAGTCAATGAAGGGAGAGTGCATCTAAATTAAGTTTCTTCTCTTACTTGCCTTCTGGAAGTGTTTTTTTCCCCCTCACTAAGTATATAAGAAGTCTAGAGAGATTAGTCTCATAATGTAGGCTAAGATAGGTATCTAAAAGTAAGTAGTGTTTACACCCCTGTTCTTTAAGTGTGTCCTGCATCCTCATTCAGATAAGATATGCCTTGTCCCTTCCTCCTAAATTGCTATGTCATGTTAAAGCATTTCCAAGGTGGCTGCACATCCATCATGATCCCATGTGCTTCTGTGAATACCCAGATGTGTATGGGGGTGATAAAACCTATTTTATCTGAAGGGTTTTGCAAGCAGTAAAATACTGCCTTAAATAAGAGAAATGCTTGCAAGGATTTGTGCATACTAAAGGATGAAGAAATACGTGCAGTTGAAGAAATCATGATTTCCCCCAGGTAATACAGTTAGCAACCACTACCTGGAGACTTAGGGTTGGGTTAAAGTTTAAGTGGATGAATGCAGAATTGCGCTACCCAGAGCTCCTGCTCCTGACACGGTGAGATCTGAATGATGGGTTCTGCAGGGATGGAGGTGTTTCCCTGCAGGCAAGGACACTACAGGCATATAGCTCTCTGCAGCTTCTCCATTGCCAGGCTCCACCTGCTCTGTCCTGGATCTCACTGTGAGACACATGTGACAGATAGCATCGACATTTCTTGGAGGGCTCTGTGTGCTGCCTCAGGTGCTGGTCCTCCTGCTGTCAGCCAGCCTGCAGAGCTGTGGTGCTCACACACACATCTGCCCGCCCTGCCTGGTTGAAAGGGATGTGGTCCAGCTCTTCTGGTCTAGAATGCAACAGGGAATACCCACAATTAGCATTTGCTTTGTTAATCCCTTTCGTAATCCTACAGATAATGGAGAGACCTGATGGTGTCTGCTGGGGAGAGGAAACCACAGCTCTCAAAAGGGCAGTGTCAGGATTCATGGGGTAGTCACCATAAAAACACAACGTGGCATGGTGAAATATGCCTATACTAGCAGGGCTCAGTTCACCAACCTGCTCATGTTCCTTGTGGAAGAGCCATATTACAGAGTCTTCCCTTAAACAAAATATCTGCAGGCAAAGCCTACCCTGAGGAGCACCTGCATGGCCAGGCCTGTACTCTCCAAGCCATTTCAGGATGCATGGTGGAGCAAAGCCGGTCAGCCTGCAAATGCAATTATTTGTTTATTTACGCAGAAACTCCCTCCTGTTCCTTGCAGAGGCCTGAAGCCAGAGCTTTATGGGGGAGCATGCATGCTGGTTTGGGCAGGAAGCATGGCACAGGGGGCACCTGACCTGGTTGAAAGACAGCTCCTCTGACTCATCAACTGAAAGCAAAATGAGCTGTATATATTTAAAGCAAAGCTCTATTTTAAAAATTAATGATCTGCAAGGGAGAGAGGAGAAACTGCTTCTCTGTAATGCAGAAAAAGGCCCTGATGACCACAGGCTGGGTCCCTTTCCAGATGATGTCATCATCAGTCTAAATAATAAATTTTTAACGATGTGGAAAAAAAAAAGGAGGAGGAAATAAAAAGAGGGGGACTCTGTTTCAATGAGGAGTAAAAGTAGCTGGTGGCAACAGGGTCTAAGGAAAATATATAGTTGGGTGAGGTTTCTGCCCTGTGTAATTAGATTATCCCAAGTGTAGGAGTGTGCTGCAAAAGGCACATTGAAATGCCAGTAATTGACTGCTCTGTGTCTTCCCCTGCCACATACCCATGCAGAGTGGAAAATTGGGGTACTTGGCATATATAAGGCAGAGGGGCATTCTATAAACAGGGTTACTAATAATAGGCAGTTAAGATTAGAAGGGAAAGTATGGGCTCTCATCAGCCCAGAAACTAGGGGATATTTTCCCCTCATAAATAACAGGCCACAAGAAATCTATTCAAATGGATTTGTGTTTGGTTGACAAATGTATGCAGTATATTACCACTGGAGTATTCACACTGGCTCTTTAATGCAGCTTAAGTTACTAGCAACACATTCATTTTTAAATGCGCTCAGTTTTGTTTCATAGTACCTCCCTGGAAATGTGTTGCCCGTGGCCGCGAGCGTGGTGTGCAGGCGAGGAGGGCTTGGGGAGAGCCAGGCCCGGGGAGAGCCACGCAGGCATCAGCGGCATGGCTTTGCGGGGCTGTAGCACCAGCATGGACTGAATAATTTTGTTTTTTCCCTTCACGTTGATTCCCCATCGTGGGTAGCCCTCGGCCATTTTCCATGGGATTCCAGCCAGAATTTTCACAAAAAAACCCCAAACCAAATCTTAGCTAATACTGGAATTGTGCGGGATATCAGAATGTATCTGATGTCATTTAAAGATGTATTTTAAGTGATCTGACTTCCAGATCCCATTCAGGGCTTGAGCTCCAGTGTGGTGTGTATTCCTGTAGGGATGACCCTCTCTGTGCAGAACTTAGAAGCTAAGGAGACAAGACGGCAGCTATTCCAACCTGGCAGGCAAGGGGGCTCGGTTGTCCAAAAGCAACAAAAAATTCATGTCAAAACTATGGACCAAAACTGTATTTCTTGAATCTCAGTCTTGTATTTTTCCCAACTAAATATATTAACCCCAATCAAAGTTTTCATGGACCTCAGCTATCTGAACGTCTGGCCCTGAAACAAACAGACGTGTTTCATGAGGTCTGGGGTTTTGTAATGGGAGATTTCAATGGTTTTAATACCTAAATCTACACCTTCTCCTCAAACTATAAGGGACAGATTTATGCCATGTTTTGTAGTGGGCTGATCTTAATACCCTTGTCGTGAGACAGATTTACTGTAGTTGTCAAGACAGATTTGCTGTAGAAGTCAATACCTCAGCCCGCCAGTGCCTTCAGGAAAAAAAGGCCTGGTATTTAATGCCGTAAATATTTTATTCTTGCTCTGCCATACAAACCTTGCATGGCCTTTCAAAAACAACTTCTATTATGCCCCAGTTTCTCATGAGTTAAATGGGGATAACAATACTTCTGAGAGTGGAGTGAATAAGACCGATGAAGTAGGGACTTCTGACAAGGAACATAGAAAAAATGTCTTTTCTCTGCAAGGCCCTATTATTTTGTTTAAATGAATTCTTTCCTTTTTGCTGTTTTCATTGCTCCTTAAATAGTCGCTTTAATTTCCTTTCAGTTATGTTCTGGTATGCGAAGACACACCGTTTAGACACCCTTCAGCTTTGTGGGTCATTTGGTGTCTCTCTGTGTTGATAGTACTATTGCCTTAGTGAGGGAAAAGGGCACCTTGGAAAGTATTTGTTGGGTTTGAGGGTGACATTCACAGAGCCCAGCAGAGACGCTGAAGTTAGCAAATTCAACATGGGTCTTTCTACAGTTAGCTGGTGGAAATGCAGAGGAAGAAGCAAATATTCAGTCCCGACCATCAAGTACTTTTGACTGCTCTGGGTCCCGTGCGAGAAGAGGCGACACTGTTGCACTCACAGCTGGGTTTTTCTTTTCTGCTGGCCAGGCAGGAGGGGACCAAGCAGGACTTAAATCCTCAGGTCACTGATGTGTCCTTTGTATTCCCGTATTTCTTCCACCACTATGAAGGATACACTGAGCTTTGGGTTTTATGCTGGGCTAAAGATACTCTCATCCATCTGAGTCTGCTGCAATCTAAAATGCAACTCACATTTCACTGGTCTAATACAGACACTTGTGGGCTCTTTTTTTATTATTAGCTTGCCCAGAGTTTGCCATGGATGGACAGTTTGTTAAATGTTGGCTCGGCTTGTGTGTGCTGTCTCTTTCTTTTGTCTGTTTTGACAGAGCTGGGCACTGGGTGCTCTATCACTGAGGAGCATACAGGGTAAACCTGTCTCTTTTTGTACAGGGCGACAGAGTCAGTTAATGAAAAAGATGAGCAATTTGGATAGAAGAAGGACACAGAGTTGGCCATGAAAACTGACAGTACAAGCTGACCCTGTTTGGTGGAAACAAATAATGCTGGTGCGAGGACTGGAATCACTTCACCATTCCTTGTGTGTGTTGCACCAGCTGCAGTGGAGTTTCTTTGCCAGCACGCTGGATGCAGAGCTGGGAGAAAAAGTGAAGGAGTTGCCAGGGGCTGTCTGGATGGGATGTGTGTACAGAGGAAGCGTGAGCCATCACACCAGCTATTTGGCAGTTGAAGGACCCGTCTGCAGAAACCAGGCCTTCTCTGAAATGTGTGTTATACCGTTTCTCAAAACTGTATGTAGCAAGAAATGACTGGGAGGCCAGTGATTCATTCTGGGTTAATGTAAAGGTACCAGAGGGGCTAATATAAAGGAAGAAAATTGATACTGGCTTTGCAGTGTTTGTGGTGCAGAAATGTGTACAAATCTTTCCCAGAGAAAGAGTGGAACAATCCGATGCAATATTAAAAACAAAAAATACCCACCCAACAACAAAGAAACAGCCATGGGGATACAGGGGCTGGTAACAGTGTTTGGATATCTGTAAATCAGTGCAGACTGCACAGGTATTTGCTTACTGCTATACATTTCGTTGCAGCTGAAAGGAAAGGGCCCTTGTGAGATTGTAGAAATTGTACGAGAAAACTTTGCTTCAATTGTAGCGCTGTGATTATTGTGTCAAATACACTTTGGTGTGTATCTGTGGGAGTTACACGAGGGACAGATTTGACCCTTTGGGATGAATACTCTGGGGAAATTAAAACTAGCTATAAAAGCTATATATAGCTGAAAAGGCTATGGTAACATTTTACATGGTATGAGCCATGTTCTATTCTTTACAGAAACCCATATCTGTAAAAAAGCAATTAGAAGTGCTTCCCTGAAGAAGGGCAATTGAACGCAGTGAATGAACTGCAGGAATTGTACAGTTTCCAGAAAATGGTGGTAGTGAAGCATTTGTGGGATCCATAAAGTCACCATAAATTCCTAACTGAATATGGATTCACTCTCCAACTCTAAAACCACAAGATTTATTTCTTGCTGGCAGGGGAGGTGAAGTTCGCAGAGCTAGATCTGTCTCGAGCATGCCAGCAGGTGGTGAAAGCACCAGTATGTTCCCAAGCGGGTAATGTTCCCAACATCACCTTGATTGGCCATCTCTTTTCAAGATGAGAAGACAGGACTAGGTTTTTTTTTGTTGAAGACCTGTCTGTGCTTTCAACACATGTAATTGTATATAGGTAGGAGGGTTTACTAACACACAACATGTCCTGTTGGAAAAGAAGGATAAGGTAGTGGGTACACTATTGGTTTCACTCAGGAAGATCCAGTTTTGGCTCAAGCGCTGACTTTGAAGTCACACAAGCTCTATCTGTCTGTGTGGTGGGGGTGCTCACTGGCAATTCACGTGTTTCGTGGTACAAACCTAAACAATGTGGTAAAGTTTGCTTTGTTTCCTTTCCATGAAATTCCCTTTGTCCCCCATGCTATGGATGTTTTGTGGATATACGCTTTCAGGAGGAAGTATTGATTTGGATGGTTGTTGTTCGGGTTTTTTTTAATCTGCTTTTTCCCATTGGTGTGTTCGTCTGCATCCTGGTTCCAGTGCAGTTCACTTCAGACTCCCATCTTTTAACCCTGCTGTGCTTCTCCTGCTGCTGAATGTAAGAAGGACACCAGCTCCAGCAGCCAAAACTTTTTGTCACTGACTGCCTGCAACAGCGATGGAAATATGCATACTAGTGTGGATTTGGGGTGGGAAAACTGCAAGATAGGTCACAACTTTAGGTAGGATGAAGTAAGACAGGGAGATACAGACTAAAAGTTGCTGTACGGAAATGGAGAAGTCTGCGGCTGCAGAGATTTGTAATTATTTGGGCCCTGTCAGAGATGAACGGCTATGTCTCTTTCTGAAGTCATCTGCATAGCCGGGTAAATGTGATTGCATTGATTTAGCGTGTCTTCAAGAGTCTTTTTACAACCACAGGAGCTAGAAATGTCTTTTGTTGTTGTTGCTTTTTTTAATGAAAGCCGACGTTCTGCAGCACAAGTCAGCAGGAAGTAGGGTAAGTTTATTGGCTGTTTTGGTGGGGCCTGGAGAATAATTCTGCCTTTCTCCTGCCTTTTGTCTATTCAGACTGTAAATTCATTGAAGCAGGGACTGCTTTCTACTGTGTGTCTTCATAGCACTTGCTGCAGTGCATCTGTGCTCTCAGCTAAATCCCCTAAGGCTTAACAAAATATAAATTAGGATAATGATATAATAAGTTAAATGTTAAATGGTCGTGGGGGTAGTTTATTTACATGAATTATCACTTTAAAAAAAACCAACAGAAAAAGTCCTTCTGAAATCGTGGTGGGAGTTTTAGCTATGTGGCAAAAACTGTGCGTTATTCTACAGTATTGAGAAGACAGGGCAGTCATATGGTGGTTGTGGCCCATTTTAATGCAGAGGACACGGGCTGGTTTCAGACTTCCTGTACCCCAAACTTCTCTAAGCTGACTTTGCTGTTAGCAGTGGGAAATTACTCCCTGCAGTTTCTTTCCACAGACTTCAGTGATTGCTTTGTGTTGCACAGTACCTTGGGCAGAGCTTCGACACCCAGGAATATATCCTGGAAAGATAAAATAATTTCTTCCTCTTTTAGCTACTGAGCAGAGGGATCTTCAATGCATTCTCTGTCTGTTTTGCTAACAGAGAATGCAATGCTAAGCTGGGCAGATGTTACAGGGTGGAAGAGCGCAACAGAGCTGCAGCAAGCCTGATGTAGTGTCATGCTGGTGTAGGATTTGCACCTTTCCTTCATATGAGTGCAAATAAGGCCATAGGTGGTAAGACCTTGGGATCCAGGTTGTCGTGCATGTGTAGGAGCTCAGAAAAGATGTGTAGAACAGCGGGAGTCCTCAAAATCCAGAGCAGATTTGCTCATCTGTTTTGTGCTAAAAATGGCAATCTTAATTCCGCTCAGCAATCTGCCGGGTCCAAGCCCTCGCCAGTAGCTCATTCTCCTGCCTGCAAACCAGCAGCCTGTCGTCTGCATCCTTTTAGGTGTTTTGCTTAGGGTAGTGCTGAGACCTGTGGGTCCATCCACAGTTCAGGCTAGTGGAAAACTGGTCTCTAGCTCTTGTTTTTAGCATAGTTAAGATCATCAGCAGCAAAACTTTCTATTGCTCAGATATTGGAAATCTTTATGAAAGTTAGTGGCCAGTCATTCTGTCTGTCTGTCTGCCAGTGTTGCCCTGGCTACTTTGAGATGACCTGCCAGCTGTGTTGTCAGGTCAGCTGGAGGCATCTTCTTCTAGGCTTTGCAGTGCAAAGCAGCCCTGAAGGTGGCAATTTTTACTACCACAAAACAACCTTATTTGCAGGTTGCACAGTGCAGTGATGCAGTGCACATCCCGTATCCCCACCCACTCCTCAATAGTTCCTGGATGCCAGAATACCTGAGCTGCGTTTTAGCACTGTTTGCTTCAAACATTTCTATACCTGTCCCTCTGAAGGACCCGCTTCTGTGATAGATCACCCTTGTTTTTCCTTTTCCAGAGCAGACAGCACAGCTCAGACACACCAGAGATCCTCACTCCAAACATAGACCAGTGTAAGAGAGCCAAACTGAGGCCAGTGGTCTGTCAGCAGATAGTCGGGCTTGGGAGGAGGCAGAAACAGGATTTGCTGTCAGCTTCGTGCCAGTGACAGCACCGCGACGTTGTTTGCTGTAGATTAATGTGGGAGAAGGTCCTTGCCGACAACCCCTGCAAAACAGTTCAGCTTCAAGTGGAATTACAGTGGTCCTTTTAGATAAGTATATTTTTGCCAGCTGATCCCCAACAGCACTCCCAGTGGTGGGGAAAGCTGAAACTATTACTGTAAATACAAAAGGGAAGACATACTTGGCATCCCTTTACATTAGAGCTGGCTCAGAAGAACGTCTGCGTAGCTGTTCCACTGCCAAGATGGATTGTAGTCAGATAGTACGCATTGCAAAGGAACCAGAGCACACACTGAGATCTGTTGGGGTTTTTTTAACAATAGTTTATTTGTGTTTCAAAGGGATAGTTACAGGAATCCAGATCAATATGCTTGTCCAAAACTGTGCCTTCCTATTTTAGGGTCTGGATGAATAGGAGGTTACTTGAGTTCACATGCATATTGAAGGATCGGTGACTGCGGTAATGCAGCCTCTCAGGCTTGTTACTTTTCCTTTTTGAAAGTGAACGTGAAAGAGCTGCAAGACTGAAGTTGCCATTGTTCTGGCTCCTGGAGTTTTACTTTTTTTCCAACAAGGTCTGTGTAGCGTTGCATGTTGTGAGGCTTTTTATGAATGGTGAGGTCGTGTCTCAACAGGAGATGATAGGAGCTGAGCACTCCCCATCCAAGGTGTTTAAATAGACTTTGGTTGAGCCATTTTAGACACATGTCCTGAAAACATGTTGGGCTTTGGACTGAATTGAACACTTCTGAAAGGGAAGGAAGACTATCTGTTTCAGTTAAATGTTCTGAGTTTTTTTTAATGGAAAATGTAAAAGTACAACTTTGCTTTGATGAAAACGTGCTTGGTGTTTCCCATTGCCAGGTTTTGAAACCATCTGTGTATTTTCATGGTTTCAGCACTCTATGCTATTTGTCGGGACAAGAAAAATGGTTGACTAATGGAGTTGATTGCATGGGACCAGAAAAATGATGTCTAGTTGGTTCTGTTTCTGAGATCTTTTGAAATGCTGTTTCAGACAATGAGTTGTAAGGGCTGGAGAATTAGACCCATAATTGCTTTGAAAATCTTGGTTTATGACCTGTTTTTTCTCTACAGATCTTGATATATTTTTAAGGGACACAGGCAGAACAGGAGTTTGAATAGACATGGGTACTTAGATGCTCAGGGTAAGAGTAAGGTATTTTCCTATATAGAATTTCAAGCCCTGATTTATAGCAAGCAATAGATTTCTGACAGTTTTAAGCAAATATGTACCACTACTGCACCTGGGTTTTTGAGGACAAAATTGCATCCATTACTTGAGCATATATGGTATCTAGCTGATGATGAATTATGCTGCTTATGCTTCGAATGGTGCCACTGCATTTTTTGTGAAGTGTAGACTCAACAAAATATATCAGCAGACAGAGCGAGTTTCTTCTGAATTTCAACCTATGACAACTTTCTCGGCACGCACTGGTCTACGTTGATCCAAGGGGCTATCTTGACGGGTGCGTTCCAACACAGCAGTGCTTCAGAGTTCAAATTCTGGTGTCATCTGGCACATTTCTGATGTCTCTGGCTTTAGTGATGACATCCTGTTACATGAAGAATTTTGGCTGGTGCATGGTGTTCTCCTTTCAACTGTTTTGCATAGCTGAGGAAGACACCGTCCTGACTAAGTCAGTGCAGTTTGCAGCAGCGTGTCTCGTCTTTGCTGTGAGAATGCTTATTTAATCTTTGTTTACTGTTCTCCATTTTTCTCCTTCCCCCATGTGTTTGTGCATTGCTGAGCATGAAAGGTGGGGCAGTCACTGGTGGTGGCAGTGTTGCAGGAGAAATAAGCGCTGTGGCAGTCCCAGTGGAGGGCAAGAGAAAGGAGTTGTCATTCATCAGGGATTTCACAGCCCTCACTCTTAATTGCATTAGAAGGTGAATGATTGGGAATATTACGAAGAGGATGTGGATTATCTTCTTCTGTTTGCCACTGGTTTTGTTGGTTTGTTTTCACCTGAGCTGATGGGATGGGGGGGAGCAGGAAAGACTCTTCCTAGACACCCCAGCACTATAAGGGGAAGAAACGGTTTTACAGGCTTTAAAGAAGCAAGGCAAGATTTCCAGAAATGCAAGAATTGGGAACCAGGCATAAGTGGGGGGATACCTGAGAGCAGAGCTCTTCCCAGATCCAGGTCCCTTTAAAAAGAAACCTTTAGCATGTTTCTGATCTCACAGAATTAGGGGACTGATCCACCACTGCTGTGATGAGAAGGACAATGAGAACATGGTCCAGAAGACACTTGCACAATCCTTCCTGGCCCTGGCTAGGACTTGAAGTCCCTTGTTGTCCTGAGCACAGTAGAAAACTCTGCACACTGACATTGCCTTGCAGGTAACTGGCTGGGAAAGGATTTCTTCAGGGCTTATACTCCATCTCCACCTGCACTTGCAGTCCCAGAGTCACCAAAAAAAGTTTAAAAATATTTTGCCAAATGTTTGCTCAGTTAAATCTTTTAGGCCTTTTTGTATTTGACCCCTGTTTTGATTCTTGATTTTTTTTTTTTCTCTTGTCTTCCCGTAAAGAAGTTTCCCTTCTGGGGGATGATCCTTAGGAGTTGGATGTGTAGGAGACTCATATGGAGACTGCCTTAGCAGTAGTCGCCTTGCAAGTACTTCCATGCAATGTTTTTTCTCTGTGTACATTTGTGATCTGGGAGTTTTAGTTAGCACTTTTTGATGGGAGTCAAATCAGGGTTGGATTTCAACATCTTGGAGAGAGGAAACACACAACACAGACTGCATTGCAGGGAAAAATATCCAACACGTCATGTTGCCTGCTCAATCCTCATTCTTCACTTTGTTCTTACTGTTCTTCGAGTTGAGGGGCCAACCTCTATTTGCCCCTGTTCAGGAGTAAAGTTACTGAACCAGAGGGGTGACTAAAAGTCAGAGGAGTTCTTGTTTTGGCATAAGAAAAGATAGCCTTTCACTTCTGCTTTTTTGTGCTTTGCACAACTTTTGGAAGAAACAGTGGGCTCCCACATTTATTGTATCTGTAGCATGATGCCGTGGGATCCCTGTGTTGGGTCTACCTGTGCTTCTGGTTGAAGAGTGGAAGAGAAGGCAGGGTGCAGCTTCAGGCTCAGCCCAAGGCACTTAATCAACACCTCACCTTCAGGGGCTGAGAAACGTGCTTGGGACGTGCTTTCAGTTGGCTTTCAGATGCAGAGGATCATGGTCTGTCCCAGCAATGGCCCCCCCCCCTTCCCCCGGGGTGGTGGAAGTACAACAACTTTGATGTACAGTCAGCAGTTCTTGTAGGAAGTTTATAACCTGTTCATTTATCAAGATTTTCAATGTGTGCATGGCTGGAGAGGAATGAACAACAGATTTATTCCTTTAGGAGGTGGGTTAATCCTGTTTCAGCAGTTCCTGGGCAGGGGTGGGTAGTGGGAGAGGGAGAGCTGTTTCTGTACGTCCAAGGCAGCACACTGTGCAGTGCATTCAGATGAGTTTCACCTCGGCACGCACACTGCGTCGCCTTGGCTCCCTTAGCAGGTCTGTTCTTCAGCATCCCAAGAGAACCCCAAACAAATTACCAATTACATTTTGTACTTTAATTAAACAGAAAGGTGGGCATGTGCTTCAGCTTCACTGTGAGCCACAGCATTAAATAATCTCTTGAATGATTATGGACCCAGCAAATTGGGGCACTGCTCGCTGCCTTTCTTCACATATTGGTGATTTACCCTGAAGATTCCCCTGTGAGTGGTGAGTTTGGTGTCCTGACCTGCCCCAGAGAGGTTTTGAGACTTGGGGATGATATGAAGAGCATTGAGCATCTGTTGAAGTCGGAGGGAGCCCCATGTTGTTAAGGGCTGGCTAGAAGATACTCAGAATCCTACAGCATCTGGGCCCTCTGTGAAAGACCTGATATGAAAGCAAGGAGCGTATCCAAAATTTGTGCCACAGAGGGAAGCATTGGCAACATGACAGGAGCCCAAAGATCGTGCTTCATTTGCATGTGTATTTGCATAATTGCAAATGCATGAGATGCACATTAATAATCACTCTTGCATCTTTATCATTCTCAATAAATACAGGGAAAATTTCTTGCTCTTGGAGTTCATCAGCAATAAAAACCTGCAGTGTCCTCATTCCGTAATCGCAGGGAATTAGGGACACCTTGGGAGGGATGTGGTTTATCCTTCTGTTGGATGTGTCTGCCTTTAAATCTGTAGTCCATAAAATTTAACTCTGGACTAGTTCTGGGCAAAAGAAATTAACTGTGAAGGGAAAAGTACTTCAAATTTTTTATATTAGTGGGGATATTTCGAGGAGCCTAGAAAAGCTGGCACCTGGATCCTGCTGAATTTCAGTCGAGGTTCCACTGCCTCTTGCACTGTTCAAAGCCTCAGCAAAACCCTATGGGGCATGACCAAGGATGAGTGTAATTCTTTTTGGGTGTTTTGTGTAAGGACTTAGTGGGACTGACTTAGAGTGGAGTGTCAGAAGGAGCTGGTTGCTGTAGATGTATAGTCTAATACTGTCCCTGCCACAAAGACTTTATTGCTCAAGTAGGCAGAACGTAAAAAGGATTTGGAAAGGGAATGCAGAGTCAGAGGGGTTTGCATATCAGAAGAAGCTGCTTTTTACCAGCTTGTCTTTTTTTTACCTTATCAACTAAATTTCTCTCATTCTCAAGCTTGTATTTACTTTGCAGAGTCATTCCTTCTGACAGCACTCTTCTGCATTATACTGTGATGGCATTACTTAATTGTTGAAAATTGCAGTGGTTCTAGGATGGAGTGTAATGGATTTCTGCGAGTGATTAAATGATGCAGTTCTCTATTGCAGGAGGGACCTGACTGTGATGGCCTTGATTTGATGGACCAGTGCTGTGTTCCAGCCTGGAAGGTCTGGGCTTTGCTCATGTACTTCTACAATGTCTTTGTTACAGTTGGCCTGAAAATGAGAACTCAATTCAACAGAAAACATTTTTTTACTTTCTAATGTTTGTTTTCATTTTTTCTCAGATTTAAAACTTTTAACATTTTTCAGGATGGGGGAGATGGAAGGATATGATTACATTCATCCAAAACCATCACTGTCCAGTGGCTTGGATTGAGATGACTCAAATTCAGAGTCCTTCTTTTCTTTATCTGGGCCTTGAGTCAAATCTAGGTGGGTACCTTAATCATGTTAGAGGGCATTCTAGAATAGATTGATGAATCCCATCTTGATCTTCTTTTAAAACAATAGTGTAACTGAAACTTTTCACTACAGTTTTTGGTTCAACAAATCAACATTTTCTCTAAAAATAAATAAATATCAGTATGGATCATTGCTGTTGTTCCTTTATCTTCTCTGCTGTATGTGCTGTAATTATGGAATATTACCTTAATTGGTAAAGACAGGATAGGTTATGTATTTACCGCTGCAGCATCTCAGCCTAATGTCTCTCTTGGGATATTGGCTCCAGAGTTTTCTTAGTGAAAAAGGAAACCTTCATGAATTTGTCCAGGGAAGTAACAGCCTATGAAGAAGAGGACAAGCTACTTACAAGCCTTGTTCTGTGTGACGGGAGTCCCATGATTTTGCAACAAGCAATTTCATGTTTCAGGCACCTGCTTTGCCTTGGCAGGATGAATTAGTTGCTGGTGATTGTCTGTTCCGCTGTACTGTTTCTCAGGGATCTGGGAAACTGCCGAATTTTTGCCTAATTGTCTTTACACTTCCATTTCAGATGTCTTCAAATGTTTCTAAACTTAACACATAGGAGAGTGAGCAGGCATTGATTGGTTTCTCTAAAGCAGAGATCTCACATTTTTCTTCAACGGGATTTCACTTTACCCTTCAAATAATGTTTGTGCCCTCAGAGTCATTGTGGCTTCCGCGCTTACTTAGAAACTGTATTGATCATGTAATTAAAGTGTCTTCCGACCGCCTCAGGAATCTAGCAAGATTGAGACCTAGGCTTTCTCAGCTGGTTTCAGAAACCTCAGTCTGTCCTTCATTTTAATCTTAACTCCCAACGTGATTCTTGCAGTTACTTACAGATCTTGCAGCCTGTGCTCCTCAGTCTTCAACCATGCAGAATTCAGTCAACTAGAAGATTTAGATGGATCTCAGTCCTGCACCGTGTTAATTCCACTCTTGCATTGCAACTGTCTCATTTTAGTGGCAGTAGTCTTCTGTCCACAGGCCCGTGGGGACAGAAGACTTGGGGAATCACTGTGCAGACACATGGAGATACATTCCCCTGGCGTTTGCCAACTTCCAGCAAAGCAAAGGGAATGATTCTAGTACTTTTTATTTAAAATTATACATCTGATAGAAAGGTGAATGCAATGACAAACATTCACTGTTCAAAGCCATCATTGGTTCACTTAATGTTGGCTGTGAATAATGCCAAAGGTGCTTGCACAAGAAAGTGCTTTGGAAAGATATCTAGTTGATTGACTAAATTAAGTAGTATTACAAAGTGAGCCAATAAAAAAGAAGCAAGGCTGTCAACCATTCAATCTCTTTTCATCTCTGCAGTATCTTTCACAGCTGCTGCTTCAAAGCCCTTTACAAAATTACCAATACCTTTAAAAGCTGTTTGGGATAGATAGCACTATTCCAGATGCAGCTACATTATTTTGGGAAAGAAAGGGTTTAAAAAAGTTGTTTTAAGGAATAAAATACACACTAGTAACAAGAGGAGGCAAGTCAAGAGTGAATGTGAGTACACTCTGGCAGACACCTTCCCAGCTGAGGAATATAATGCAAAAAGCCTATTGGCCAAAAGTTTTTGTCCAAGACTTCCAAAGTCCAGCATTACCTATAATCATGTCCAATCTCTTGATGATCCAAAAGCCAATTTTTCAACTCAATTCCGCCTGAAATTAGAAACCCATGTAGAGATCTTATATTGGTGAAAAAAGCCTGTTACTGTGCATGCCAGAGATCATTCCTGCTGCCACATTCTGGACCAAGTGCAATTTCTTCTAATAAAAACATTTCTGGCAAAGCTGTACATTAAGAGTTAGTGTAATCGAATCTGGATGTGAGGAAAGCATGCAAACTTGCTTCCAAGTCAGCAAGAGTTAGGCAGGATTTAATCCTCCATGTATTTTTATTATGATATAAAAAGCTGTTATATTGGTATTTTTAATACATTTATCAAAAGGAAACTGCAAATCCAAAGTCACTTCCAAATTTCCCACTGATACAGGAATGAGTAGCTGAGACAATTCTGAAGTGAACTAAGGCAATGGGATTTTGTAATATGGGTTTAGCTGCCAGGAGACCAGCACTCGGATTTGCCTTTTAACCAGTTCACACTAGACCTATGCAAACATTTTTTCCCTGAACATTTGCTGTAGCATGAAGCTGATTTTTTTTTTTTCCCCGGCTGCTCTGTTTGTGCACATTTTTCTGTTGGCTTTTCATGAACATTTTAGCAACCCATAGGACCTCCTGGGATGACAAAGCCAGTCACCAGCCATGCACCAGCAACTCCCACCACAGCCAGCACCACTTACTTAGGGGCCTAAGAATAGGAGGCGGCAGACATTTCTATTAAACCCTCTTTTTTAAAAAGAGCTTGGCGCTCATTTACTCATCTAAATAAGGTCCAGATTTTCAGAAGAGCTCAATAGATTGCGTGCTGAACACTTGTGAAAATAGAGTCTACATTTCACGTCTACTCTGGGGCTCAAGGCTTTCAGAAAGCTGGCCTCAAATTTCTTGTTCTTGGACAAACAACGAAATGTTTGGGGATACCTTGGGGTTGATTCTGTCTTCCTTGCCCTGGGGTTTCCAGTGGTGTGACGCCATGCAGTGTGAGTGTCCAGGCTGGTGTGACATCCTGCAGGATGCTATGGGAGGAAGTGGTAAGGGGCCTCCAATACAGGAGATGGGCATTTCATTCCCTGCTCTGCCACAGATGGCCTTCGGGCTGAGATTTTCAGGCCGTTTAATGGATGTTTGAGGGTCAAAAGGAAGTGATTCAGCTTTTGAGTCCTAAAAGTAAGATACTTTGAAAGGACCTGATTTTGAGACCTATCTCTGCCCTGTGATATATGCCAAATTAGGTGGTGAGAGTGGAGGCACTCAGAGTCATTGCTCAGAATTTCATTCTCATTTGGTATGCTCTGATTTCTTGGTTTGTTTGTTTGCTTTTTAAAATTCTTGCCGCCTAGGGATTTGTGAGGACAAATGCATTAACGCTATGAAAAGTGTTTGGGAACTAAGCTAATAGAGACAATGTAAATCCCATGTACTGATTCCGAAGCCTAATTTAGAGCAGCCTAGGGGCATCTCACCATCTTTTTATTCCTTCTCAGTACCAATTACTTTTGGATGCTAAACAACCTGTCCTGAAGCCTGACTGTACTACAGTATCTTTCATCCTGAAAAACCCTAAAACTACACAGCAAATATATTACTTAAACTATATAGGGATCATTTTATCCATCTTTAGAAAGCAGCCTCTTGTGGGTTTGGAAAGTGTGAGAACAGCAGTGTTATGCAGGGAGCATAATTTTTAATCAGGGTGCTTTCATCTACACAGTGAAAGTCCCTTGCCAAAAGCTCGCTCATCTTTGACCCCTTACGCAGTGATATAATGTAGTTCCTCCTGGGGCATGAGAGACGCTGAGGTCAGCCTTGCCATGTAGTCTGAATTACTGATACTAAAGAGTATAATTGGCATTTCTACCACCTGGTACAGTTAATAAGACAGTATCCAGATCAACTGTCTAGAGCCCTGTAAAATAATCGTAAGGAGAATACAGTTATTTAATAGCAATAAAAGTATAATAAGGTCCTCTAAATAGAGTAACAAAAGTTGAATGAACCCAATATTAAAACGCTATATATTATTATATTTTTTTGAAAGTCCATAACAAGGAGATCCTTTGGCACACAAGTATAAAATCGAATTTAACAAGCGAGTTAAAAAAGCAATTAGGAGTTGGGATTTTAAACTTCTTTCCAGGCTCAACTACTCTAATTTAGCACAAGCAGAGATCTGCCTTGTGTATTGCAAACCCTCTCTGGTGATGGCCATACCTGAACAGTGACATTATCAGAGAGACTGGCATTTTTAGAAAAAGATTGAAGACCTGATTCTCATGGTGGGTCAGATCACCCAAACTGACCCTTTCTTACAGGACAGCCTTGTGTCTGAATGCTTACCCAGGATGCTGGAGACCCAGATTCAGTTTTCACTTTTGCCTGGGAGAATTCAGACCAAAATCTTCTTTCCAGAAAGATCTCTGCCCAGGGAGCTCGTTGCTCTGCACTGGGTGCGTTTTCCAGCGCTGCAGTTAGTTTTACGGGTCTCTTAATAAGAATGCAGGAGTCATTGGATAAGGACGAGGGAAAAAAATCTGAGGCCTTGTAAAAGATGCCTTTGCCAGTGGTAGGAGACCTGAGTTCCAGCTGAAACTCCAAGGTTGTTTAAGTGTTTTTCATGGAACAGCTGAGCAAGCAAAGAAGCAAAACTGGAGGAGCTTCGGGAGTTCAAAGGAACCAAGTGAGGTGCCTTTAGGGTTGGCGGAAGTTTTCAGGTTGCTGTTTTGAGCATAGGAATCTAAATTCAGAATCTAAATCTGAAGATCTGAGTCCTGTTTTGGCCTCAACCTGATGTACTCTCAAAAAAATTACCTTTGCCTTAAAAAATGTGTATACACCAAGCAACAGGCATATTTTCTGTTGGATGAACTCTCCCAGGAAACCATAGTATCTTTCTAGCTCAGCCACTGGGATTTTACTGGCAAAATTGCATGTCAATGTGTGAGGTCCTCAGATGCTGTACATTGGAGGAGCTCCCATGACTGATACTGTTGGTATTCACATTTGCACCAGTGCCATTTGAAGAATCTGGTCACTTACAGCCATAAAGAAGACAGGCCATCCTATCTGCTTTGCTAACTGATGCATCTGTTGTGGACATCCTTAAAATACGGTGGGATTTTTAAGCCATTCTCTTCAAGTGTTGTTACAAGAGGGATTTTGGAGGGATTTTGCAAAGCTGGACTGGTGTGTTGCCATCCCTGGCAATTCTTTGTTGATAATGGACTCCATTGCCTTAAAAGTCTCTGTTTCTGCAATTATTGAAAATGTCATGGATGGTAACTGACCAGCAAAGTAAAGACAACCAACTGTTTTGGAGGAGTGAAGTGTTTCAGCCACATTTTGCTTTGCCATTTTCATATAGCATCTGTCTTGCTCAGGAGCGTGTCCTGGTTTAACTCTGCTCAACAGCAGCAGAGCAGCAGTGCTGGCCCTGCAGTCAGCGCTAGACATGTCCCTTTTCATTCTCCTTTCTATGACTGAATATTTCCCTTTAGCTATTTTATTTTGTACAAAGAAACTTTTATCTGTAGCCACATGTGCAAAACTCTCAAATGGGCTGTTTCAAATCTAGTCAAGGTCATTGAAAAAAGATATTTTTAAAGTGGCTAAGGCTCTTAAAAGTCCTTTTGGATTCCCCAGAAGCAGAAACCCCAGCATTTACCCTGTAAGCCTTATAGATCAAGGACTTGAGTATCTTTCAACATCCTAAAGCCCGTGCAGACTTTAAACTGGTATTCCCAGCTCATTCGCCAAAAGAAGAGGAGGAGGAAAATGAAATGAACTGAAAGCTTTTGCCTTGAGGTCTGGTGCAATAGGCCTTCTGAAGTCTGGAGTCGGAATTGTTTCAATCTATGTAAATATCGGGAAATTAAATTCCATATGTCCCATGCCAGATGCTCCCAGCTGCTGCTGCTGTGTGGGGAACGGTAAGTAGACAGTTTAGCCTTGACAGGCAGGGGGAAAAAAAAAATAAAAAATAGAAAGGGTGAGAGGGGGGCGGATTGTTATTTTGAGGTCAGGAGGGTAATGTGCACAAGTGCCTATGCCAGTGAGCTGACAAGTCAAATCACTGGACAGTTGTAAGTGCCATGTGAGGCTTAAAACTGGAAGACCCTAGTGAAAGCGTCACAGGACTTGGCATGAAAGCTTGACTCGAATGTATATTGTTTATTTCGAAGTGTATAGAAATTGCGTGCGTATGGGAAACGGTCAGGTTTGGACCGTGAGTGGCTCGAGTGGGTAAATCTGTCTTTGTTGTAGCCTGGGAGAAATAGCCCAGAGCAGGCAAAGGCCCATCACTGAACCAACCAGCCACGGCCAGTGACTGCACAGGCCACTTGTCACTGGCCCCCACCATTGCCCTTGCTCATCACCCCGGCCCCAGCCTTTCAGCTAGGCCTTTTTTGTGTCTTATGATAGGCTCGCATGTTTATTTAATAGGTTTGTTATTTATACCATGAGCCTCGCGCTGTGGAAGGGAAAAGAAGTAGTGCGACGCAACCACAATTTTAAACGACCTGTTCTTAAAAAAGCACACACGCCCTAATAAAACTAGAGATTTAGGAATCCTCGTGGAAACGCCAACTGCCTAAAAATAGGCAGTGCCCCTCTCGCGTCCGCACCGATCCTTCGTCGTGCTCCTGGCCGTCAGCGCAGCTGTGCCCCGGCCCGGCCGGAGGCGGCTGGAAGCGCTGCCAGCCCGTCCTGGAGCAGCCCTCCGCCTGGTCCGGCCCACGCTCGGGCGGCTGCTCCTGCCTCCCTCCCCCTTTTTATTTTTATTTTTTTTCTAACGCGGTGAAAAGTGGAACGGTCTCCGAAAAAGAGCGGCCTTGTGGCTTGCCCCGACATCACTGCAGACATTCAGTAAACACGAGGGAAGCCGGAGCCCCATGGCCAGGGCGCGGGAGGGAGCGGGCGAGGAGGGCCGAGCGGTTACTCAGCATTTGCTGTCTGAGAAGGTGAGAGTTACTGTGGAAAAACCCTGGAGCTTTATTGTTCTAACCTTTATTTAAATATAGAATCTATAACCCGTTTTTCCAGAGAATTTAAAATAGCGGTTTTTCTGCTCGCAACCACCCCGTCCAACTTCTGGGGTATCACATACTTATGTATTATTTTATGGAACTGACAGAGGGGGAGTCTAGGGGGGAAAAAATAGCTGAAATAGCCAACAGCAGCGTGTGGAATAAACCCGTGTGTGCACGCGCGTCTCAGGAGGAAGGTTGGCTGCCGCGAGCCTGCCAAAGCCTGCGCTTGCTTTTACGTTAGCCTGCCATCCTCCTCCCGCAGCTCCCCGGCACGAGGGGCTAGGGCCTCAGGGCTGCCAACAAAAACCACCATTTCCCCACGCAGTGCCCACAAGAAGGGCTCGGGGCGGGCGCACTCGCCCCCGCCATCCTGCCTGAAAGAATTATTTGTAAACTTTGCCAGCGGAGGCATATCATTAGAAGTGATATTTTCTAGTAGCATGCCTGGAAAAAGACGCGTGTGTGGGGGGAGAGGGTATCAAATGAGCGAGGTGGTTTCCTCGGTGCTGCTGGAGCTGCTTAGTCTGGCGCGGTTGTGCCGCTCTGCGGCGGAGTTTGCCCGGCCTCGGGACGCGGGGCCTGCCCCGCTGCTGCCCATCTGAGACAGGCCGGCAGGATTTTGGTTTCTTGTGTGTCGGAGGAATCCCTTATGACATCCATTTCTGCTCCCCCTTAGTTTTCTTTTAGCATGTTTTCAATACTTTGCCGAAGACTTTTATTATAGAGTAAGAGGCAGAGAAGCCATGAGGAAACACCCCCCTTATTCTCAAAGAGCAAACCTGCACACGTCTGTGGGGTAGTGTTTAGTCCACAGCAAGTATTTTTTAAGCTATGAATGCTCATAATGCAGTATTACCTTGAAGGCACTGTGGAAATCTGGGCCTTGAGTAGGTAGTGTTGTACTGATACTCAGATCTACGTGGGCAAGACAGAGAAACTGCATGCAGGGAGGTTGGCGAGCCTGGCTCACACAGGTGCTTGGTGGCAAAGCCAGGTCTGCTCTGCTGCCAGTGTGGTGCCCAGAGGCTGCTTGGCAATTTGTATGTTGACCATTTTCTCTGTGGCTGTTTCTGCCCCGTTCTCACAGTGATGAGTACTTTGTTCTGTAAAAGGCATGGTGTTTTTCCTCCTGAAAGAATATATTTTAGGGCCTTAAACCATATCAAAGCAGTCAAGGTATGCATATGGGTATGCCAGCAGAATCTCAATGGACGCGCTTATTGCTCATGTATCTGTTCCCTTGGTGCTTCCATCCCCTCTCTTTGTCAGGTGCTTCCCTGATGTCACTGAATTTAATTCTTAATTTTTTGCATTTTTGAATGGATGGTGTTTGGATTATCTGATGGCTGACCAAAAGTTGCATACCTGTCTCCTAGTCTTGATAAATGGGGCTGCAGAACTCAAAAAGTGTTTGAAAATCATGGCTGGAAGATATGGGGCCAGGAAGTGTCAAATAAATGTAAGGGGAAACTGTAGTGTACACAGGGCATGAGGAATTTTTCTTTCCAGAGTTTGACAAGATCTCTCCACTGATTCTTCCCAGGCAGGTTTTTCATAGCCAGTTAGGTGGACATGAAGGCGATGATCCTTCCTGTGCAACTGGTGTTTCACGTGGTTGTAGTTGTCTTGGTGTAAAATCACAAAGGAATTTTTTTTATTTCCCACCCACCCACCCAGGTGAGGTAAAATTACTGGTCCTTTGCTAATCCTTTTGATGGATCAAGTTGAGGTAGAGGATTGTTCATGTTTACTATTCATTCACAACTTGTATTGAATAATAAGACACTAAAATCTCTTTGATGCTCCCAGAATAAACTTCCAAACCATTTCAAATAAAGACCATGGCAGCAGGTTAATCAGTGACTCAACCAATATATTCTGGTACAAGTTCTTAGATCAATCACCATTTATTATGGAAATATACAGAAGTGCTAAGAGACTATTGTGTACATTACCATAGACAACATACAAATAGTAAATAAAAGGACACTGCTAAGGATCTAAACTGAACAGAACGTGCAGAGATAGGAGTGGGGTTGAAAGATTTTTGAAGATCTCTACCTCTGTGTTTCCTCTACTGCTGTCCAATATGCCATCCAAGGTATTCACAGGAAAAAGTTACTTTTTTTGGGAGTCCTTGTGTGAGCATAAGTTGCTCATAATGTGTCTTTCTGACCAGTGTCTCTAAATATGTGGAATGCTAATTGATCTTTTTTCAACTTCTGGAATCACAAGGGATTTAGGTTTCCTTTGAAGTCCTTAGTGAAAGTTCAAGTTGTTTTTTATTTACCATAATCTATTTACCTACTTTTAACTGTGAAAAAAGGGCACTTCTACCATGTTGTCAGGGGGACAGCCTTCCTCTCTGCTCCCCTCCCACAATGTGACCATTATATCAACATATGGCAAACATTTCTCCTATTCTGTGTTTACTCCCAGCAGTAAAAATTCAGTAAAAAGCCAAGGGCCTTCCACAGAGAGAGGAAAACTCAGCTACAACCTTCAGGACAGGAAAAGCAAATACACTTTTAACAAGAAAGTTTTTGGGACGTTGCTAAATATTTCCAAGAAATAAAATAACAAAGGAGCTTGTATCCAAGAGGAGTCACATATCTTCAGAAAGTATAAGCATCATGGAAAAAAATCCTGAAGGATTATTATTGAAAGGTTAGCTGAAATTAAAAGCACGTTTATGCAGCCAAAGGAGTTTTTGGGCTTTAATTCATTAGCTCAGGTTTCATCTACCAGGATTCCGCCCCCGGCACGTGTAATAAGATTAGTTCATTAATCGTCAAGTCCTTGGGAATTAACATACTGGAGGTGCTTTTTTCCCCTTCTGAAAAGTCCCCCTGGATATATAAACACAGCAGCGATTTTGTTGAACGTGGGATCAGAGTTAGTCGTGCCAGGTTTGGCTTGATGAGAATGACTGAATCCTATAAACAAGTGAACAGTGGGAGAAATGTATTAAGAAAAAACCCCATGTTTTGTCTTTTAGAGTTGTACTGCAATGTTTGGTTGATTGCATATGGAAATCCAGTGTATTAACTCTTTTAAAGAAGAAAAAAGGAAAGGAAAAAAAAAAAAGGAACTAGAGTAGTTTCTTTTACAGGATAATTATCCTGGGAACTCTCCTCCCTACCTGCCCTCCCATTAGAAAAGTGAGGATGAAAGGTCAGAAGGGGACCCAAGCAGCAGCTGGGCAAGTGTGCAGTATGGGTGTGTGCGCATCCTTGGGGCCAGACTTGGGCAGAGCAATGCAGAAGCATTTCTGCCTCCCAGAGAGAAGAGTTTCATACATGCGTGGAAGGGACAGCAGCAATGTCCTGGGGCAACACTGGCCTTGCTCAGAAGGCAGGACAGACGGTCTAGTTGCTCCTACAGCAGATGTCTGAAGGTAGATGGACAGAGTGCATGGTCAGCAACGTGGGAAAAGGATTTTGGGACTCTCGTCTTTCCTTCCCTCACTCAGAGCCTAAACAAGGACAAGGGAAGATGTGTCCCAGTCCTTTTCACTGACTGAATGGGAAAGAGCCACCTTTGTAATAAGGTCTCTTAAAAATCACTTGGGTCATGCGCCCATTTGCATTCTGCCATGTTGTCATGCAATTTAAGCAGATTAAAAACACATTTAACAAAGTGCAAGGAAGGAAATGCCCTGATCCCAGCTGGCAAGGGTCAGAAGTGACATGAGTGATTAGGTGCGTTATTGGGTATTTTGATACGCCGTTGCTTACTTCTGAGGTTCTTTAAGGATTTTGAAGCAGGGAACGTAAGGCATGAGGATCTGGACTCGTGGGAATTTTACCTGCCAGAGGATATTCGGCTTTCCTTTTTTTGTAATCTCTGAATCCATTTTTTCTTCTCTCTGCAATCAGATACAAGTTATTTTGTAACAGAGGCATATTTCACTTTTGGATCTATAGGAAAACATTCCTGACATTGGCAAAAGAAACCAGGGTGGGATGATTTATGAGTAGACGATTAAAAAGAGCTAAATATGGCTGCTTGGTTTAAAATGACTAAGTAGGTATATGATAACTATCTTCAAACACATAAATACTAGAGAGAAACAGAAATGTCTAGTTTGAGCCAACAGAGGCAGACCTGTAGGCAGTGGAAGGAAAATAAGTAAAACTCAGGCTGAGTATCAAGAGAAAATTCCTAGTAGTGAGACCTCTCTAAAAATCTCAAGGTACAACAATGCTCCAGTTGTAATAATGTCGTAAAAGTGTCCCAGTGCTACAAATATTGTAAAGAGTGCTGGGGATTTCCCATTTATTATGCCCAGGTGGGATTAAATAACCCAGGCAAAGGAAGGCTTGATTCAGTCATTAGCCCCTGCAAGAATCTGGAAGGAGTGCAGGAGCAAATCAGGTAAACCTCTCAGTGCCAATAAGTGGAGGGAGACGATGACCAAAAGAAAGGTGAATGTGAACTTATCCTATTTGGGCTCAAAGTGCGATCTGAATGGTGAATGCTCTTAATGAAAGCATGGCTGCTTTAGTAACCCAATACCTCTATTACTATTTTAGGCTGTAATTGTAGCTAATAGAAGGAAATTGATTTATATTTTGCTAGAATGCATTATATATCAGTAAGAGTTTTAGGATTCATACAGCATTGTGGTGAGAACTGCTTGATAAAGAGAATCTAAATAGACTGAGTCAGCTGCACTGTATACACTGGTTTTTTGGGTGTAAACCCTAAATGCAGAACAAAACAAAGAGTAGAATAGTTCTGCATTGATGTGGCCAAAGGAGACTTTGTAAAGGCAGCAAGAAATACAAGGTGAGGGTGTAATGTCACTGTGGGATATACAGCCTGCAAATAAGGAGGAGAAGGAGCAGGGAGAGGACAGAATCTCCCAAATGTTTCTAAATCAAGGGGACAATATGTAGAGAAGGACTGAAAAAACAACAATTGCAGGGACCCTTTCCAGATCTGCTGAGCTGATCAGCAAGCCCTCCTAAGATCATAAAGATCCAGGGGACATACAGTTTCCTGGAGCAAAGTCTTCTACTTACTTCCTTAAAAGAGAAACTTTGTCACCTCAGGATAAGCCACTGAAATCCCAACAACGTGAATCCTGCTGAATTTTATTTCTATGCCATCCCCTTGCCAGAGAGGGAGCAGTCTGGGGCTACAAATAATGGAGTAACGTAGGAAAGAAACACAATAAATGCGGTTATCAGGAAGTGTTTACAAGTGAAGGGCGCTGGGCTATGAAATAGTCACTGCAGCACAATGGTGGAAACCCATTGTTTAGGGCTTTTTTAAAGCAGTCTGGACAAAATCCTAGAAAATGTCTTTGAAGACAAACCTGCACTGGCAGGGAAACAAGCTGGATGATCTAACTGGACTTCTCCACCTCCAGCTCCAGCAATCTGAGCACAGCTTCCCATGAGGAAAGCTGAAGCCCTGCTGCCTGAATCACTTCAGCGGGTGGGTCAAACCCACAGCCCCTTATGCTTATGACGGGCGTCTCCCAGCTCTGCAGACACCGGTGGGACTACTGTGTCAGTAATTCTTCCCTATGTAAGAAGTTGTTGCACAACCTGGCCCTTCCATTAGGAAGTGAGCCATGTAATGAACAATTAACCATGTGCATCCTAGACGCAATTTCAACGTGATCATTTCTATTTTATCACCCGCACTTACGTTTTTGCGGCTGCTGCTTCTTTCAAAAACCAAAAAAACCAAAGCAAGCTATTTTCTATTTTGTTTTTCTTAGTAATTTATGATTAATGGGGTAAATCTTGGAATCCCTACTCGGTTTTCACTTTGTGTTACCCAGGGCTTCTGTTTATTCATGTTTTGTAACAGAAATAAAAAGTATTTCCTTTTAGCCCAAGGCACCTAATCAGGATTAGGCCTGGAGCAGAATATTTTGCATTCTTGCATTCCAGGAGTACCTTGATGTAGAGTTATCTTTTGTCAACTGAAGATTGAATATTCAGTTACACTAGTCTTTTTTTTCAAAAAGGTATTTTAGGGCCTATATGATCAACTGATACTGAATACAGTTATTGTCTGCACCAGATTTCACGGATGTGGGTCTTCTTGCAAGTTCATTAGCTGAAAGATGATAGTTGAAGAAGAATTTGGTTGTGAAGCTGCCTTTCTGCGGGACTGAGGGACTGGGTGCCATTCATTGCTGTATAAGCTGTGCAGCAGTCTGCTTATGTCTGGCGCACAAGTTATGGGTCTCAGTCCTATGCTGAGCTCAGACTTGCATCTCATGCTTTTAGTCCCCAGTTTATGTAGTCTTCGCGGCACAGGAGTCACCGTATCTCCTTCTACCTGTTGGCACTTCCTCCTTCTCTGCAGACCAATGTGCACTATAATGTTTACAAGAAGCTGTCATTTATGTACAAAATCAAGGCTCTTTTGAAAGAGCATCTAATTTGCAGTTGCTTGAAATAACAGTCTGTCCTTGTATCTCTAGTGGGTGAAGATGAGCGACTTGGAGGGAGACAGATGTCAAATCAAGGCAGAGTATGTCCTGGATGCTTCTCAGTCAATGCCTCATTATCAAAGCCAAACTGAATTGTAGAGCTTTTCTGCAATTACAATAATAAGCAGCTTTATTTAAATGTAATTGCTTTAACTGAAAATATCCTAATGCGGGCTTTTTTGTTCTGTCTCGTGTTTGGAAAACTCAAACGATAGCTTTGAGTCACCTATTTTGAATTTTTAAAAGGTTTATGTCTACTTACAGTACAGACATATTATTACACATCCAGGTCTTAGTCATTTTGTTCTGCTCTTGCATCCTGGTGTGCTTATTCACTTTGGTTTATCTGAATAGGGAGGGAGGGAACCTGGAGGGAGTGGGAAGGGTATACAGATTGAAAGAAAGGTCCCCCTTACCTTTAGAAACAGTTGGCCTTTAATTTTTTTTATTATTTTTATTTCATTGACTTACTCTAAATAGCGATACAGTTGTGAAAGAACGAAAAGTCCAGAAAAACACTGTTTTTTCTAAGACAGCTTTCTGAGTTGTACGCTGTATTGGAGAATCCCATTGAGTTGTAACATCAGATCTCACCTCTCCAAATAGCTTTTATATTTACAGTGCATTATTTGCTTTTATTTTCATACAAAGGGATTGCTTGTTCCTTTTTTATTATTATTTTTCCTTTTCCGTTACTGTGCCTGTACATACTCGGAAAGCTGGGTTGTTACAGTAGTGCTTGGCAGACCTTACTAGGAACTGAGCAAAACTTCCAATCCCTTGACCTTTGGTTTTCCAGAATTAAAATTTGCAGCACAAGTGTGTACGTTAGGCTTATCGCCTAAATATCCAGGCTGATGCTGCCGGGTTTGGGCTGCAGTGAACCTCGTTCTCCTCTGCTCCGTCGCTTTTGCTCCCCACCCTTCCTGTTTGAGCTGTGGTCTGCTCAGCCACGCAAGAGATTTTGAATCAGGTCTCCTGAACCTCCTTTCGACCCTGCGCAGGACTCTCTGTACAATGTGAGTCACTTCACCAGTCAGCAAAGTTTGGCCTCGTTTGCCTGAATATCGGGCAAATGACATCACTGGGCTCTTGATGGGACAGCTGTGGTCTCTGAGTCTTCCTGGCCTGGTGAGAAAAGCAGTGAGATGACATGGAGGTGACGCTGCTCAGCAGAAACTGCCACAGCAGTGTCCCTGAGGCAGCCTGTGTACCTGCGTGGCTCCCTGTCACTTTGTCTTCAGGCAGTGGCAAAATTAGTAAGTGTAAAAAAGAGGATTATTAAACAAAACTAATGTGGCAGAACTACTTAAGTGCACTGTGGAGGAAAAGCATTGGCCAGGTACAAGGATAGGGCATAGGAAAATGGGGAAGGGCACATCTGTAAATTAAGATGAAGAAAGGAAGCAAATTTCCTTCCAGCTTGTCCAGAACACAGTTCTCTGTTTGCTTGTTGTTGCTGTTACCAACAGGGAAGTCGGCCTTTTAAATCTCTCTCTGGCTGTGCAGGTGGCAGTGTAAGTAGCATAAACCAGAACTTGTCAAATCCAGGAATCTGGCTTGTGGAGAGCAAATCCCAGAAAGAGGGAAAAAAACCCTCAACCCCAAAACAAAACAAAAACACGATACCTAAACCAGACTTCCACTTCTGGGATCAGATCAAAACAACAAAAAGCCCAGAAAGATTAAACTAAGCTCAACTCAAATTAGTTTATTGTGTTGCATGTTTCTCGAGGCAAAAGAGTTTACTTTGGAGTTAAAGCACACACACACAAAACGTAGCCCTCAACTGGACATTCAGCCACTAATAGCTTGCAGAGGAGTTCAGGGAAGTTGACTCTAAAAAACAGATGGGTGTCGAGAGGCACTGTTGAGGTCTCCACATTCCTCTCCGTGTATCGACATGGGGTTGTTGTGCTGAGATGGTCAGAAACTATGCAGCTGTTTGATTCCTCTGCTTAAACAGCTCTACGCACGTACAGCTGCCTAACACCCTGTAGAGCCTTCTATACCATATAATGCAGCCTCTGCCAGGGACCAGTCCTGCTGCAAACACAGGGAGGGGGTGGAGCAGCAGGAGGGCACTTGTGGGGCTGGAGACCTGCTTCAGGGAAGCGTTGATGAAGTGCTCTGGGTGGCTCTTTCAAAGTATATCGGCCTCAATCGTTTCTTGTGGCTGTGGGACTGTTGTGTGAGAATTCCCCCAAAAGATTTCTCTTGTAGCATTGGTTGGTAGCATTTTGTAACATTTTGGCAGGCAGGGTCCTGGCCGCAAATAATTGGTGCAGAGGTGGCATGAAATTGAAAAATGAATTGTGAAAATATTTGCTTTTTAACTTTCAGTAAGAGCTTTGGTGTCCTGCTTGGGAATAGAATCATAGAATCATAGAATGCTTTGGGTTGGAAGGGACCTTGAGAGATCATCGAGCCCAACCCCCCTGCAGTAAGCAGGGATTGAACCCGTGAACTTGGCATTATTAGCACCATGCTCTAACCAACTGAGCTAACCCAGCTGGTTCCTGTTTTATTCAGCTGGGTTGAAGTTTTTGTACTTTTCTGGTTCGATCATCTTTTGAGGTGAGAGAAGGGCATTTCTTTAAGCTGGGGGTGTCCCCACAAGTCTACCCCTGCATATCCTTAGTGAACGGGAACAACATGGGATGTCATGATAGGGATGGGTCACTGTGAATCCACTGTGCACTCGTCCCCCAAGGAGGCTGCTGTGTTCCCAGCAGGATTCTGGCACAACGGAGGCTCATGAGGCTGTAACGAGTTCACGTGAAATGATGCTTCCAGGTGGAAGTGAAGCCGCAGTGACCATCTTCTACAGTAGTAGAGGGTGCAACTTTCCCTGTTAGTACTCAGGATTGGCAAAGGAATGGAGATACTGCCCAGTCCTGGGTTTCTATTTTATTTACTTATTTTTAAGGCTGCAGTCTTGGCCATAGGAAAATGCTGATGGCTATTTGTGCAAGAGCCACTAAGCTCCCTTCCATAGCATCACTGGGCTGTCTGCCCTGAGAAGGGCATTTCTTTCAAGGACATCTCCTGAGGACCAAAGATTGCTGTGTTCAGATGAGGGACAGAGTCTCTCTTCTTCTCTCCTCCAAGGTTGCTCGGCTGGAAGCAGTGCACTGAGAGCTTCCCAGTGATGGGCTGGGACATGACGGGCATGAATGCAAGGACACTGGAGAGCAGGAAGAGTGGCTGAGGTGGAGAACCAGCTGGTCTTTTATTCTACTTCTACTGGCCTAACTCCAGGCTCCACCTTTACCCCATAGTATCACCCAAGATACAGCTCTGGTCCACTTGGAAGAGGCACAGTTAGGGCTCTTTGGGAGCAATTAAGAGGCCAGCCATGAGGCCTCTGACACCACTTCCTAGTTGCCCACAGCTGCAAACCTCCTTGCTGCTCCAGCTTCTCCAGGTCTGGGGAGTGCCTGGGCAGATGCCCGTGCTGGCCAGCAGCGAGAAGGTAGGTAAGAAGCAGGGTGTGAAAATTGGTTGCTTCAAGATGAGTTACTGAGAAAAAGGGCAGCTTAAGAGTCCAAGGACAAGGTGTCAGAGAGCAGTGCAATGCTTGAGGAAAGGACAGGTTGGTTTTTCTTAGCGTATTTTCACATTTGACCTTTTGGTTAAGGAGTCCAGTCAGACTAATTTCTTCCAGCATAAAGACAAGACACTGAATTTAATTGGTGACTGGCAGTGGAAGGTTGTATTTTTGGACTGGGGATGTATACTGAGGGAACCTATTCATTAGCTTTCCTAATACTCTGAATATTAGCTGCTGCTACTGCTTTATGATTCTGGCTTCGTGTGAACAGTGTTCATGCTAGCACTTTGCTTTGATGGCATTGGATGTAGCAACAGCAACTCCTACAGTATGGTAAAACAAGGTGGAACTAGCACATGATAAATAGAACCACCTGAATTTGCTATGGCCTCATATGCCCTTGACTCTCTGCAGTCAGCTGAGGTGTGATGTGGGGTTTCCCTAGCACTAAATCTTTGTGATTTTATACAGAGTTTGAGGCAGGAGGGGGAAACTACTTGGTTGGTTTTGTTTGTGTTTTTTTTCTAAAGGTCTAACTCTCTTGCAATAACACGTAAGAGTCAATAGAGTTGTTAGTAGCTACAGTGGGGATTATTAATCCCACTTTTGCAGATGAGTGTTGACTGTTAAGGATGGATGCATGGTTAGATCCTCTCTAAACAGCTGGGATAATATGAAAATTTAAATTCTAACCAGTGGTTTACCAGTTTGGTGTTTTCTCCATGCTTGTGCTTCTTGCTAGGGACTTGGCCATAGGAAGGGCTGTATTTATTGACTGTTATGTCCAGTTCCAATGAAAACAGGAAATCCTTAGCAATTATAAGAAATCCATCCAAATCTCATCCATTAAATGAGAATCAAAATAGTGAGGAATCAAAATGCTGATTCTTCCTAATAACACATTACTGCTGGAGAGATAGTCCCTGAAGTCAGCCAGAAGTTGATAGAAACTGGTGGACTTGAAGCTACAAACTGGCTTTAGTAGGGCTACAGGGAGTGAGGATTAAATATTTCTTTCTCCTTTATGTGTCTGTCTGCTGTACATTCAAACTATCTCCATGTGCCATATTGTGGCATCAGGTTTTTTAATGCCTCATTGATTTCAGGGAGGATTTCTGTTTAAAAATCAATGGCTCAGGGTGGCTTGCGAGGAACAGGGAAGGAAAGCCCATTTTGTGTTTGTGTAACATTTGCTAGAATTGGTTAAACAGACACACATCGAAATAAATGCTGTAACCTTTCAATAATGTTTAGTCTCCCTGAGAATGAACATACTGTAAGTATGTGTGTTAAGTATACACCATTAATAGTCTCTGTGACATTTGGGCTGGCTCCACAGGGGAGATGAAGGGCATGCACTGAAAATGGTATCAAAAGGGAAAAATAATCACCTCAAGTCACAGAAATAAAATTTACCAGAAGTTGCAGGAATAAAAATAGGTTATTCGGGTTCCCTTGATTGAATTTGATCTCTGTGATGTCGCCATCAGAGAACACAACATATGTCCTTTCATAGCCCAGGTTTCTTCTCTGAAGTTGTAACAGGAATGGGTCCAGAAATTCCTGGAGAAGTGTCACAGATGATGGATAATTTTGGTGTAAGTTACTGCTGTTACTTAAAGGCAGTAATTTTTTCTTAAATCCTTTCTCTCTCTGTTGGTCTTTTCTGTTTCTGTTTGGAATGATATAACCATAAGCATAAGTAACTAAGGACAAATTCCCACTATGGTGGACTTTGTCCCCAACTGGTTCACTGTGTCACAACAACCTGATGGTCTTCCAGTGGATGCAATCTTCTGCTTCGGCAAGTGTATGAATGATCGCACTCCTCTGCCCTAAAATGCACGACAGCAGAGAGGTGAGGCTGGCCTAGATGTCAATTAGGTAATTCCATGAAGGAAGAACAATTTTTGGTGGAGAAGATTATGATAAAGTCAGTGAAGACTTCTGTTAACATCAGTGGCCTTGAATAAAGCCTTGGAGGACCTTAAACAGGATTTTTTGTTGTGGTTGGGTTTTTTTCTTTTAAGAATCACGCTTTTCCAGCTCACTGTTGTCTGCAAAACACCCCCTACCTGTTGGGGTTTTTTTAATGAACTCAATGGCACCAGCTAACTATGTAGGTTTATTTCCACTAAGACTGAAGCTGAAGAAGACCATGACTTAACTGAAACCCTGAGCTCTGTCAAGTTTTGCTTAGGCTCCAGAAAACTTCGTTATTCCCTTTTTATTAACTTTTTGTGTCTCCCTTTATCTCTCAATGATAAGAATGGTTATTATTTCTGGACCATTGAGCTAAGACTATTTAAATTGTTTATTGGTGTATAATGGCTGATACGATTTTTGTGGTGGATCATGTCATCCTACAATAAACAGTTAGATAAAGTGAGATGGGATGCCTCAACCTGGTGGATTAATGGTGAGTTTTAACAGAACAAGAGTTCCACGTGATGTTCTGAAGGCCCCTGAGTTCACCCAGACCTGGCCACAGCTGCCTTTTAAGGCTTTGGACAGTCTCTACAGATAAGTCACTAAGGATGGCTGCAGAGCACACAACTTTCTCTTTACAGTGGACATACGTTCAGTCTCAAGAAAAACTGTTCTTCCTATGGTGCATTGCCCAGCTCTGGGGTGTAGTTTGGGTGAATGTAGTTGTCATGAGTTTCATGGAATCATAGAATCATAGAATGCTTTGGGTTGGAAGGGACCTTTAGAGGTCATCTAGCCCAACCCTCCTGCCGTGAGCAGGGTCAGCTTTAACCAGATCAGGTTGCTCAGAACTCCATCCAGCCTGACCTTGAATGTTTCCAGGGATGGGGCTTCCACTGCCCCTCTGGGCAACCTGTTCCAGTGCTTGACCACCCTCATTGTAAAAAATTTCTTCCTTATATCCAGTCTAAATCTATTCTTCTTTAGTTTAAATCCATTATTCCTTGTCCTGTCACAACAGGCCTTGCTAAAAAGATTCTCCCCATCTTTCCTGTAGACCTCCTTTAAGCACTGGAAGGCTGCAATAAGGTCTCCTCGCAGCCTTCTCTTCTCCAGGCTGAACAACCCCAACTCTCTCAGCCTGGCCTCATAGGAGAGGTGCTCCAGCCCTTGGATTATTTTTGTGTCCCTCCTCTGGACCCGCTCCAGCAGGTCCATGTCCTTCTTGTGCTGAGGGCCCCACAGCTGGACGCGGTACTCCAGATGAGGTCCTACCAGAGCAGAGTAGAGGGGCAGAATCACCTCCCTTGACCTGCTGGCTACAATTCTTTTGATGCAGCCCAGAATACGGTTGGCTTTCTGGTTTATATAACTCTACTGCATCAACTATGTACATCTTGCATTAGCCATAAGGTTTGATTTGACATTTTTCTGTGGCGCTTAACATAAACTGAACTGACAGAGAGGTGCTACAGGTGAAATTGTAGGGCCTTTCTGGGAGTACCCCTGGTAACAGGAGGACTGGGGAGTCAAATGCAGATCTATTAATTTTGTATTACCTTTGCATCAGCCGTGGCCTTGGGGAATGTTCTAGGGTGGACTGGAATAGCCTGAGATGGGAGCAAATCGGGGCATGGCTCAGACAGACCTACATTTGGCTGTGGCTCTGCCTACAGATTAAACTGGTTTTCCAAAATATTTTATCATCGGTGTGACTCAGCATCATTAAACTTGAAAGCAATAGCCAAATTGGTGATCAGAAAGAGAACTTGGGGACCATCACTCAAAGTTTGATGGCCTGTAATAAGTCAGAGTGGCATCCAGATGACTCATGTTCTTGCAAGTTTCTAAGCCAATGTTTTTTAAACACAGAAGGGGTTTGGATAAGCTTCTGAACTGGACCCAACCTTCCAATGGTTTGAGGTTCACCTATTACTATTTTCTAACTTAGGCAAAGGCTTAATTTTAGAAAATGAACTTAGTGTGTAAACATGAAGTACTTTGTTTAAATATTAAGCATTAAAGTTGCAGGTTGTTTTTTTCACTTGAGCATGGAAATATGTAACCTAATTTGCTGAGGTATGGAAGCCAAATCAATTTTGGGACTGGAGTGAGCTCAGCTCATTGCACTTACGATGTGTGTATTGCTTAGAGCTATAACCAAAATGTTTGCAATTGCACCCTGTGCCCTGGAATAGTCAATATTTGGGATGAAAGAGAAATTATTTGCAATTGTTATATTCCAATGGTAGGACATGAAATTGATAATGTCTGATTGCATTTGAATAAGCATATAAGAGGACAAAACCCCAATTCTGTAAAGGCTTTTGTGTGTAAACTAAACTTTGCATCCTGGGAGTAGCTCCGTGGAACAGCAGTCATAAGGTATACATTAATAATGTACATATGTGTTTACAGGACTGGGGATGTAGATATTCTCCCTCTGAAAGCCAAAACGGAATGAAATAAAAGTATAGAATTTGCCACTGTGTTGTTTGTTTTGGGACATTTTGGAATACAAGGAACTATTGTGTAAAACCTTTCTCCTTGTTGAGACTTGTGGTTTATCCTCCTCCCTCCAACAATTACAGTTTTTCAAGAGCAACCTAAGGATTGTTGAGTAAAGGTCATTTATCTAGTATGGTTTTCCCTAGGATCACTTTTCACTCTGGTTGTCACAAAGATTTGATGCTGGAAACTGCCCCAATTCGTTATAGAGGCAAGCTTGCTAATGCAGAGCTTGAATGTGGATGTTTGGAGGCAGTTGGCTGGAGAAAAGAAAGGTCTTGTCCACTATGAAGAAGTAATAGCCTGCTTTAGTTTGTTACCTCCTTGCTTGCCATATTGGTATCCAAAGAGCAATAACATTTCTACAAATGAAAACAGGAATGACAGCCAAATGAAATACCCTCATTTATTTAAGATAGTGTCCAGATCTACCTGCTTTGGTTAGATCTGCTGGTTTTTTACCTGTTTGCTCTAGGTACTACATGGATTTAGTAGGATTTGCCAAAGCAGACTTTCAAGTGCTGCCAGCAGGAGAAAATCTGACAGTGCAATATGTGAAGCACTCAACAGCACTTTTCTAGCTCAATGCATTTTCCAGAAGTGCCTTTTCTACCTTGCATCCTCAACACAGTACTTTCCCACAAGCTGTCATGTCTCCTACAGCATGATATTCTTCCTACAAATACATACATCTTTCAGTATGTGGGAATGCCCAGTAATGAGAACTGAATGGAGGGTGAAGTTGTGAGTTAGGGACTTGGATAGCTTTAGTACGACGTATCATTAGCTTTCCTGTAACTAGGTTGTCATTCAAATGCATCTTGGGTTGTTGGTGTCTGAACGTTGTTTCCAGCTGATGATTGTCCAGGCATCCAGGTGGCTTCAGCTCTACGTGTCGGAACCAAACAAAAAAATCCTCTGTTGTTTGGCTGGCTCCAGTTGCGCTTTTAGGCAGTTTCAGCCAAAGGCTAGTTTCCGTGTCTTTGCCAGTTCTCAGCTGCAGGCATTTCTCAAGGCCTGGACTTCAAGGCTGGTTTGAAGCTGTGGTTGATTGCTTGCGTGTAGTGAAAGGCACCTGCACAAAAGCTAACACTTCTCAGGACATCAGTGAGCCACATAGACTCCGTATTAACCGCACCTTTGTAAGCCTGAAGTCCCAGGGCTCCCTTAATACTCAGAAGGAGGTAGATAAGACTAATTTAGGCTCCTGTGGGTTTTTCTGGAGGGTGATTCAATATAGCCATTTCTCAGGCTATAAAGGGAACCTGAGAAGGTTAACCTGACAAAACACCATGGATCAGCTCTGTGAATGCCCACCACCACCACGCATTCAGCAAAGCCTTGCAGCCACTCTGCAGTGTTCAAAGTGACAGCGCAAGGTGCAGGAACCAGACCCCGTGGCTGGGAGGGAGCGGTACGCACACTGCAGCTGTCTGGACTGTACCTATTATGTGGATAAGCAATCAGCTCCTGTCTCCAGGGCTGTCAATCTGGAACCTTTCACCAGCACTAAATTCACTTTAGAAAAATAAAATAGAGAGACAGAGAGATTAGTCAGACTTCTAAAATGCTTCAAGAAACTTTAATGTTATTATCTAAGCAGAAAGATATCCAGCAATTCCTCAGCTATTTAACATAATAGGCAGTTGCTGACAAACGACGTTATCAAGCGTACACTCTTGAGTGAGGAAGAACGATACGATCTTGCTTAAATTGTATTTTAACAAACATGCCTATCTAACAATTAAGCTGGAGCAATTTTACTCTAATAGATGGCTTTTGCTGCTTAATATAGAAATTTACATGTTCATTTGTAGCCCCTAGAGATCACACAGCTGCCAGACTCCCAGCTGCCACCACCCCATTCCTCCCCCTACGACTTGCTCTCAGCTTTGGCTACGAGCACTTGATCTAACGAAGCACTTCAAAATACAAATCCCACTGTTTTCTTGGCCATGGAGCTGAGCTCAGTGGGCTGTATTTGAAATAGGCTGTCTGCCAGCCAGACACCCTTACTCACCTAAGCTAATTTTACTCTACCTGATGGCAAAATCAGTGGTTCCCCCTCCCTCCCTATCAGAATCCTGTTGCATTATACGCAATACTACGAAAACTCGGAAAGGGCGATTCTCCTCAGTGCCCTTGGCTGTTCACCCTGTCCCTCCTCCCACGACATGGTGCGAGGGCTGTCCTGCTTGGGATCAGCTCTGCGGCCGCGGTGGGCTGTTTCGAGCAGGAAGGGCACCAGAAGAGGCAGCGGCTCCTCGGTTGAAACTCTGCTATGCGATTCACGAGGCATTTCCCAGATAAGGAGCTTACAGTGGGAGGTGGCAACAGGCAACTTGGGCGCTAGCAGCGTTTTTTCTGTTCTCCAGTTACTCTGTAGTTCAGCTTGGGACAGACACAAGCCTGATGTAATACTCTGTGTGCTATTTCAAGGAAATGGAGCCCATGTCCTTCAGGCCAGCCCTTGGAAAGTTTAGTAGATAAGAAATCCTACTCTGAATGTATCTTATAGTCTCAGATGAGAAAAATAGGTAATGCTTTCTTTTAACTCTACCAGTGAAATAGAGATGTTTCATCTAAAATGCCAGAAGTGCGGTGCCCATAGCTCAGCATTTCATGTGCACACACACTTTTAGCATTGATCTAGCAGAAGGTGGCACATAGAAATAAATGCATGGCTAGCAAATTGAGAGCTGTTAAGGAACTGTGAAATCAGTTACCTGTGGACTACAATACTAAAAGCCACATGGTGATGCAGGTACTTGGCTCCTTTTTCCTCTGGGATAAAGAAGCAGAGGGGTTTGGTTTACCTTCAGGTCTCATCTGTTGTTCTGGCATATGGACAAAGGACCTTCTGGTCCAGGCACTGCCTTTTGGCCCTTGATGCAGAGTCAGGATACTGAGCTAAATGGAGACTGAGTCTGATCATGCAGTTTTTCTTACGCAAGAACCAGCAAAACTGTATCCCTAAGTAACTTGTCCAGCAATAAGAAAAAAGCCCAAACTTCTCCATGAAGTGATTTGGCCTGAATAATTCTGTAAACTATAGACAAAGGGGTATATTCTCCAGTATAAATCAATTTATGTTTTCTAGGGATTTGGCCTAGAGCTTTTTTGTCTGACTTGCATACCATTGTGATGGTTTTGTAAAACATTGTCAAAGATAATTCATTGTGAATTATCTTGTATTATGATCAGCTGTCCATATCATAACAAGGGGCGTCCAAAAAAGTTATTTCCTCCCCCTCATCCTTGCGGAGTGATAAACCTCATACCAAAGGTGCCTGCAAGGGTTGGAAGGCCAGAGAATCTGTTCCATTTGTTTTCCCATTTAAACAAAACCACTTTTACTTAGCCATAATCAAGGAGGGAGGCAACACCACTCCACTTGGCAAAGAAACTTATAATAAGTACGCTTCCTGGAAAAATTTATAGTTTGTTCCTGAAAAAATAGACTGAGTGTATTGATAGCATAGCACAATCTGACTTGTGCTTCCTGCGTGGCAAAGGGAATGAGCATCCTCCCTAAGTCTAGAGCTGGCCTCTCTTCTGCAAGGTGACAGATGCCTTCATTTGTAAATAGGCCCAATTAGAGTCAGGATGATAGAGCTACACAATGAATTTGGGAAATTCCTCCCCTCCCGGAGGGAAGAAATACATCTTCTGAAATAACTTGTGGAGGAAAACAAGTTACCCCTGGAAGAAGTGATCCCTGGGCTGCTCCAAGGACAAGCAAAACACCACATTGAAATACTGTCAATGAACACCTTTTCCCCTATTTCCTGCGGGCTTTCCAGAGGTGAACCAAAATGCCTTTGCAGAGAACTGTCCCAAATAATTGAGGGCTTCAAAAGGAGATCAACATTGGACAACTAACTACCAGAAGATACCTTGAATGAACAATTTAGCCAAATATGAAGGTGTTAATGCAGTCAACAGTGACGGCACGATTGAGGGGGATGTCACTGGAAAGTGTCTTCCAAACCACACCCAGAGAGGGAAAGCAGAGTCTCAAATAACCAGATTCTTGGAAATACTTTCCTCTTCCTGTGTGTCCAAAATCTTCTGGAAAGAGACTCCTCCGGATCTTGCATTGAAAAGATTTCAGCCTGTGGAAAAGCTCTGCTGACATTTGTCGCATGGTCTCTTGTCACTACCACCTTGTGAAGTGCCTTCCCCTCAAGATGTGGAGGTCATCAGATTAGACAACAATTTTTGCATAGCTCGAAATAAAGCATTGAGTGTAGGCATGCAGTGCTTTAAAATTAAATGGAGGTAAATTTGGTCTCAAAACTTCACATGGAGTGAAAAATCGAATCCCATCATTTTCAACAGTTGGAGCTGAAACATTTGGAATCTTTTGAAAGCTTTTGTTTTCTGTTCTTTTTCATCTATTTGGGCCAAAACTATTAGTTTAATTTTATATAGCTTCAAGAGAAATTGTGAATGGTCCAGAATTTCACTTACAGCTTAAAAAAACCAACAAAACCAAACCAAAACACAAGCCTACCTTAAAATAAATACCTTCAGGTGTAGCTGCTTTGGAGAATAGGCCATGTGAGAAGTAACAGCCAAGGTTATGATTTTCTAGTGCTTTCAATATAAAACTATGACGTTTTTTCAGTTACTCATGCAGGCTGAAATTTTTCCTGCTGGTTCATCTCTTAAAACATTCGAGCCAAAATAGTATTCTCTTTCCAGGAACAAATTGGGAGGAAATTATGTTGTATTACCCATTAAAAAAACAAACAAACTCAGAGCTGTTTCAATATGAAACTCTCAAATGTCCACACAAAAAGACTTCACATTTGTTAATAGGACATAGGGGCCTCACTCTGCTGTTGTGCATTTTTCTGGTCCTGAATTTGCAGCTAATTCAGTCTCCAACTGTTCATGTTGCATGGTTTTGGAGCCCCTGCTCCTGAACTATCAGTGCATGAAAGAGGAAGAGACTGCTGTCTGTGCTCATGTGCCAGAAATAGAGCTTCATTTGCTCTCCATCCCAGTTCATTCCCGGAGCAAGGATCTGTGCGCTGAGTGATGCAGCCCTAAGTAGCATGTGATAAAGGAGCATGTGAGCATAGTGTTGGGGACATTGTTGTAGCATGTGTGCACATGGGGAACAAATTTTGATTGCACAGTCAAGCATAATTCAGGGATTTCCTAATCACTGAAATCCTGACGCTGCAACCTTATGGATTTTCTTCCGTCTGTGGTGGTGTAATTCATTGCTATAATTGCAACAGATGGCTGGGGTTTTTTTTTAAACCATGATATGGCAAAAAACTGAAATAGTAAAAAATTGAGAGTCTTGGGGTCTATGACGTTATACACTGTGTGAAGTGTTGGGTTCTGATACGAATACCCATTTGGCATTACCTGGCTATAAAATGCAGTTTTCCTAATCAATGTTATAGAAATCCCTGCTTATATTTTTTAATAGCTCACAATACACTAATTTCTTCTGGGTAGTGGCCAGGTAGTAGCCACTTGTCACTGTAATAGCCCATGATGCGTCATCATCCTTAGCCTACCTATATGGAGCTGAGACAGAGCACAAATGATAAGAAGGTATGATCCTGTCTGTCTTGCAGGCTGCAATCTAAGGATAGGTGATACAAGTTTGGAGAAAGGAAATGCAACTTCTTCCCCAAATCTTTGGCTTAACTCAATGGACATTGTGAGCCCAGTGTTTTAGAGAAGATTCAAGTTACCTTTTCAGAAAGCTTTAGTTCCTGCAGACTTCTGCAATTCCTGGCTTCACAGCACCAGGTATGCCAAAATGTCATGTCAGAGGCTGTTTTGATGGCATCATAGTTCAACCAGATGCAAGATGTATATCCTAGCAAAGGTTTCCTGCCCTCCTTTGAATTTTGAAGAATTTTGGAGAGCCAAGAGCAGAGGCAGCAAAACATCTGAATTTTTGGGAGAGTTCTTCAAACAAACCTCTGAACTTTTTTGGGGTTGTAAGTGATCTAAGGAAAATGTCAGAGTTTACCTAATTTGATATTGGGATAAGCAAACTAGAGAAAACTAGACAATGAAGGCAGGGAACAAGCCCTCATTCCCCAGTGTTGGGAAGAAGTGTTCCTGCTCCAAATGATGTCTGCCCATCATAATTATCTTGAAAATACACTTCGTAAGATATGCAGAAAGGGGCTGCATTTTAGCTTTGCAGAGCAATTACCTATAAGTGATGCATTGATTAAAACTTATAGTTAATCAAATGTTTGTTTTTGTACACCCTGTTATTCCAAAGGCTTCTGGGTAGACACTATATGGGACAGTCGAGCACATGGAGAAATGAGTGTCTGTATACATTTAATAGCTGAAGGAGAATATTACCAATGTTAAAAGCAAAACCAGAGCTGTTCACAGAATGCTAGTAGGGCCAGTGACATTAATGTGACATGCTGAACCTTGCTCAGTATCTGTGGGAATGCAGGTGAGAAGTTTTGCCTGGTCCAAGCTCAAGATACTGACAGCTTGAGAGGCAGTGCAGGTAGCAAAAGAGGCTTTGGAGAGAGACAAAAAAAGGGCAAATCTGGATACCCACATACCTGCCCTGCTTTGCTATGTGCTATGATGCTGTAGCACGATCCTTTGGACTCTTTATATTGCTGGTAGTTATTTTGTGATTTGGTGGTTTAGTGGCAGATTTTTTGATTGTGTTGTTTTTCAAGGAACAGAAGCCGTATATCAGCTGAAGAAAGTTGCAAGTCTTTGGTACTATAGATTTTGCTGGTCATCTTGTGTTTCTCTTGAAAGAAAGTTTTTGAGAGTCATCACATAGAGGTAAGAGAAACTTTGGGCCAGCGTTACCCACCTTCTGAGGTGTAGAGCTTCTCTAATTCATCCTACTGCTCATAGAGCATGCTACAACTGCAGAGGATAATGTTATAAGACTAACATTATTATTTTCAGGAGATTTTTTTTTTCACTTAATACAATCACTTGAATTTATAATTGAGGCTGCTGTGACATTCTTTTAATCCAGTAATGGTATAACTCTATAACAGTCTATTTGAAATGTCAGCATTAGGGAGGGAGAGTGAGCTGGATAGCTGGAAAATGCGCTCATCCCTAATGCAATTATTAGTACTTTTAAATAAGTTGTTCAAAAAGGAGAGTGAGTTGCTGACTGCACGTTCAAAGTTTTTCCCCCACCTTGGGATCCGTTTTCATCCCTAGTGGAGGTGTGGAAGAAGGGAAGCCAAAGCAATGACATAGCTTCTGCCTTTAGCCCTTGCTAGAAAAACATCCTGTTACACCTAATAACCTCCACAGCAATCTCTTCATTGGCCACAACCCAGAAAACCTTCCCACTGATGCCAGAGTCTCCTGCATAACAGTAACAGACTTTGGTGACAGCCACTTGTGAGGTGTGGCTCTGACTCATGCTTCATGTTTGCACCGCTTCCTCCTGCACACCCACCCCAAAACATGTCCATGGAGCAGGGCCCCATGATGCCTTCGTCTGCTTGGTCCTGCAGCCAAGCCCAGGGCCCATTCCAGTGTTGCCATCTGCTTCTAAGGTTGCTCCTGCACAGTTTTCCTTTCGGTTTCTTACATCCCCTCTGGAGGCCTCGATATGCCCTCCGTAATCTTTGGTTGAAAAACTAGACTGATGCCACTCAAAGGTGCCCTGATCGGCAGCAAATGTGTGACTGGATGCCTCTTCGTTGCGGGGCAAGGTGAGTGGTTGGGAGCGTTGCATCCGCTCTCTGTTTTGCATGAGGACTGGTAACCGGTGTGGTGGGTTCAGCAGGAGCTGCCCTGCATTCTTTCCCTCCCCCTGCCTCCTTTGGGTGCTGCTCTGAAAACCTGGGGACAGAGTACTTCTAATATGTTGATTTTTTTAATCGGTTAAGAAGCACGGGAGGAAATCAGTAATGGTAGACTGCTGGGATTATTTTCGAACCATGTTTTATTCCTTTAGTCAACTATAATGGGACTGCAGGAGGCTTTATGATAAGCTGTAAAAACTCACAGTGGAGTGTGGTGGTTTAATGGTCACAGGGACTTTCAAAAAAGAATATAGTTTATTTTTATGTAACATCCTTTAAAAAAAAAAAAGTAAAAAAAGTCAGAAAGTATTTTACAGGGAGGAAGTAAAATAGGCAGTGAATGCTTCCAGGACCTGGATGCTGCTTTGGAGGGAGAAACAGTGAAGTGGCATGTAAAGAAGGACAGGTACCCTTTACAAGTGGGAAGGGTGAGGGGAGAGAATGGAAAGTGAGAGTAATGGGAGAAAGAAAATGAATGTGGAGGAGTTGGACAGTACGAGAGGGGAAGGATGCAATTATAGGAAGGAAAAGAAGAGGGGAGGTGAATGTTGCATTTGGGGCTAGATGCAGAGGAACAAGTTTTGGCAGGAGGGGAGAGCGATGGGTTTAGTGGGGGGGAGGGACAAGGGCAAGGGAGAGGGGCAAGGGCTGTGAGAAGAGGGTTATGACTGGGCAAGACGTTTGCCCGACTGAATCGGTGGGTTTCCGTGCTACTCCTGGAGGTGATGGTTGTATCTGTGTATGTGGTTTCTGGGAATTTAAGGAAACATGATTCCAATATTAGGTTCACTGGTCATGCCACTAGTTTCTGCACAGGAGCACTCTTTCCAAAGATGGTCTCTGTATGGGATTTGTATAGAAGGAAAGATTGGTAAGCAGAAACACCCTCAGGTAAACCAAGCATCCAAACTCCTCTCTTAGTGATGAGTACCTGAAGTTAGCACTGTCAAAGACAGTCCTTTGTGGTTTTAATGCTAAGCGATTATATGGCTTCTGCAACATGCGCTGTGATGGCAAATGTCAAAAGAAAGGTCAGAACCCATTTGAGCTAACAGATTTTCACCAAAGCTCTCCTGACTTCTTCTCTTTGGAATAAACTGAGAAAGTAGCTCTCATAACCCTATTGAGCACACGGGGCATGAATACCCAGACACAAATGCTTGGCATGTAGCAGGATTAGAAGGGCATAAAGAGACATGGAACCTCCAGGGTGGCACCTCCTGCTCTTCCTATTGAGGAAGGAATCTCCCAACATCATTTTAAAGTCAGCATCCAACAACCAATCTGAAATCTAGCACCAGAGTATTTCAGTTGCAACCTGTGTCCGCTCCTGTTAGAAGCTTGTTGTTAAGCCTTGATAATGCTATCCACATCTCAAAGAGGTCACAGCCCTTTAAGAGATATAGAGATAGGGAGGTCTGGAGCCATTGGCAAAATAAAGCAAGAAATAATTTCCTTTCCCCTTAACAATGCAAGTGAATGAATTTTATGCAGATTAAATACTTGGTCTGAAAAAAAAAACACAAAAAAAAACCCCAAACAAGCAAACAAATCCCCCCCCAAACCCTGGATGTTTCATGACTGGAGGAGGAAATAGTGAGAGAAAAACCAAAGAGCCTGAAGGCCAAAGAGCTTTTATTCCTCACTCTGAAGAAGAGTAGTGTAGATTTAATGGTCTCAGGAGGAGGGATAAGGAAGCTACAAGCAACCGAAGTAATTATAGTAAACTGTGCAGAAAATCAGCCTTTCTGAATGGGGTTATGTCTTGACCATTTGTCGGTACTTAATCTTAGCTTTTCCTCTGGATCCTCCCAATCAGAGTTGCCTACAGAGTGAAATCCTTGAAAGTCTGAAGCTTTCCTTAGGGTGCTGCAGGTTCTCCTCTGCTTCGCTGGCCTCCCCAGCTCACTGCCTCCGGGGAGTCGCACACAGGGACAGTCAGCAGGAGCCAGAGGTGGATGGACAAGGGGTGCTCTTCATGCAAACCTTAGATGTCAAGCTGTGGTACAGCAGTGGAAATACCAGTGTGGATTTCCATTCAGTGTCTTTCTGCCTGAGATGAACCACTGGGGGAAAAAAAAATCCAAGAGAGAAGTACTCTATTCCTCTGACCTGCTTCCTACCTGGGTATGTGCGTGCTGCCTACTGTAGACATTAAGGCTGTAAAAGCTTATTGTCAAATCAATTCCACTCTTACTGAGACCGGAGAGACCAGGCGTGCGCCTTGAAAGACTTTAAATCTTGCCCCTCCCTGATGATTTGCAAAGTTTAATTTCTGTAATGGGCTCTGGTGACAGAGGCATTCACTGTTTTTCCAACAGGAATTGCTGAATGTATGAATGACTCATTCTGTAGGCGGGAGATATAATGGCAGCCTTCGATATCCTGATCTAAGGGTGGGGAGGTTGTGTGGGAGGGGACGAATGGGGTACACTTTAAGTTAAATTATCCACCTTGCTTCCCCTTCATCAGGCAGCCTGTCCTCCTTCTCTCAAAGTCCCTTTCTGGCCTGGTATCAGGATAATGCTGAAAGAGGGAAAGGGGAGGCTAAGGGACCTCCTGTGGGAGAAGAAGTTTATAATATATGCATTTGCCTGGAAATGCCATAAGAAATTAATATTTGTTACAGAAACAGTGGGACTGCATTAATATTTTAATATTAAATGAATATTTAATTTGAAAGCTTTGATTTGAAAGTGAATGAGACAGCCATGACATGAACAGTTGTGCTGTTCCTGTTAAGAAATGTTAATGATTTCTTGACAATGTCGGTAGCAATAACTTTACACTGTTTCAGTTACATAATGCCTTTGAAATATTGGTAAAGTGATTACTGAGAACAAAAAGCAGGCTGGCTTCAGCGAACCTTTTGGGAAGGACTCATGTTAGAGAAAAGTGTGATTTCCTCCAGAAAGAGGATCCTAGCCAGTCCCACAGAGCCAGGCCAGCTGGGGCATTAGGTGGCCACTGTCTCCCCAGCATCAGCATCCTACACCAGTTTTGGCCATCTCTTTTGCCTGAGGTGCCCCAAGCCAACACATTGCTCTGGCAGTGGCTCCTGAAGAGTTAAAGCTGAACCTAGAGGGGCTGAGAGCTTCTCAGCTGGCTTCCCACAGTGACTCCTGCCATGGACCTCGGCACCTTTTATGGCCAAAAATAGCTTGCTCCAGGGTTTCTTAGGGCTTTTCTGGCTGAAAATGACTCAGGGGTGTCAGTTAATTTTCGTGCATTCAGTAATCTTAAACATCAAAAACATCTTAATCACTAAAGCAGGTTTATTTTGTACATTTTAAAGGGTTCTTGAAGGTGTCTCTGTAGTTTATGGGAGCTCTCTTAGGGTTTTACTCTGGGGTGTGAAGGCAGTGAGGGAACAGAGGAAAGCTAATAGGTCTGTTGCCCCATGAGCATCCTGAGTTTAGTCTTAAATTGCAGCTGAAACTGGAAGTCGCTGGCTGCATATGGCTCCAGTGAACCTGAACTAGATGCCTACAGCCTGTAGGCATCGGTTCTGAGGACTCTCTGCCTATGGTTTTTAAACCCCTTGAAAGCTCTTAGAAAAGCTCTTCTCTGCTGAATAAATAGGGATGTGGAATATTTTTGTGACATGGTCTGTTACCCATTAGCTCAGAACAAGGAAAATTCATCTAAAAAATAATTAAAGAGACACTTTGGCATGGTGTCTTGAAAGCTGTACCATGCTGTAGGTTCCCAATTCCAGAAATGTGTTTCTTCTTAAGGCCAATCTTTGGACAAAATTAGGAGAAAAATGAAACCTAAATTCACAATGTGACCCAATCAAAACAAACAGAGAGTGTTTTTCTTCCCCCCCTGCCCCCTTCCCTCTCTCTCTTAATTTCATGCTATTGTTACAATCAGCCTTATTAAAAGTAAGTTAGTGGAACAAGGAAAGAAAAACCCAATATAGGATGCGGTTTAAAGTACTGGTTCTTGAGCCTGATAATTCTCATTTTTCAACTGCATTTTTCTGATGGCAGTCTTGATGAATTTAGTGTTGGCAAAAGATGCTAGACATAGAAGGATGGAGGCTTGAACTTGTATACTAAATGTCAGCGCATGTTTTTGTCTGCTGCACCTCTGCCCTGGTCCCTCTACTACCTCCTGGTACCTTCAGGTGGATTCTAGGTGAGGTTTTGAGGAGTGAAGGCTCATAATGTCCTCAGACAAATCACGTCACAGAAGGCAATCAAAAAAGACCAGATCAACTTGATAACCTTGGCCATACTTGACAGTGTTGGAAAAAGAACAGCTATCGTTGCAACCTGGTAGAAACTTAGCAGTTGAATATCTAAACATCAACTCCTATTTAAATCCTTCATTTCCACTGACATAATTGGAAAGGTAGGCACCAACATACCTACACAGCTCTTGATTTTGGTTAGTTTGCCCCAACCTATACAGTGGGACTCATCACCCTACTCGCCTTTAGTGAGAAAGCTGCCCATATTACCCATGAAGTAATTTCTGTAAACTTCACATACAGCTATTCCTATTAAAAGTTGCCAATATGTTACTTGCCACAAAGCATGCACTGTTTTGGAGCACATGATGTTTTAAGGGCTGAAATATTGTGAATACTCCTAAAAAAGTTGATTTCATTTGTGAACAAAAAGCCTGCCTATTTTTCATAGTAACTGTTCAGTAAACTATTCTGAAAACAACTCAAGTCTGATCAAATTAAAATCAGTCCAACCTTTTTTTAACAATGAACTGAACTGAACTGAAAAGATTTTGGTATCCTAGAAAGAGTTGCTAACCTTTCTGGGCAGGTCCTATAGTATTTAATAGCAAAGGGTACTTTTTTGTATAAATATTGTGAACTATGGAATTTAATGAGATTTGTATTGCACTATAGAAATGTACTTTAGAGAATTAATTTTGAAGTCTGTAGGTTTAAATGTTTTCTAAAAATAGCATTGAATATATACAGGGCTTTGTGCTTCTATGCCTATTTAGTTTTGGAGAATGTTTTCATGTATTACTGGGGTTTTCATTTGATGCACTTTTCTTTTTCCTCGTTCTTTTTTAAAGCATTGGTGGCAAAGGAATGAAAGGAGGCTATTTTTTGCTGCAGGATGAATTTTGATATTTCAATTCCACTTTTTGCCTCCTGAGGAATTTTCTATTTTCTTGAGATTCTTAACCAGGTCATTCACGTACTCATCGGTTTAATTACCTGCCTTAGCAGTGTATCTGAGCTGCCATTTCAACAGTCCAGTCCATTTTATTGTGTCTAATTCTGTGCACAGATGTACTCATGCAATAACAAGCAGTTTTAAAACTAGGATACATGAAATATCCTCCAATACAAACAAGGTTATAGTTTTCTCAGATCCAGTTCTCTGCAGCTTTTCTAGCTGTCCATATGATGTTTTCTGTTTTTCTATGCTAGTGGGCAAACAGGGTTTGACACTCAATAGCGAGCTGTACTGTATCAGAGAGATCTGCTACGTATCACTGGAGAACTGGGTATCACCTCAAAGAGCAAAGGGAATTTTTGAAAATCCTGTTAAATGCATTAACAATGAGCTGGGGATAAAGTCAAAACCCTGCTTAGACATTTCGATTGAGAGTTGCCATACAACTGTAGCCAGTGGTGGGTCTTGGCTGAAAATGTATTCATACATTAAGACAGATAGAGATGGATTTCACTAGTTTAAACGCAGCTTTAGTGCAGACAAAAGCAATAGGGGGTGGCGGGGAAAGCACGGGCTGCCACCACCCTCACATATGGCAATTGTTTCCTGTAATGCTTGCTGTATTGTATTTATTTCACGCAGTGACATATCACAGAAAGCCACCGATGCCAAATTCTTAACAGAAAAACCCCAACCTGCAGCTTTCAATGAGGGCTGTCCTCCAATTTATTTGTGTTTTGTTGTTGGTTTTCTTTTTCCTTCTGCTTTTCATCTGTCTGGTTTCTATTTCCACTCTTTCTGTTGTTTCCTTCTTCGTTTTGTTTTGTCTTGTTTTGGTTTTTTACCGTGTTTGAGGAATCTCAGTTGCACTGAGAAGCCTGGGAGGTATGAGTGGAATGTTTTGATTTAATACATCCTTGCCTGAACTTTCTTTTGACAAATCAATTAATATCTGTGGATTCTGGGCGCAGAGTATTGGGGAGTATAGGAAGATGAAGCAGCAGGGGTGCAAGGCTGGTATGAGGATGGCAAAGCTTGACAGTGTGGCAGGGATCAGGAAGGGGGAGGACTCTGGAGTGCTTGCTTCAGGTGCAAGGGGATGACAGATAAAGTTATGAGATTTTTCAAATTCTGAAGCTAAGCACATGACTGAAAAGACTAGATATATCTTCCAGGCAGGCAGGTGATCACCTTGCTCTGCGATGCTAGATCCTGCCTGCCTTGCTCTGAACTTCTGGCTTAAAGTATAATCTGCAGTTTGGCAGAGGTTCGTTCAGATGCGGGGTGTGTTGTGTTTGGACTGACCTAGCCTCCTGTGTCAGCTCGGGGCAGAGGTTAGCCTTTGACTGCTGATCTACGGGTGATCTCAAGGGCCCAAGTCCGATGAGGATCAGATGCCTGTTGAGGCTTGGGAGCATTTGAGCCAAGGACTTGACTTGGGCCCTGTGTGCTGTGAGGACAGGACAAACGGCTAAATTCAGATCTGCTGCTGAAGGCTGTGACGGCCTGGCTGGGAGGGTTCCCCACTTGACTCCATACCTTGTATGCATGGGACTCTGCAGCTGTGTTTTTCAAATGCCATTCAAATGAAAGCAGAAAGGGGAAATCCCATTTCACTGGGAATAGCTCTCAAATGCAGAGAGACGCTTTTCCTCTGAATTCTGTCTTTTGGCTTTCTTGCTGCAGAATGACACACAGTGTCTTTCTCTTGATCAATTTGTTTATCATTTGCTTGGTTATCTTCTTCAATAGCAAGACACAACAGGTTTCTCTTGTTAATCCTGTCAGTATTGGCATTGGAGCAGAAATTTAGTTTAGGAAAAACATTTGGGTATGTTAAACTTTCTCGTAGATGGTGCCTGTGAATACCAAAACATGGCCTGATATGTTTGAATTTTCTAGATTATTCCTGAGCCACGTATTTCCATCTGTCTGTCTGAGTCCTGCTCCTTGTCTCTCCCTATGCATACTTATGTGCCAGCACCAGGCTTCCCTTCTGGCTTTCAGAGCAGCTTGTGTGGCTTTTCTGATACACTACCACAATGTACTGACTACCCTTTGGGGGAGCTGAGAGTGCAGCAAGCAGAGCCCTCTTCTCCATCCCCACCTCCTAGACCCACCTCTCCTCCAGCGGCCGATGCCACCCTGCCCGAGAGAGCCCACCCTCGTGCATGGGGCTGGGGAGCAGCCTTGATGCTTCTGCTGTGTTCCTCCTCCAGGACAGCTGATAATGACCTTCCTCCCTTTAATGTTTTAAAAGTGATGTATGGTTAGAGGAAGATGTCAGAGCGGAGCACTGGAAGACTGATGACCTCCCATGTATCTTCTGAACAGGTACCCAGCTAGCAGAGGCCCCACATGCCTTTCCAAGGCAGCCCCCCTCCCCTCTCTGCACCCATGTACGCTATTTATCTTGTGGAGAAAACATTAGTAGGTCTAAAAGGATAGTTTAGGCTCCAGAGCTCACCCAGTCCTTGACCTCTCAGCTGAGATTTGCCAATGGGGTGGTGACTAATTAACAGCAACTGCAGTGGTGTATTTTGTGTTGTGGATACGTGCCTCACTGGGTGGAACATATCTGCTAATGTACTGTATGTTTACAAATGCAGGGGACCCCTGTGTAATAAGCAAGACCCCATCTTTTCTGTCTTAGAGTTGTTTGACTGTCTGGAACTGTCCGATAAATCTTTAGTTCAGTGAAATAGTCTTTTCTTCTCCCCCATTGCCCTCCTGATTTGGTCTTGGCTGTTTTGGGAGCCTGAGTACTCCTGTGCATCCTGGAGATGGATTTGAGGTGGCCCCAGCAGATGTCGGGGTGGGCTTGTGGGTCCTGTCATGGATACAGCTCTCTCGAGTTAGGTATTGCAGCAAGGCAGCCCAAACAAACTGAAAACGCTCAGGGGTAAATAAAGCAATGGCCCTGTGCAGTCCTTCTCCTGCAGGTCACAAAGCAGCTACCAGTATTTGCAAATCACTAGGAGATGCAAATCACAAGGAGTTTTTCCCTTCCTGGTCAGCTGACTGCTTGTCTTGTTCGCTTTTCCTTCCCAGCCAGGTCCAATTCTCTTTCCACAGCATTTGACCCAACCCCAGAAATACCGGAGGGCATATAACCTTTGGGTGAGATGTTCTGGGAACCACATAATACATCTTGCATTCTGAAAAATCAAGGGATCTCCTTATGCTCTCTCCTGGCTTTTACCTGTTTTTTCAAGAGCAACATTTGGTATCCCCTCCTCACGGCCACTCAGAAATTCCTCATTGAGCAAACAGTGCAGAAGCAATAAAGACAATGTTCTGCAGTCTGGGTTTCAGCATCCTGGTTTCATCTGTGGATCCTAAATCTCTGGGCAAACAGACTTTTAAAATAGGCATCATTTTAGTCTCCTTAACTGGGAGGGGAAAGCGAGGCAAAGAATTTTTGTGTTCTTGTTGGGGTTTTAAACCTGTGCAAGAGGGGCGGGGGCTCGAAGCAGGGCTTTTGCTGTAGGGGCAATGCCAGGAGGGCCTGGGGAGGGTGCTGGGAGCTCGATTCTGCCAAGGGCAGCACAGGGGAGCCCCTCGGCTGCCCCGGGGGTGTGAGGCCAGCTGGGCATGGTGCTGTGGGCACTTGCTGAGACCCACGAGGTCCTTCCTCCTCTCAGGTTCTTTTGCTTTAGGCTGTGATTTTGCTGCCCCCATCAGTCTGCTGGTTTAGGAACCTGCCTCCTTTGCCTGTGTGGTGCTCTTCTATATCGGGATGTGGCCCTGCAGAAGTGAGAGGTAAAGGGCCTGGCCCCAAAGTCACCCCGTGGGACCCACTGGGGCTGCTCACATAAGCCTTGTGCAGCCTCACATGTGCGTTTTGGGTCACAGTGATGTGGCCTTGGAGTGGCAACTGGGCATCATGTAGGTGAGGTCCAATGGTTGTTCTCCTCTCCACGCCTGAGCAAGGATTTAATCCTGAACACCCAGAATTACAGTGTACAGTCCAAATTAGGATGGACCTGCAGACTTAATACAGCATTTACATGGTTTAGTTGAAGAGGAAGAGTGTGTCTCATTGCTTACATCATCTACAGTGTCTTTTTGCTTCCACCACAATGTTGTAGAATAGAGATTATTGCCCCACCCCCAAGAATGTATTTCAAGAATGTGGTGAAAAAAAGTACAAAGAATATGTAACTTTTCTGGAAATATGATATTTCATGGGGGAAATTGGAAGGGTAAAGTAACCAAATTCCAGGCGAACAGGCATCAGTATTGTTAGGAAATACAGCTCTCTGCAGGGCAAAAAAGAGTGGTATGCCAGGTTTAAACAGGAATTTATAGCCACTGACTGCAAATTACCTTATAAAATTACTGATACCTTCATAAAGTCATCAATTATATGTTTAGTCTTGATTGTCATTTATTGCACTCCTTAATTGTTCAGTAAACTTTTCTGGATTAAGTGGTGTATTTCAAATTGACAAGAAGCTGGTTTATTGATGTAAATTAACATAGCGTGTATTTTACATATGGGGCAACTGGGGGAACAGCAGTAGAAGAGTCTCTTATCCATTAGTAAAGGCAGTGTAGTGCTGGTGTTCTGGTTTCTGCTCCAGTTAGTGTAGCTGTATGGAATTATGAGTATGCAGGCAGTAGTTATAAGGGACGCTTAAAATCAGGATTGTTATTAGTATGGAGTGTGACAATAAAGGCAGCACGCACACTTTTAATCGTTTGTCCTTTTTAAAATACAAGGAGGAAGGACAGATAGAGAAAACATTTAAAAAACTGGCAAATTTACACTAGGTCCAGATTAGGTCTTCTGTTAAATCTTTTCCAGGGCTGAACATGTTTGACATTTTTTTATTGTTGGTTTTTCAGTTATTAGCTTTTCTGCATTTTCTTGGTCTCACGAGGAGCTGTAGCCACGTTCCACCTAACGCAAACCTGTCTCACCATCTTGACACCAAGCAAGTGGCTCTGTCTGTCTCCTATGAGGTGCTGGACTTTATGGGATTCACAACCTAGAATGCCCAAATCTCTTTTTCTTTGAAGCTATTCTTGGCTTTTTGGGTTTCATTCCTCGCTATTCCGTGGAGGCAGCGTGATTCCTATCATACCATTGTTGATTGCATAAAATATTCCCTGAATCCAACAAGTTGCATTAAAATCTGGTGTCTGGACCCTGTCTGATTCTGAACAGAGTAGCTGTTGGATTGCATTTCAGCGATCCTTAACCCAAGCCAAGTTCAGAGAGACTTGATTGGGATATCGGTGAGGGGTAAAAACCATGCAAACCTCTGCTGTGATTGATGGAGTTGTGCACAGTGAGGACAAATATGTACAAATACTTGTCCAAAATAGTAGGGCCTCAATTCAGCTGTAATTGGCAGACTTTTCAGCTCGCCTTTCAAGAAACATTGTTTTTAATTGACCTTCATGTGAGTAATTTGAAGAACCAATGCTGCTTTTCACAACGAGAGTTTCAAACGGTGGAATCTCCCATCATATGTAAAATTAGTAATTTTACTGTATCATGAGTGATTAAACCTGATCCCCAGGGAGTAAAAAATAATGCTGTGTGACTTCCTTGCTTAATTAACACAGAACAAATGTGAAAATGTGTACATTACAGTAAATTGTGTGCTAATTGGCCTTAGAGAAGTACTAAATATGAGGAAGAAATGGGCACATAATTTCAACCATATTTGAGAGTTTTTGCAGTCTGCTTGCAAATAGGAGAAAAAAAAAGTCAAAATTTGACAAAACCATTATTTGTTATGATTTATTCACTCAGCTCTAGTCTTGAACCTGGGAGTTATTGGCAGCTTCAGCGAAGATTCCTGCTGAGTATTTCTACTTATAATGACTGCATACAGCATGCAGCTTAGTGCTATTTTTTGGCATAATATCATAAATATCTATTTTAATTCTTGTCTCTATATGTGTATCTAGGGTTTGGTGCTTTTTTTGCTTTTTCTTGTGAAAATACCTCTAGATGCAGGACAATATCCTGCTCCCTTTACTTAGGAGAATACTCCACTCGAGTTCAACAGGAGGATTATTCTCCTTGGGTAGAAACCCCCCTGCCAGAAGGCCCGTACATCACTTAAGTACTGGCTTAAGCAGAGAATAAATGTCCATCTGTGCAGGGTAGAATTTCATCTGTTGTCAGGGAAGTTAGATCTGACCCACAGTCTTAAGGAATCCCAGATTTACTCACTATTCCTAAAATCACATCTCTTCCACTCTCTGTTCTTTATCACTCAGGACTCAAGAGTTTATGTATTACATTTTCTTTATGCTTTTGCTATATCTTAGAAATAAAAGTGATTACACGTGAAATTCATGCTCTAGAGATAAATTCCATCTTTTCATACTTTCTTCTGTCTTCCTTGAGTACAGAAAGCTGAGCCTTGGGCCTTTCCTTTGTAGCAAGAACACCCCAGAATTTGTTAATGGAATTGCAGTCTGATGCATTGAAGTGTTGCGTTTTGGTCACAGTGAAGCCCTTTCTTTTGCCAATAATATTGTAAGAGATAGAAGGTCAAATATGTTCAAAATTAAATGGTGCAGTGCCATCAAATTGAAATGTTTCAGTAATCTTCTTTGATGATTTCAGCCAAATCATAATGTCCCTAAGAAACATTGTGATTTCACAGAATTGCTTTTTCCACTGGAAAGACTGGAACCCGCATTATTTAAGTTAAAGAGCCTGTTCTTCCAGACTCAACGTGGGCAAAGTTCCCGGGGACTTCGGGGGAGTTGTCAAGTGGAGAAAGCAGTGTCCCTGGCAGCAGGACTCTTCCTGGTTTAGCTCTTATTTGAAGTTGAACAGGTTCACTTTGAATTTCTGAATTTTTGTTTGATTTGCACTGTCCTCTATGTGTTAAATTAGAATAGTAAAGTGCAGTACTTAAGCTCTGATCTTAAATTGTTTCTGCCGAGCAGGCACGTACGCATTAAGTGTCTTTTTTGCATCCCTCTGAGTTCTTTGGGACATTTATGGGAGTATATACCATGGTACAGTTTGTTTCCTAGCTACCAATTTCCTCTTGGTTGTTGAGAGGCTTAATTGCTTTGAGGTCTTTTATTAAAAACTTTGTAGATGTTGCCAGTATTTTGTGTCTTCTTGGAAGTAGAGCTGCTACGGAGGGAAAGTCTGTATGGTTAGAGAAGGGCTGGTCAGCTGTAGTTCTTGTTGACTTCTGGTGGGGCTCTGTGGGTATATCCAAGATGTCTGAAAATTTCAACTGTACATTCTTCAGTGTTTGCAAATTAGTAAGAAACTGAAAAAACATCTGTCGGAAGCCTTGCAAGCATGCAACAACTCTTTCTCATTGAAAAATTTACTTTCATTAATTTTATCATGTATATTTTAAGTGTTAGTAATCATAACAAACTCATAGTAATAGGGTAATCTGCAAAAGCAGAAAGATTACAGTCCCAGGAAAACTCTTTTGTGTGATTGCTGTTAAAAGTTTATAGGAAAATAAGGTGTGACAATCATTACTTTTGAGATGGAAGAAGAGGATGATGTGGGTTGCTGGGTTTGTGAATGAATTTGGTGCGATTTAAGTTGGTTCTACTGAACTTCTGAGTGGAATAGTGGCCTGTGGATTCAGAGTGTGCTACTGCTAAGTCATTTCCACTAAGTACTTAGGAAAATCCTTTTTGTTGCCATCAGGGGGAGCTTTTGAGATCTTTCAAGAGTGAAAAAAAAATATTAAAAAAAAAAAAAAGAAAGGAGAAAAAAAAAAAGAAACGTCCCAGCTCAGAAACAGAGATCTACAAACCAGCAAGCAGTCAGAATCTTACCTGTGGCTACAACTAAGCCAAGGAAACCAGGGGAGCTCAATTCCTTAGACTGAAAAATTAGCAATATTGAGAGAGGATTTTTTGACTCAACCCACCAATAAAATTAATATTTTTTTTTTAATTATTTTAATAAAAACAGAGTCTTTGGAGCATTCAAAAGCCAAATCCTGCTCTGTTGCTACAGCTTCTGGAAGGCAAATGCTCTTCAAAAAGCTTCTCTCCTTTTAGCTTCTGATGATTCGATGGGGACCTTTGATGCAACATTTGGATTAGCTGCACACAACTGCACTGAGGGGGACCACAAAAGGGGGAGCCTGGCTGATTGCATAACTTTCAGAAAATAATAAGAGGAAAAGAAAGAATTAGAAAAAGAGAGAGAGAGTGAAAAAGAGAGAAAGAAAGAAAGAAAGAAAGCAATTAAAAAATATCTGAGACTCAAGTTTCAAGACTCTTTATGTGCTGCAGAGGAGCATAAGGTTTACCAGCAAAGTGCAACGGGGAGTCTGAGAGGAGAAATAGCTTTCTCTTTTGCCAAGAAAAAAAAAATAGGAATGTGTGTTTTGGACTGGACTGAGAAAGAAAGCTGGGGAGATTGCAAAAAGCGGGGTGCAGGATTTTTGTCACATTGATCCATTCATCTTAATTGTCTTTAAAAAATAAATAAGAGGGGGGAAGTGATAGGGGGAAAGAGGAACAGAGGAAAAGAAGGGGGGAAAAAGAAAACAGCAAAAGTGTTTGAACCTCTGGAGCTATCTGCTCCTTCAAGCTGATTGATTAGTCATGATCCCTGCAGTTTTAATGGGAATCATTCAATTGGGAAGGTGGAGCACCCTAGAGTAGATTAGCATATTCTTGTTTACTCATCTTCTGAGGGGCTTTTTCTCTTTTCTTTCATTTTGTGGAGAAGAAGGGAGGGGGGGAGGTTGGGGGGAAGGAGGGGGTTGTGGCTTATGTTATAAAGGAGGCCAAAAAAATAAATAGATTAGAGCATCTTTTAGGGGGGAGGGAAATCAGTGGGTCTGAGTCTTGGAGAAAGCTGGGGGGGGTTGTTTTGGTTTTTTGTTTTGTTTTGTGTGTGTGAGAGAGAGAGTGTGTGTGGTTTTTTTAAGAAGAAAAAAATAAAGGGAAGAAAATCCAGCAGAGAAAAGAAGAGAGAGGAATTCCAGCTGTGGAGGAATAGAGGAGAAGAAGACAGATAGAGGAGGAAGAACAGAGAAATACATTTCAACCAAGAAGGAGTTTTGATTTATTTTATTTTTATTTGTTTTAAGGGGAAAAAAAAATCTATAAGCAGGAAAAAGAAAGAAAGAAAAAGAAAAAAAGAAAAGAAAAAGCAACTGAGAAGGGTTATAAAAAGAGCAAATACCAAGAAGGGTGAACAAGAGAAGAAAGTCAAGGCAAGGAGGAGCCCAAAGCTGGCAGATCGGGAGGATTTGCAGGGGAGAAGGGGGGGGAAGATTGGAAATGCAGCTCTGGAGTTTGCTGCTGCCTCTTGCGCTTCTCTGTTCAGCCCTAGCCAGTGGACCCGAATGTGGGATGGACGAGCGCTCCCGCAGGGCAAGAAGGGACACCAGGCACAGCCGCCAGCTCCTCTACACTGCCCCGGGCACCTGTGCCACCAGGTTAGCCCGAGGAAGGCGCTCCACTGCTGGGCTGGAGCCTGGGCATGTCCCCCGCAGGAGGCAACAGCGGGAGGTAAAGGACGAAGAGGAGTCCCTTACCCCGAGCAGGGCGCTCTATTTCAGTGGACAAGGTGATCAGCTGCGGCTGAAGGCAGATATTGAGCTGCCCCGAGATGCCTTCACTTTGCAAGTGTGGCTGAAAGCTGAAGGAGGACAGAGATCTCCGGCTGTCATTGCAGGTAGGTAGTTTTTCGTGCCTGTGGCTGCAGCATCCCTTTTACGTTTCGGGAGCCGGCAGAACAGCCAGCTGTAGGCGTGCGTGTGTATAGTATGTGTGTGTGTACATTTAACTGTGCATGTGTGCCTTGCAACATGCATATGTACGTGAGTGCGTGTGTAAACATGCTCGGGTGCGTTTATTATATATATATTTGGTGAAATACCGGAGCTTGGCAAACTGTCTGAAAGTATATGCTCGCAGAAAAAGTTATGTAAACTTTTGCATAGGGAAATGGCAGTATCCTGGCTAGTTTCTTTATTTCTGGGTGTACGGATTAAGATGCAGATAGGAGAGAGAGCTCTCACGGTGGGGTTTCACCTAATTTTCAGGTTGGAAAAGTGTAAATAGAGCATTTGAAAGTAGCTTGTACGTATGTATGAAAATAAATGTATGTGTCTAGTGTATGGCTGCAAAGAAATGCATATTTAAGGTCCCTATATGATTTCCTTAGTTTTATTAGCTCTTTAGTGTACTTCACTGTTACCTTTTTAGATGCAATGTTAGCATGTGGTTTCCAAAAAGCTATAAAGGAACTTTTGGCTATTGTGAAACCTCAAATGAATCAAATGAGTTTATAAAGTTCCCAACCCCTCGACACTCAGCTAGGGCTGGGACTAGCACTGCAGCTAGAGGATGCGTTGAGTATTTTTGTCTCCCCTTAGAAATGGCAAGTGTAATACAAATGATTGTAAGGTCAAATAGCCCTATAAAATCATTTAGTACTCAAAGCAGCTACCAGTCTAAGCTGTCTGAGCTGAACAATAATGAGGAATATTGCACTTTTCTTATTTAAATTTTATGATACCATCATGAATTTGGGTCCTTTTCCCCCACGTTCGCTCCCTCTCCCCCTCCCTCCTGCCACCTCCCGCCCTCTCCCCGCTTTAGTGATAAAGTGCAGCGAAGTTGTCGTGAAATCGGATACTTTTCGGAGGGTTACAAACCCTTATAAATGTCGCCACATCCATCTTCGCTGTGAAGGAAGTCATAGAAAATGGAAATGCCCTTACAAAAAAGAAAACAAGTCAGAAAGAGAAACGGCGGTGGGGGGGGGGAGGAAGACATGTTTTACAGTTCTTTTGGCAAGGAGATTCCCTGAAAGTACAAAGTTTCCATGTCCTAGGATGCCTTAAAGAGACAGGGAGGATTTCCCCTTTCCCTTTAACTGGAGTCACTTCCTACCAGAAGGCAGCGGATGCTTGTGCCCGTGGTACCGCGGCTGCTCCGCCAGCCCAGCTCGCCTCTCCCCTGCCACCCTCCCTTCTGTGATTTTCTCTATCCCCGCTGCCCCATCCCTGACCTGCGTGACTGCTGTCTCGCAAGAAAGTTGTTTTGTCCTAAGGAAACCAAAAACTAAGATGAACTCAGCAGTGCATTTCCTTAACTTTACCCAATCCCTGCTGTTCTGCTCACTTGTGAGGAGGGGGACACAGTATGTGTGTGGCTGCCGGGGTGGGCAGGAGGTGCTGGGCATGGGCTGGTCCCTTTTGCCTTTAGTAGGACAGGCAGATGAGTGATTTCATAGGTGAAATAGATTATTACTTGCTTTATTTCCCCTGGCTTTCTCATACGCCACTCTTCTGGTTCCCAATCTTAACTTAAACCCCAGGGCTCAAAGTGGTTCTCTTTCAAGTTAGGAAAGGCAGAATTTGGGTTTACACAGGTCTCATCAGTGGCAAAACATGGTCAGTGAATTTTTTTAATGTGTTTAATCCAACACCTAGGACCCTGTGTCTGCCTTTGGTGCAAGTATCTCTAATTCATACAATAGGGAACCTAGACAAACACACACAAAGATTATTTGTAGTAAAATACTTTAATTGGATGGGGGAGGTTGGGTTGTTGCCTGTATAAAACACTTGACCCATTTTATGCATGGAAATAACATTCCACTGTGAAAAATGAAAAGAAATGCCCCAGTTTAGCACCGTAGAGCTTGCAGCTCAGCTCAGGAGGACTTTGTGATTTTTATTTTATTTTTAAGCTCCCCTTCCCCCCTCACACGCACTCTTGAAGAAGAGCCAGGTTTGGCTCTGTGTGTAAACACCTGGAAGCAGTCCAAGAGGAACTCACTCGGAGTACCCTCTGCACACCACAGCCTCCCAGACCTGCAGCAAGCTTAGGGGGAGATTACGCTTCCCTCAATGAGGAAATCAAGGGGTTTGGCTGCCAAAACTCTTGGCTTTCTCATTTTCACTGTTTTGGGATGTGACAGACCAAGGAGCCCTGTTCTGCCATTGAAGTTGCATCTGTAGGACCCCACTGAAATTAAGAACTCTTCTGTGTGGTTGGTGGGGGGGGAGCAGGGACTGGGTCAAATTCGCTGACAGTGCCAGAATTGAGTTTATCCCCAACTTCCAACCCAGTTGCAAAGTGGGAAACTGTGTGATTGTACAGATCTGAGGGAGAGGGCAGGATTGACTGGAAGACACCTCTTTTTCAGAGTCCTCCTTGTATCTTCATCTACTTTCTGCCCCCCCCCAGCCTGTGTTGACTGCTCCCCTTCCATCTGTCCTTGCTGGCATATAAGTAGTCACTGCAAGTCGTGTAGGAGCCACATGTGTGCCTATAGGGGAAGCCTGTTGTGTCTGTTAAAAATCTCATGTAGGACCCGAGTTGTTATCAGCTTCTATGCCTGAGCCCTGATATAACGGAGCTCTTCTGCTAATCCAGGCTACAGGAGTTTCTGTTTCTGTCTGGAGCCAACTCTCCTTACGTCACCCTCTGCTGCAGTATTCAATTTGTTTTCATAAATGGCTAATTTTACAGCGCTGTTAAGTGGGTTCGTCATTGTGCCGGGCCATGCCCTGTCTCTGATGATAGGCAGTCCTTGGTGCCAGGCTCTGCCAATTTTCACGCTGGTTGGCAGTGATGTTATTGCTGTCCTGTTTGACTTCACCGATATCTGTTCTGGCATTTGTCAGGGAAAGCTGTTGGGAAACTAGAAGGCTGACCCATTGATCTGTGTTACGCAAAAGCTCAGAGGCGTTTTCAGAGCTGGGCTGTGCTTCGTTTGTGCAGCTCCCGCGGTGGGGCTCTCCAGCGGAGGCAGCTCTCGGCTCGTGTGTACTTGCCTCCCTCCCCGGGCCGCACAGTTCTTGGACAAACACTCCTTGGATGTGCGTACCTACCACACAGCACAGTACATCCCTCTTACAAACACACACATGTGCACATGGTATTAATCATGCAAGTTTGTGCACTTTCCCCTGTAGAGTCTTTGAATGCATCTCTAGTTATGAAGGAAGGAGTTAAGGTCCAGACTGTAGTCAAGTTAGGTAATACACATGCCATGCAAAATAAGACGCTTCAAAGCACCGTTGACCTTGCTTCTGTTGTAATCAAACATATTTCAGTTCTACTGTGGCAATGCAACCCCGTCCTAAGAAACAGGATCCTCCTGAGTCCCTGTCAGTGTGTTTTCTGGTATATAGCTCAGGAGCGGGATAGCTCATGTTTTCATAGGAATGAGATGTTGACTCTTTACTGGCTGGGAGCTGAGAGGAGTGGGATGAATGATCGTCGGCAGCGGGAGCCAGAGTAAGAAGGCGTGCCTGCTCTGAAGAGTGAAAGTTATTTGTGTTTTGTTTTGGTTTTTTTTCCCTTCCCGGTTTCATTCTCCTCTGTCTCTCTATTCCTCTGCCTGCCAACAGAGAGCATGATCCCAACTTAATAAAGCTTCATATGTAAGGGAGTGCCTATGTTTTCCCAACTTCAGTCCTTGATGAACATAAAACTGCAGCAGAATCCAAGGGAAAGAAATGCCAAAATCAGCACAGTGGAGCTCACTTAAAGCCACAGCTCTTGCATGTAAGAGACTGAAAAACATCTGTGTCGGGGTCCAATAATTGGGCAATTATAAAGATATGTAATTGACACTGTGTAGGTCTGTTCCCTCCACAGGGCTTAAGAATATATGTTTACTTTGGGGGTTTAATTTGATTCCCTTCTGAAGTTTTGGAGTCTGATATTGATTTAATACACTTCAGGTAGAATCAGTGAGCTGGGTCCTGTCCCCTGAGCTGATCCTTATAGTGGGTGTGTTGAGAACTTGAGGAGGTTTTCAATAGAGAGTTTACTCTTGAGTTTCACTGGCATTAAAATAATAGGTAGATAGATAAAGCAGCTTTTTCTCATCTTCAACAGCCTGTTGTCTTTTAATTGCATGAATTTTCTTGTTTTGATCTGTAATGAAGTACTAGAATTAAGGACTATAGAACAAGTCAAACATAAAGCTTGTAGTTCTGTCATTTAATTAGCACTGGCATGTGCCAGGTCCGAGGTGATGGGCATGATGGGTGGAGTGAGTAACTGCTGGGCCAAAGTCACAGGAGCTTGAACACCTGCCCAGATGCTCCTTCAGGGTGACCAGCGTCCCAATACACCATTGCGGAAGGCTACAAGTAGCTGTGTGGTTTTGGCTTCCTTGTAGATGGGTTCAAATTATTAGCTGCTTCATGACTATGGATCTGGATAAGGCTTGACTAATAGGCCACTGAAAAAATACAGCATAGCTTGTCATTTACTAAATATTTGCATTTGAACAGTACATTTCCTTCAGGCTGTAGCAGCCGGCACAAGAGGTAGAAGATGGAAAAGAGAAAGAATTTTTCTTTCCATAAGATTTCCAATTTTAACCGCTCTCATTCTTTTGACCAGCTACACACTGGAGTCAGAATAGCAAAGTTAGAAGAAAGTTGTGTGGGTTTTTTTTCTTAAAGCACTTACATGTAGGCTGCTCTAATTAATAAACTGGTAATAAGAGAGAGGGAAATTTGACTCTGTGTGTGTGAAGGATGGTAAATTTAGATTCCTAAATGATGTATGGCTGTCTCCTGTAGGCACAGAGATGTATCCCAGGCTGAGCTCGCCTCTCCAAACTTCATTTCAGCCTGATTTATTTCAAGCCAGCCTGTTTCAGTTAGAAAAACTTGCGTGAGGCAGAAAGCAAGCTGAGGGGATGGTGTTTGGAGAGAGAGTGGGAGCGGGGCTCTCCTCAGGGATTCATGGAGACGACTGGAGAAGCGAAGAGCAGAGCTGCAGTGGGCGGGCCTAGATGGTGAGGGCAAGAAGAAGCCCTTGGAGGGCCTTCACATGCTAAGCCATTGTGGAAAGACAGACCTGGTTAGTGATTCAGATGCCTGAAAGTTATCACATCAGGTTGAAGCTGCTGTCTGGGTCCCCATGTCGCCTCCCCACGCAGCGCCAGGGGAGCATTGCAGATGGCCAAAGGGATCCCGAGGCACAGCCACGCCGAGTGAAGGTGCCCACCATCAGCCCCAGCCACACGTGGCATAGTGAGGGATGCACTTAAATCCCAAATCCCAGAGGTCTCACTGAGCAGTGCAGTGGCTGGGAGGGGTGACGCTGGCTCCTTAAGGACCCTAACCCAGACCCTCCCATGAAGGTAGGTGCCGCTCACCTTTCTTATGAAGAACAGGACAGGTCTCCACTTTCAAAGCGGGCCCAGGAGTTTGATGATGCTGTTCCACAAGCTTCGTGTGTTTGTTAGCCTTTGCCAAGGGCGGGAGAGATCCTTGGCTGGGTGCATTGACGAGCAAAGAGCTGAACCGCTGGCAGGGACCTCCCTGGTCACTGAGGCCCGACCCCATTAAACACAGCAGGGGCATGCCAGCTGGGTGGAGCAGGGATTTTTGGTGGAGAAATGCCATCTTTGCAGACCGGGTCTAGTGCTGTCAGGACACAGGTGCCAAGCTCCTCAGGTCTGTCTCAAGAGAGGTGTGGCCACGACACCTGCCTGAGCAGCTTTAATACAAAAATACTGTGGGACCAATGGGTTTTAGGTGTTCTCAAGACCACGGGATTAACCGAGCACTTTCACCTTGAATTTTCATTGCTCATGCTGGCCTGAGCCAGAAAAAAGAGCCAAAATATAGTGGCTTTTTTCAAAAAGACATATTGAAAAAACCAAAAATAAACCCTTCCATGACTGGGTTCAGCTGAAATGTTCCCATATAATAGATTTGCTTCCAATTTTAGCCATTGTTTTTTCAGCTCCTCTTTTATTTTCTCTGATAGAAATTATAGGAGCAGAAGCAGAGGAGGGACCACCTGGGTTGCCAAATTCAGTCCCCTGCAGTGTCAGGGATATAACAGCAGATAATTAGTCCAAACATTTGCAGAATATCCACTTCGTAGGTTCTGATATAGCACAGGCCACAGAAAATTTCCCAGTGCTCTACTATAAACCAAAGATCTTTAGCTAAGACCAAGAGTCACCACTATAATGTAATACAGGAAAAGAGGACAGATTGACAACATCTTAAGTACCTAAAATCCAAAGCATTGGTTTAGGAAAGTGTTAAGTATGAGAAAGAAAAACATTTGCTGGTGAAAGAGATCAGCTTTCTTATTTTCAGCAAGTTAAAAAAGAATCAGGTATTTTGACAGTTATGAAACTTCTATTGAAATTTTAAGTTAGAATATTTGCCAAAACTGATCCTTTCCCACAGATAGTCTGTTTTGATTAATTTCCCCTTTTCCTGAGAAAAATATTTTATCAAACATTTCCCACCCTTCTCTGGTCTTAGTCTGTGTGGCAGTTCCTACATCCCGTCATAGTAAGAATGAACGCGTTCACTTTATTATATTTTTACTTTCAAATCTTATATTCCAGTTTATTCTGAAAATGCATCAGAAAAGCCTTTTTTGATCAAAACCCTCTACATTTTCCTCTCAGCTATATCATCTAGTCTAATATAATCTTTTTTTTTCATTTAACCTCCTCTCTCAATACTACCAAATTTTTCACCTAATACTGTCTTTACATGATCAGTATGTATTACTCTTTCTATTTCAGATATGCAAAATATATTGGACTTTTCTGTTTCCTAGGTTCCAGGCATTTGCTTCATGCATTGTTTTGGGCACAGAACAATTGACTGTGCTGTCCTTTTTGTTTGTTTATTTTCCCGAAAATGAGACTTCTGAAAATGAAGGTGTACCTTTCTTCTGACCTTCTACTTACATTGCTCTGTGGGCATTTCCCTACGTTGGGATAGCTGACATCTGGATATCATTCTTAGTTTTATTTCAGCTTTCTGTGGAGAAGAAATGCTTGATTGTTCTGCTAATTTCTGCTTGTCCCTACATTTCTCTTCATTTTCTCTGGTGTGAGCATGCATGCATGTACACACACAATTTCCAAAGCACCTTTGATTTTTTTCCCAGATCAATAGAGCATTTAAACTCCAATGATCAAGGAAGAGCAGCTTGTTTATTTCCCCACATATTCTGACACAAGTGGCAGATCTTGTAAACTGCTTTGATTTGATGTTAGTGCCTATTATAAAATTTACTCTCCCCAAAGCCATCCATGAAGTCAAAGTACTCTTACTCTGAACATGAGCAGAGCAGAACTCAAAAAGGCAAGCTAAAAAGAGAACAAGAGTGAATATCTTATCCCAGAATTTCGCTTTCTGCTATCCTTGTTCTTAGTGATCCAAACAATTTGCTTAGTTGAGGGCCGTTCAACATCCATAAGGTTGCCAGCAGCAAGTGAGGGTGCAGTATATATCACAGTTAAAACTGTGAACAAATATAAACACAAGTCAGATTATCCCTTGGTGAAAATGGGGCTGGATTCATGATGTTAGATTTATGCAGGCAGCATGGATTTGATCCTAAACCTGTTCAAGATTGTGGAAAAAATACCATTGACCTTGGCCGTCTCTGGCTTAGGCTCTGATTTCAGAGGGTCTTCTGCATCCCTCCTCTACAGCCTGGACCCTTCCATGGTCCTTGCTTTAACATCCTTTATTTGGTGTCCTTTCTTGCCTTGGATACAAGAGAAGAAAAATTGTGAAGCCCAAATGTCAGAGAAATTGGCCAGGGGAAGGGGAGGTGTTTATTTTAGTTGGTTTTGCTATACTCCAGATCACACTTTGGCCTCTGTCACTTTCAACCTTTCTCTCTTTTTTTGGGTTGGTTTTTTTTTTTTGTTCTTTTGTTTGGTTATTTTCAGTGTTAAAAAGAGCACTTATTCAAAACACGCTGTCCGGTTTTCTGTTTTGCTGGGTGATGTAAGTGTGTAACTTTCCCATCCAATCTCTCCACCCTCTCTTATCACTGTCATAGTCTCGGTTCTTTCTCTATTATCTGGTGTCCTTGATTCCCCCATCTTTCTCTTCTTCCTGCTCCACACAGTTGCTGGTTTCTTTCTCCCTAGCAAGCACGTGCTGTGGGTAACCCTGTGCCCTCTGTAGTTCTCATCTTCTTTTGCCACAGGAGGGTGGTGTCCCCTCCTTGCGGACCAAGGGTGGCCACCAGGTTGGTGGCTTCAGCCAACTCATGTTGGAAGCGCTGTGGGAACAGAGGATAAGCAGGCTGTGTGTTTGTGTGCTTAGTCAGGCATATGCTCATGCATATTTTCCAGGAATTATTGATATTGTTCTGTTTAATATCCATCCTAGTGGTACACAAACATGGAGCGAGCCGTTGTTCTCACAAAGAGGGAGTAAGGGTGAAGTGAAACTGAGAAGCATCTGGAATCGGCCTGGTGAAGCAGCATCTGTGAGATATGATACCAGCTCATGAAAGCAAAAGAATTGCTGTGTTAGAGAAGAAAACCACTCTGTTCTTTGCTGATTAACTCCTGGGGTCTGGTAGGCTTTCCTTGAGTCTTCCTTTTGAGTGATACTTAGGTCTCTTTTATCTCTTCTCTTTCCTCCCCTCTGCTGTGTTTTTCCTCCTTTTCCTTATCTAATTTATTGTCTCTTTATTTGCTTTAAATCACTTTCCCATATGGATTTCTCTCCTCTGACCCATCTTCCCCTCCCTCATCTGATTCCCAAGAGTCTTCTGTCGTCATGGAATTGGGAGAAGAGCAGCCCTGTTCCTGACACCGAGCATCAGCTGCAGGCTTCTTTCCTCCTTCGTTTTCTTTCTTGCCTATTCTCTGTTGTTAGTGTTGGAAGCGTATTCATGAAGATCATTCATTGGATTGAGGAAAGAGATCTTATCACCATTATTTTGTTTGTTTTATTTAAGACGGGGAAAGGAATGGGAAGGAAAGGCCTTCACTATTACCGGTGTTACTTAGTTTTGAATGTAGGGTTTTTTTCTCCTGTTCTAATGTATCCTAGTACAGTTATTTTCCTTTATCATTGCAGTAAGATTACGGTTTTGCAGTCCTGATAACTGCCTCAAAACATCCTGCTGATGGTGGTGATAAGTTTCTCAGGCGTGAGAGAACATTGCCCTTAAAATCAGGGAAACTGAGGATCGGAGGGGTGCTCTGATTTGTCTGAGATTTGGCAGTGTGTTGGTGACAGAGCTAGAAACAGATCCCAACGGGCTTGGCCTTTTAGTAAACATTTTTTTTGAGAGGTGATGATAGGTATTCCTCAGCCTGGGTTGTTCTCCATGTGAAGTCAATACACCCTAATTCCTGTAGGATGTTTCATTGTAGCTGCTGATGGTTCTTCGCTGGGTAATTGTTGTACTGAGCTGATGGTGGTTATGAAGTCTTTCACCTAGTTTCACAGTTGAAAGCACTGGCAACATGGGGGACAGTTGAAGGCAGCAGCTGGCATTTGTGACATGAGCTCTTTGGAGATGGCAGAAAATCAGATGGTCAGAAATTAATATCTCTGGCCTAGACACACTGGTGATGTTTGAATCAGCATGAATTATTGTATTTTTCAAATGGAACAGCGTATGCAGCCCATAATGGGAGAGAAAAGCAAATATCACTGAAGCCCCTTAGTTCAGAGTGCTTTTATTTAAATTGGAATACTTTGATATTTTTTATACATCTGCACATTGATTAATATATTGACTTGCTGAAACAGCTTGTAAAATATGTATGTTGTAACTGCTAAGCATGTTCCTCGGAAATGCTGAAAATCTGTCCCTGGATATCTCAGGTTATTCTTTAAGGGCAAAGATAACTCATTTACCCCATAGTTAAATATGGACCAGGTGAGTGGTTGCAGAAGGGGCTTTGCACACAGCACGTTAGTGCCCCAGACTGTTTTGGTGGTGGGGTATCATCTAGTGCACGCTCTCACTGCTAAACAACTGGTGTTTCTGTTGGGAGCGTCAACAGGGAGGCTGCACATCATACAATCCACACAATTTTGTTCTGAATTCAGCAGCATCCGTGCTTACACAGGCTGAGGTGCTAAGGCTGAAATCTGGAGCTTGCATTACTACTGTCTTACATTGCATCTGTCTTGTGGATAAACAGAGCAGCCACTCTGAGGTCAAAACTGCACCTTTCACCAGTGATAATTTAATGGGTATTATTTTCAGCATAAACTAGACAAGAATTGGAAGCCTCCTGTGCTGTAGCTCATGAATGGAGATGTTCAGAGAGAAAAGGAGTACTGGGAGAAAAAGCAAATGTTAACTAAATGCATTACACACACGATTTTGAAACATGTACTTGGCAGAGGGAAGGGTGAGCAGTACAAGCCAGATTCTGCTGTTGAACACACCAATGTAAACCTAGAGTAACTCCTTTGGAGAGGAAATCAGGGGGGCTGCTCCAGACTGATGAACATGCAGAATACAAGGCAGAGACAGAGTGCATGCAATGGGGAAAATGAACAAGCTGAAAATTAGATGTCATGGAGAACAACCTCCAACCACCGTCACCACTGTTGATGGTTTAATTTGGGTGTGTAATGGTTATGGTGATGCAGTGGGAAACATTTGTACAATGTGGAGTTGTTTTTACTTTTTGGAGCGTTTTCTGCATATACCTGTCATAGTCCCTCTGGGCTGTGAAATGAGGCTATATACTGTTTTTACAGTGAGCCCTTTGTGTTTCCGGCAACAAACACTTCTGAACTCTGCTCTCCAGTCTTGTGGCCCTAACTCCTTCACCCCCTCCCATATGGTCCTGTCTCCAGCAATAATATCCCCTCCTCTGTTTATAAACAAATACCCTCAGAGGAAGTTCACAGGAAGAAAAGTTAGTTAATGAAAATCAACCATGCACTCAGGTCCAGGCTGTGGGTTGGAGCCAGCAGGGTTGCTGGACGTTTGCTACTCTGCATCTGCTTGTAGGAGTTTCTTTGATGAGATGTTTGCCTGTCTGTCTAACTATGCGTCTTTCTCTTGTTTTCCCTTCATCATGGAAAATATGAAAGAAGAGGGAGTAAATTGTAGTCTCAATACTGTGGACAGTATTCGGGAACCCCAAGCGGGGAGGCTAGCTTCAATGGACTTGTAGAATTTCTTCTTGATAAATCCACTGATTTTGTCTTTTTTTTTTTAAAAAAAAAAAAACATTGAAGTCTAGATTCTGGCTCCTGGTAAAATTGTTGCTCTTGAGTTGCGCAAAGGCTGTAAAAGGATTAAAATAGCCTGAAGGATAATTGTCCTACTATAGTCTGAGCATGAGGCTGATGCATCTGGTGTTGCACACCACTCTCACAGAACCACCAGCTTAAGGAGGCAGGAGTGAGCAGGACCCAAGGATGTACATAACACGGGACTGTGTAGTCACCATGAGCTCTGGAGCAAGGGACAGATAGGCATGGTAATGGTGCTGTCAGCTGGAAAATGCTTTATCTTATTCCAGAGGTCCCCCAAGCCCCTTACAGCACAGGGGGAACCCAAGAAAGAGTCCATTTTCTTGTGATTGCTCCTGGGTTGTGCCTTTAGTACTGCACCTTGGTGGTCTCAGATAGGAGGTGAGGGAATTACATGTTTGTTTCCTTCCAGGAGACACTGGAATCCTCTAAGAAGCCTTTCTGGCTACTCAAAATGCATGAGAAAATCATCAGATAAGGAAAACCTCTGGGAGTGTGGGAGGCAGCACTGGTCAGGGTTGTGGTTCCTCCCTTGTGCAGAGGTGTGGTATCAATGCAGTGTTCATGTCACCATCCCAGGCTCCCCCTCTTCCATAAGGAGTGTCTTTGGAATTTGGGAATAAAGGAGTTTTTACAGCTATAATAGATGTGAAAGTTGTGGTCCCACTTTTAGCTCTAAGAGTCTTGAAGTTTTAGATGTATTACAAAAGGTCTCCAGTGCTGGCAGAATCTCCATACCTTAAAATGTGATGGTTTAAAATAGTCTTATCTGTTGCTTTTTGTTGAAAGAGAAGTTTCTCTTATTGTACAAATATTTTCTGGCATGTAATTAATAGTCTTACCTGTAAGTAAGTGCGGTCTCTCCACTTCCCACCCCACTTGGGGGGAAGACAACCAGAAATGAGCATTTCATATTGCAGCATGGACAAAGTTTATCAGTTGTTTCACAATCCCTTTGCCTGTGAACAGATTAAATAAAGAAGGAGGGGTGGGGTGGTGGTGGAAATGGACCTGATTTATACTGGTGACCTTCTTCCAAGAATTCCAGGATAACTATCAACAGTTTCTCCTAGGAGGAAAGTTAAGCGATTCATTCTTGCCCTTTGAAGAGCTCTGAATTAATGAAGAGCAGAGTATCTTCTGCTCTTTACGCTGGGAAAGACTGGAATTCCCCAAAGTCCTTTTGCTAGAGATGGTTTAATCAAACAGACTGTTTACATTCTATGTCTCACCAAAGGCAATGCTCAAACAGGGGTGGTCTTCAGCTATACGCTGTAATACTAGGGGTTTATTTTATTTTATTTTATTTTAAACGTCAGCATACCACCAGTTTTACTGGGAAATGGCCGTATCCAAACACCTGCAGGCTCCATGGAACAGGCCAGGGAGGGAAGCAACAGCAGCTGCATCTCACAGAGGCAAAATGATACTGTGAGGGGTCTGTGCTTCTTCTCTGAAGGTTTCTGCAGGGTTGGGATTTGGCAGCAAAGGTGGTCTGGGAGCCCTTGCACTCATGGAGGAAGACACCTTGCAGCAGTAGGAGGCTTAGCACTGGACCAAACTCTTTACTCTGCCTCAATCGCTGATGGCAGAGGCAGAGAAGCAAGAGCCTTTCTTCCCCAACCATGTGTTTTTTGTCTCACACTGCAAAGGCCAAACAGTTTTGGTGAACAGTTTCTGTGCTCTGATACTTAAGAAGGCACTAAATGAAATGGGAGCTATGTATTTCATGAGAGAGAGGGAAGAAGGAAATGAGATTAGGATAGATCTTCCTACCGTTGCCCATCTCTCACCTTCCCTCCCTCAAGACTAACATCTCTTGCACCTATATCAAGAAACCAACACTTTATTGCACATCTGTATGTCTGAAATTGGCCATAAACCTTGAGTCAGGATCTAAACTTGTGTTCAGATACATTTTTTTTAAACAATACTTTGGTATCTTCTGGAAGTGATGTACTTCCGCTCCCCATGCACAGAATCTTCTGTGCATCATTGAGAAAGATCCACGTAAGTAGGCAACGTGGCCAACATTCTTCCAAACCCAAGCAATCCAACCAGCTGTTCAGCAGGGATGTTATTTATTGAGAACTGTCAATGTGTTCAACACATGGTGTCCTTTGCACTGACGAACTCACAGCCTGGCTTTTATGGGGTTTCTCTGACACTTGTCAAACACTGGTGACAGGGCAAGCTTGATGAGGCACACGTTTTTATGTGAAAATTATTATAGAAGGGCATTGCAACAAGATGTTCTGTAAGAAAAAGAGAGACAGAGACTAGTTGGCAGAGAAGAAAACAGAGGCAGTTGCAAAGGGTAGAGGTTTCTTTTTGGCTGGTGGTTTCGGGAAGAGAACAGAGATTTCCTTCAGCAATAAATTAGATGCTTTGGGAGAAAGAAAGGGTGTTTGTTTCAGCTGTGATGAAACTGCTGTGTGAGAGAGAAGCAAGCTCCCTCTTCTGCTAATTCAAGCTGCTTATTTTGTGGCATGGTGGTTGGAGGTGGACAGGTTGCTCTGGGATTTTAGTTGCTACTTTGCAATTGCTCTGAGGTGCCTTCAGCTCTGTCCTTTCCATCTCTGAAGGTGGGATAATGGTTCTCAGCAGCCCTCAGAGAGAAGCTGTTTGTAAGGATGAGGTAATATCATCAGTGCAGCGCTCTGATCGTGTGTGATGCTGTAAATGGCAAATGCCGCTCCATTGTACCAAGAAGAAGAAATGCTCAGCAAAGAAGTCCTGTTGGCCAGGGTCATGCTAGGTCCCCGCAGTGCTGTGCTGCTATAAAGAGAATACTGAAGTTGTGGAATGCCGAAGGACAAAAAGACAGAGGCTTATCTTGCCAGTCTCATACTTACCTATTTGTCCCATCTTTTTTCTCTTGACTTGTGTAAGCTCGTATTCATAAGTATCACAGATAGTTATTTTCCCCTACTGAAAAACAGACCTGTTGCCTGAACGGTGTGACTCTGGCCACATTCCCTCCTATTTAGCACAGTGCAACCTTGGCTCTTTACTAGTTAATATTTTCTGTCAACAACCTGCAAGAAAACATAAAATCAGTGCTGATAAAATTTGCAGATGTTGCAGAGTTCAGGGAGTGGTAAACAATGACCAAAACAGGACTCTCATTTGGGTGTTTTCAAAAATTGAGAACATGCAAACAGTATGCATTAGACTAAAGCCAAATATGAAGTCATACATATAGAAAGACAGGTGGCAGGTCATACATAAAGGATGGATGGTGGGGGAAGGGTCTTTCACCTGGAAGCTAAATGTGTAGGAGTAACTGCCTGTTGGAATAGATAAAGCACGTAAATGTGAGCTGCCAATATGATGCTGTGGCCAAAGGTTTAGAGTCATCATTGGCTGTGTAAACAAAGAAGCATTGAACAGGATTGGGGAGGTTGTGTTATCCTTGTATTGACACTAGAGTAGCTGCTGCTGAAGTACTTTGTCCGGTTCTGGTGTCCGCAGTTTAAGAAGGATGTTGTGTGAAAGAGGATTTAGAGAAAAAAATGAAGAGTGACAATAATTATATGATTTGTAACAAGTCTTAAAAGTATTTGACTCAAGAATTAAGAGGTGACTTGATCATCATGATCTTTAAGTATATGTTTGAGGAATATTAATCTGATAGTTGGAGGTTGGAAAGCTAATAGTAGACGATATGAGTAAATCTAATGGATGCACATGGAGACTAAGCAACTTCAGAGAGAAAATGCAGTATTTTAGCCCTGAGAGTAGTCAGTCATAGAAAAACCTTTTGAGTAGAACGGTGGACCATCTGTTGCCATAAATTTCAAATTAAAATTTAGTGGTTTTCCAAATTACAAGTTCTTTACAGAGGAGTTAATTCAGTCCTCACCCATATTGTGTCTGAGTGCTTCTAATGTCAGATTATTTTGGGGTTTTCAGCTATTACTGCAAAAATAATTGAAGCCAGCAGTAAAGCATAGGTAGCACAAGGATGCTAATTTCAAATCCTTTAATTTCTGTGGATTCTCCGTGACACCGGTAGGATATTTCTAATCTCCATAATATTTCTTTGTAGGCTCTCCTGGGCATCACTAGAGTTGAATTGTCAGGCTCAAGTTTCGTATGTTGTTAATCTTGTTTAGATTTTGTTAAAGGTGTTTAAGGTGTTTAAGGTGTTAAAGGTGTTTAACAAGAATGGTGTGCTGAGCCATGACTTGACTTTTCCTCTTCAAAACAGTCCAGTGTGCTAGTCTGAAGACAAGCTCAGAAACACGACTGAAATCTTCTCTCATTGAAGGTAGTAAGAGGTTTACTGTTGACTTCAATGAAGTCAAGAATTTACCTCCAGAATACGAACTTGGGGGAGCAGAATCAAGGTTTCCCTCTGGAAGCTGGAGCATTGACAATTTCAGGACTGTGCAGCTAACACAGCAGACATCAGTTAAAAACAAAGAAGTGAATGATAAAGCAGAGAATAAGCTTGGGGTGACTTTTGCTTGTCATCTCCTTGTTGGGTGGTCTGTCTCACAGTCTCAGGGCAGAAGAGCAGTCCAGAAGGGTATGTAGGCTGTATGCTGAAATGACCTATTTTTGTGATTTTGGCTGAGTTGCAAACAGAAAATACAGACCAAAGCCCTATCGACCTATCGAAGGTAATTAGTGTTCTGAGACAGGATTTCGTTTCATTTGAGCCGTCTCCAGCTGGAGACTGTTCCTCAAAATTCAAATTTAAGCCAAGTGCTCAAAATGCCCCAGTCTGCTCCCTCAAACCCATGTGCTCGTGTATATATAGGCCTATGCACAGAGAAAGTAGTACATGTACATGCTATGTTATTAGTCTTCATTTCTTTGGTTCCAAATTTAACCAGAAGTGGAAGGGCTGAAATAACATGAGAAAGGTTAGACATACGATATTTCCTGCTGCTCAGCTAAACACAAGAATTGCCAAAAATCTTCCAAGGTAGCTTGTTTCTTTTACATTTTTCTCCCAGTTCTGCAGACTTGAGAAGGTCAATTACTTTTGAAAAGCATTTGACTTTGGCAACGCTTATGGAAAGCAAAGTAGAATTATGACCTTTTGGAGGTTTGCCCATCGCTGTCCCATCTTGTCCTTTAAGAACTAAAGGCTGAATTTTCAGCTACAGCCTTCAGTTTAATAGGTGTGAATTTGTTTCTATACACTTCTAAGACATCGTAAGTATCTGTGTAGGAATTTTCTTTTAGATGTCTATTTATTTGTGCTCACAGATCAAGTGATCACTGATATTTGTAGAGCAGAAATACAGGCTCAGGTATTTCCAGGAGAAAAATCATACCAAAACAAATGAAATTGGATTCAAACTGAGCAGAAAATTAGCACTCTAAAATTATATACTTAGGTTAGTATGTGGTGACTACAGCCTATCTGGAATGCATACTATAATAGTTATATCATGTTAGGGAGGCAGGTTTTTTCAGCAGGATGTTTCCTAGAAAGCAGAAATATCTCTGTGGTTTGTGTATGGGTTTGGAACTTGTATGCAAGTATGGAACGGGGAATTTGAGGCATGAAATAGTCATGATTAGAGAAGGCCCAGATCCCTTTCAAAAGCGACAGCAGAAAACAGGCACAATCAGCTCTGTTCTGCCTGCTGTTATTGCATGCTGTTCTGTGTATTGCATTGGAGATGTTTCTTTTAAGGTTGGTAAATTCCTCAGTTGTTTCTATTAGTACAGGAAAGATGCAGTCATATGGGAAAGCCAGATGCAGTAAGATATTTGAGTCTGGATAAGTTCTAAAATATTTTTATAGTAAGATATTTAATTGTCACAGAGGCAAAGACCTTGCATGGTATAAATCAGTGTAAATTCATGGGAACTACTCAGTTTTGCACCCACAAAGTATCTGCCCAAGAATGTTTTCAAAATCCAATTAAATAACTAGAACTGTTTCATGTGAAAATGCCCCTCAATTACAAAGACAAGTCTAAGCTATCGTGATGTGATTTTTACAGTCTCCTTGCAGGGTGCCCTAGTTTGCATTCATGGAATTTTTTTGTTTTTGTTTTGGTTTTGTAATAATGTGGATGTTGGCCATCTGTCTGATCCTGGAAAGGTTGTAAGGTTGTCCCCGCTCCCCAGGTCCTCTTCCCACTCCCTCATTGATCATAATGTTTGATTTAGGTGCCACTAGATTTCCTTCTTTGTTCTCTAGCCCTATCCCCCCCCGACACACACACCCCAGATGCATTGTGCAATGGTGTAAAAGCTCTTCTCTCTGCAGCTGGGAGTAGTAACTGCTCAGTTGGTTCCAGTGCTGCCCTAAAGCTGCTGTAAAGGTCAGAGACAAGGGAATTCTAAAAAGCAAAACAAGCTGTGGTGTTGTCTCCCCTTCAATCCTTGCTGTGTATTTTCATCAGCACCACAAGCAATCTCATGTGTAGACCTCCACTTCTTGCTGGTCCAGATTTCTGGCCATCGAGGGGGGTGGGTTCCATAGGGCAGCATGTTGGGCATTTTTCCAGCACGACTACGGGCTTGGCCTCTGCTGCAGCTGATTGACTTGCAGTGCTCATCAGGCACAAAGCACATTTCGAAAGGAAATGCCATATTGAACTCCCAGTGAGCTGATGGGTATTGTGCACGGTCATCTGATGGCACAGATGTGCCCCTAATAATCCTTCCAGGAGAATGTTTCCTCCTGGGATGCTCTGGCCATCTGATCTGCTCTGAGGTATGCTGACCTATCTTGACCCAGTTTATGATCAATTCTCTCTGCTGTTTTCTAAAATGAGCCCAGAAATACCACTTTATCATTTAGATTGCCTGGAAGTTGTGGTACTTATGTGTCTGTTCCTTCCGTAGAAGACACTCTCTGTGTTTGCTCTCAAGCATTAACTCTTACAAAAGGGAGGAAAGCCACTCCACGTTAGCATGCGCAAGAGTAAATTTCTCTGTAGAGCTTTGATAGCTAATCAGTATTTGGCTAATAGTGCGGGGGGGGGGAGGAGACATGGAAGCAAAGGTAATGTATGTTCCACCAAGCACGTTGCTGGGTACATTCTTCTGTGTGTGTAGAGCGACCCTTCTGCTGGTGTGGCATTGTATTTATGTCCTTTTTTGCACGTTTGCATGTACTTCCAGTTTTGTGTGTGTTACTTGTACACGTCTGTGAAAGATGGATGATTTTCATGCATGCCTCTTGACACGTATCCATGTGTTTTGCCACATCTGCTTTTAGAGTGAGAATGATGTTAATGCTGGATTTCTCTAAAGGTGAATACACTGCCTCAGCTACAATAGGATGGTTAATTCGTAACCTGGTTCTGCTGATCAGTGAGCATAGATAAGCTTGGAAGCTGAGAGGTGTGTTCAAGTCTCTTTGAGCCAAACCAACAAACTTATTGAGGGCTTTCCATTCCCTATATTTGAAGGGTATCTGGGTTTTCATAAACACTGAACTCTTTATTATCAGTGGGCCTCACTAGAGTGTCTAAAACTGGCAGCCACCAGCCTGAATTCTTGTCTGAATCAAGCCTGATTCAAAGCCTCCCATATTTATGACATACACCAGTGATTCTCTGAAGGAACATGCTGATGGTTGCAGAGTTTGACTTAAGGTTGAGTAGTAGCGGAACAAAGCCTGTCTGTACTATCTTAATACTGTCCCTATGTCTGCATGTGTTATGATCATCTCTAATAACATGGACACATACTGGTTTTCCAAGCTTCAACCAAAAATATTCGGTTGTTTCTGAGAACAAGGCAGACAAATAAATCGTTTTGTAGATATTAGAAAATCCTTACCCTTGTTCTTGGGAATGTTCTTGTGGTCCCAGACTTTATAGCAGGGACTGAAGTTTGACCCTTGCAAAGGATGTGCTTTTTGCTATCCATCTAAAAGCCTGCCTAAACCTAGTTATTAGATCATAAAGAGCCACAGTTTGTTAACCAAGTACCAGCCTCCACTGGTTCTGCAGCTTTATTGTGAAATGCTTAGGAAGATCTAGATAAGAAGCCAACCTTCCCACTAATACTTGTTTACGCTGATACTGTATACAAAGGAGCCCTTGCAAAAGCAATACCCAGTCCAAGGATGACCCTGTTATAATACTGCAAGGACTGAAGCTCGCTCCTCTGTGCCATGTGGTTACGCAGTGTTGTGTGTTCACTTACACCTCAAAATCCTCACAATCTAATAATTTCTCACTAACCCCAGCCTACCAGATCTATTTGCAGTAAGCTCTTATATACTGTTAGTGGGTATATTCTCATAATAGGCTCAGTGAAGTGTCACTAATATGATTGTCCATGCCAGTGGCTGCTCTGTTGCAGCCTACAGGATTTTGTTATCAGAAGGGAAGGATTTATGTAATGTTCAAAACTAACCAGCCACTACAAATTCATGTTTTGCTGTTTTAGCCATTCTCACCTCCCTGTTTTCAGGCTTCAGGGTATCTCATTGAGCATATGAGTGGGAATTTGAGAAACAGTACAGAATATATGCTTAATTTAATGCTAAATGGCAACAATACAAAGATTTTGATATTGCAAAGAGCCTTGGGCCAAATTCTCAACATTAAATAGGCGTAGCTGTATTAGACTCCATATTTCTACATGATGAAGATCTTGTCTTTCATGTCAAATCAAAAAGAACTCCGTCCTTCTGTCTCAGATCTGAATCCTATTGCATAGCTTGTAAATGATAATATCTTGTGTGAATTCAGCTAGACTGATAGCAGCAGCAAACATCCCCTTTTTGCTCGCTTAAGTAGTACGTTGCCACCTGAGCAAGTCTCAGGTGGTTTGCTTGAGCCACTCCTCATCTCAGGGGGCGACCTCAGGAGGCCTCTTAGCTGTGTTGGAAACGGTATAGACAGAGATGTTGCCTTAAGTACTCTGGACTTTGAATTATTTAACTATTGTGGAAGGAAGTGGGGGCTGGGCAAGCATGGCAAAGGAAAGGAGAGATTATTTCTCCCCTTTCTAAAACTATATTGGGTTCAATGTCATACCATGAAATATCCAGTGCAGAACTCAAGAACTGCTCCAGTGGATCTTCACTGACTTATCCAATTGCATGGAACATGGGGATACTTAACCCAAATCTGTCGGTTTTAATTATTTTCCTCTGGACAGATAAAAGCTTTCTATAGGTTCCTGTAGAATATTTGCTCTTTCAAGCGTTCCTCTGTGCTTTGATACTAAACGATTAAAGCATGCTAAAGAAAAAAAACAGCTCCAACCTTTAGCTCCCTGTTCTTGGGCCCCCTGACTGCAGCTTTGATTGTTGACCTAAATTCCCCTTTCATAACTGAGTCCTGTCACCTCTGGTTGTAGTCCCCCACAAAAACAGGCACAGCCAACTTTCAGAAGTGCAGGGCACTGTTTTCCGTTCTGCCTTGCACGGCTGTGACGGGCTCCGCAGCACACCTGATGTGTTCAAAGTCAAACTGACCTCCTTCTTCCCCTTCCCCCAGCCTCTCGGCTCCTGCAAAGGAAAGCATAACAAGTCCTTTTTTTTATTTTGCTTCCAGTTGCTCAGCAAAGTGGGGAAACTTTTTCTGCATAAAGAATTACATTCTTAGGTAATTCTATGGCCGGGCTGATTACCAGGAAGATTGCTCTTAGCAAGATGCAAGAAGCTGCACTGAAGTGCATGAACAAAGCCTGGAGTCTGTTATTGATAATATTAAAGTGGATTACAGCAGCTTGCATAGGCTACTTTGGCCTCTCTACTTTCAAACTCTGCCCGCAGAGCGAGCTACTTAGGACTCCAGCAGCTACAGCCTCTAGCTGTGAGTTCCCGTTTTTCTGTGGCTGCTGCTGATAAACATCTGCTCCAATCTCAGCATCATGAGCTTGGTTACAGCAATGCCTCGTGTCCTCACCCAGGACTTTCTTCCAGAAGTTCAGCAGCTGGTGCTACACACTGTGCTTGTGTTGCCAAATCCTGTCCAGCGCACAGGGCCCATGCAAGGATGTGACTCTAGTTAAGTCCCCACTGAAGTCCTGAAAACAAACTGGGTTATAAATCATACACTGGCCTTGGTTAGGGCCTCCTGGAAGAGGTCAGATGGACAGTCGTATACTGATCAATTGTGGGTCAGTAGCGAAAGCACTGAGATTTCACTTGTAAAAAAAGGGAGAGGCTCTATTTCTGGTTTTCCATGTTTGGCTTTTGGCACTGGGGCTTTGGAGCTTAATTTTCCAGCTTTCTCCACTCTTTTTGATGCCTAGGAATTTACTTTTCCTATAAGGGACAAACATCATGGGACTGCAAGGATCCTCATGGGCCATCAAAGTCTGTCTTTGGCCAAGCATACAGGAATGTGGCATCTTACTCTGTTCATGCACTTCTCTGGAGTTGTCTGGAAAGTGACTCACTTCTTTGTGGGGAAGGAAGGTTACCAACAAGTCTTACTGGAAAGCTGAACTAACGCCTCTTCTTTTTGTTAATAAAAGATAAAATTCTGTTTTAATTCCTTGGGTTTCAGGAACAGGAGCTTTATGGGAAAAAAGTCATTCAGACTAAGGAGTTAGAAGGGCTGTCAGTATTCTTCTCAGCTGTAGCTCCATCCCTTTCTAGCAACTCAGGGCAAGCAGAAGTGAGGAAAACTGTTTGCTGCTGTATGAAACTTATGCATATTTTTTTAATCTAATTGCTGTGGGGAAAACAAACATCAGTTTTATTTCGCACCATTTCTTGGCTCAGAAACTTCAGGCATATTCGCCAGATTGTGGTTTTGCAGTCACTGGCTTGAGTCTCATTTACCATGAGGCCTCTTTACACCACTCTTGGTTTGTAAAGGGATATTAAGTAGCTAAAAATGTCCTTTACCACATTATTGTAAAGAATTCTCAGTGTAAATGAGAATCTAAACTCTGTATGTTTTTCATGTAAATGTTGGTTGTGGTCACAGCTGAATTTGAAATTCGGAGTGTCAACCATTGTGAGGGGTGATTTTGCTCAAAACCAGCCTTGTCTGGGGTAAAAGAGGCCTCTTGTTTAAAATGTTCTTAATTATGTCTGAGAAATAACTCATGGCTATGGAACCTTTTACTAAATTGAAATAAATTGTGAAAACATCAAATTATTCAGTTTTCAGAAGTTCTGGCAATTATTTCACATGTCCCTCTTCCAATGGCTTTGCCCTTATTAGTTGTCATAGAAGAAGTAATAAATTCTTTTATTATGACATCCAAAGTCCCAGCTGAAATTGGTTTCATTGTGCTGGGGACAAAACGGAAAAGTGACACTCCCTTAGCCGGAGGATTCTTAGTCTAAAGCCAAAAGTAAGTGAAGGATTGGGAAAGTAGGTACAGCATACAAGCAAAAGAAGGTCATAAAGAACTGGTGCAACTTGCAAGTTATAGGGAGTGTGGGTTTCTTATCCCTTTTCTTACCCTTTTTCCTTTCTCTTAAGAATAAAACAAGTCTTGCAGCTGAAGGGATTGTGTTCAATCCATCTTTTCATCAAGAGTTGGATGTCTGTAATAGTAAAAGTTTGAGAAAAGAATACTGTACGTGGCATATGGATTCAGTAATGACCTTTGCCCTAAACTAGAAAATGCAAGGAACTGGAATAGTAGACTGTTTTAGTTCAGCAGCTTTCATACTGGCATGTTCAGTGGTGTCCCTATTGTCACTGTTTTTTTTCTTTTTCTGCCCTCCTTTGGCTCCCTGTAAATCTTGAATTGATGGCAGCTGTTTGAGCCAAACTCAAGACACGTTGCATCACATCAGGGTTTAAATGCTCAAAGGCAAGGGAGGATTGCTACTATTCTGTAGTATTCCTCCAGCAGCTCCATCTGTTCAGCTGAGGTCAATCACTAGCATCATGCAGCACTTCAGAGACAGAGGAAGATGTTCTTTAATGCTGGCTAGGAAACTGAATTTCCATTCCACAATAATTTATTAGCTCTTTGGGGGAATATTTCCAGCCCCAGTCAGTACAGAAAGCCAAAAAACTTGACCCTGAAAGACTGTATGGTGGACTTCCCCAGAGCTAGAGACCCCAGAAGCCTGTTCCAGGACTTCCAGCTGCCCGACCAACAACAGGGATCTTGGATGCCTTAAGAAACAGGTGGAGCAGCTATTGTGTGTGCAGCTGCCCTGTAGTCCACAGGCCTGGAGAATTCAGTCGCTGGGTGGCAAAGGTGGCATGAGATGATGGGGAACATGGCTGGGATGGGTTGACCTTCCATGCTTGCAGTCAAAACAGCCGAGGAAGTGCCTGGGGTTCCCCTGGCCATGTTGAAGACCCACACCTTCTCAGAGAGCTTTGTTGGGACTAGCCCATTTCTGCATCACTTGTTCTGCTCTCACCATGTTGGCATTCCTTGGCAGGCAAAAACTCTCTTACAAAATGTCTGACCTGCTTTAATGGTCTTATTACAAGAAGTTGAGATTTTTATAACATTTTTTTATGACCTATTTGGAAGAGGGACTTGTCTTGCCAGCTGTCTTCTCATTCATTGCAGTATTATCCACCCACCATTGTTGGACAATACCTTCATTTGAGATTCATAAAAATGGAGACATTTACGGGCTTTCATACCTCTGAAATGAATGCTTTGTAGAAGTATTTATTCTATAAAGAAAAACTAAAAAAATACTTAAAAACCAGACTCTAGAAGGTCATTGGTAGCTTTGGCTTTCATATCACGAATTTCTCAGGTAAATATCCATCCCAGCAAATGTAATTTTTTTAGCATATTTGTTTTTTCCTTCCCTGGTTCTCCTCCTCTCCTTTCTCGTGATCAGAAGTAGCAGTATAAACTAGAAGCTGGTCTTGAAAAGGTTTTGAACTGAGTGCGCCCTACAGATGAATAAACACATTACCTTCCGAACCCTGGGATCTCTCTTCCAAAGGAAACAGGAAAAGGGGGAGCTCAGAGTCCCTAGCAAAATACCAGCGTGCAGAAAAAAGGCCTGTTTAAATTTTTTTAACTTTCCCATCAGAAGATTTTTTTTTACAGGGGGAGGAGGAGAAGAGGGGAAGGGTGTGAGGAAAGGGGGGAAGGTGGGTGCTAGGAGAGGGGAGGAAAAATACAGTGAATGCTCCTGTAACCTTTGCTCTGTTGATACTAGACAAGACTGCACTGTTAATGAGTGATTGTTAACAGATGGCTGTTGAGCAACCTAGTCAGAAGCAGAAGATGTTATTTGGTTGTAGTGCTGGGAGGGTTAGGGTGCAGGGGTGAGGTAAGGGGATATTTAGTCTTTTCATGAGGACTGAACTGTCAGAGATTTATGATTTTCGTTTAGGCTTTTGGAAGTAAAGACTTGGGGGAAGGATTGTTTTCTATGTGCTGATAGTAGAAAGGCCGTTTGGCGCTGAAGGCTCTAATGATTATTTTTTCAGTTGAGGGGTGTCCCTGCAGCCCTTGGCCTTTGAGGACGGAAAGATGGAAATGTATGTCTTTAACTTGCCAAACCTCTTGTCCCAAACTGAGGTGTGGGCTCTTCTCACCGCTTGGAGCTCTCTGAAGACCGGTTGAGAGAGCTTTAAGTGTGGATCCACATGTTGTCTAATAGAGAATTCAGTAGTGTGTATTTCCTGCAGTGCACCAAATTGTTATTCATGTGTGTGTATGAGGGGGCAGGAATCTTTCTGAATGTGCATGTCCATCCATGCACGTGTCTTGCACTTTCCTGGTGTGGTATATACCTTGTTTAGCACTCCCAGCATACCAACTTACGCCATTTGCTTACTCTTTTCTATTGCGTATGAATCTGAAGGTAGCCTGAAGACATCCCATTCACTCTGTAGGATTTGGGTGCTTGATCCTACTAAGATTGTTGCAGCTGCTCAGTGTTTCTCAAACTCTGCAGTACTTAGATTTTTATACTTATTTCTTTTCTGGACCTTATTAGATAAAGGGTTCAGGGGTATGAGATATGAGCGAGATCAATAAGGATTGCTTCTGAAGGCTGTTCTTATTTTCAACCAGTGATGTATGGGTTGAGTGAAGGTAAGAACCAAATGCACGGTACAACATTTAACTGATAGAAATTTGCAAAAGGGTTTTGGTTTTTGGTCAGGAAAGGGGAGTGCCATTTGTACACGCCACTGGCAAAATGTAGCCTTTAGTAGCAAGCCTTAACGTGACCTCCCATGATCACACACTAGATGATTTGATGTCTTTCTTATACACTAACTTTCTAACATATATAGGTAAGTGTGTGTATATAGATAGAGAGATATATTTATACAATTGAAAGACAATTTCTTTATTGTGTCATCCTTACTTATTCATATTTCTTTTTTGGGGGCACATAGGATTATATGACAAATGTTCTTACACCTCCCGTGACCGAGGATGGGTCCTGGGGATTAACACCATCAGTGACCAGGGGAATAGAGACCCCCGCTATTTCTTCTCTCTGAAGACGGACCGTGCTCGCAAAGTAACCACCATTGTAGCACATCGCAGCTACCTCCCCAACCAGTGGGTGCATCTGGCTGCCACATATGATGGGCACCTGATGAAACTCTATGTGAATGGTGCCCAGGTGGCCACAAGTGGAGAGCAAGTGGGCAGCATCTTCAGTCTTCTGACCTTGAAGTGCAAGGTGCTCATGGTTGGAGGAAATGCCCTGAACCAGAACTATCGGGGTTACATAGAGCACTTCAGCCTCTGGAGGACAGCCCGGTCTCAGAAGGAGATCTTGTTGGACATGGGCCAGGCAATTCACAGACAAGACATGCCTCTACCTCAGCTAGTTCTTCAAGACAGTTTACTGAATGTGAAAAACACCTGGTCTCCCATGAAGGATGGCAGCAGTCCTCAGAGCAAGTTCAGCTATCATCATGGCTATTTGCTGGATACTAGCCTAGACCCTCCTCTCTGTGGACAGACAGTCTGTGACAACACGGATGTAATCGCCAGCTACAACAAGCTCCCTAGCTTCCGCCGCAACAAAATTGTTCGCTACCGTGTGGTAAATCTCTATGATGACAAGCACCAGAACCCCACTGTCAGCCAGCAGCAGATTGAGTTCCAGCATCAGCATTTAAATGAGGCTTTCAGCCGCTACAACATCACCTGGGAGCTGGAGGTGCTGGAGGTGAAGAACTCTTCTCTTCGCCACCGACTCATCCTGGCCAACTGTGATATCAGCAAGATCGGGGATGAGAACTGTGATCCTGAGTGCAACCACACCTTGACTGGGTATGACGGCGGAGACTGCCGACACGTACGCCACACACTCTTCAACAAGAAGAAGCAGAACGGTGTGTGTGACATGGATTGTAATTACGAGAGATACAACTTTGATGGTGGGGAGTGCTGTAACCCAGAGATAACAGAAGTCACCAAGACATGCTTTGACCCATATTCTCCTTACAGGTAGGCAATTTCTTAAACAAACAAGCTTTTTATGATCATATAAATGAATATTTGTCCAGGTATTGATCAGCCTGCTGGCTGTTGAACCCTTGTGTTATTGGCATTATGGGCTTTGGAGTTTTTAATTATTTTTTTTTTTTCCCTCAGTATTTAGCTTACATTACAGTTATCCAAATGCAATTTCAGTAATGGTCTCAACAGTGGCTTAACATTGAATTGGTATTCCCCACCTAAGCTCACAAAAGTTAGTGCAAAAGACTGACGCAGCCAACTTTGGGAGACCCATTAGTTGTTGGTTATGAGCAGTATATTGTAGCATTGCACAGTTTATTTTACCACAGACTCTTAGGAGTGGGGATTGGATGTCATAGAAAGTTTATATGTATTTGGACAGGCAAGAGCCCCTCAGGTGTGGAACAGAACATAAATACTCTTAGATAGACTTTAATTCTGTAGGACTTCTTTGAAGGTAGGTAGGTTATTCTGTATTTGTAATGCTATGAATACAGCTTTCTGTAAGCACTGCTGCAGAGGGGCAGCTGAGTCTGTGGGCTATGAGGAGGGAGGTGGGTACCAGGTTCCCGGTGGTGCTGTTGCACACATTGGGTGGGTAGTTGAACTCTTTGCCCTTTTTCATACATATGAAAATGGGGGTAATGCCACTTCATTGCCAATGGCAGGGCAACTTTCTGTGGGTGGATGTGAGTTCATAAAATCCTGAGCGCCTTTGTTGTAGTTTGAAGAGGGGCATCCCAGAATAACTTGCATCAGTTGAGTAACATGTATCTACAATTACTCCAACTTGCTTTTGATCATCTTCAGATAAGAGTTAGTATGTTTAAGTAAAAAAGTGTTCCCTGTGAATGAGTTATAAATATAAACACACAGAAGAGGAAGGCTAAAGCTGAAATTCTGTTGTCTGTATCCCATGTTACAGTTTTTTTAGGGCAATTCATAGAATCATGGGGAAAACCCACTAGATGATCAGAACACCCTGTGTTGTCAACACTGAAGTTCAGGTTAAGAAGGAAAGTATGAGCTGTTCTGGAGTACTTTCCATTACAGCAATTCAGGCTATATTTGTAACTTCCTTAGTAGAGAGAAGTTTTTAAACAACATTATCAGCTCTGCTGGAGCTTTAAATACACATAATTAAGCTGCAAAGAAATGCTTTCTTTCCAGTTTTTTTGTTTGTGGGTTTGGTTTTTTTTTTTAAACTCCAGTAAGGTTGTTTTTTTAAAAAATCCTTATAGCTCAGCTTGACTTCAGTCAGTTACCAGTGAACAAAGCTCAAATGAGGAAATACTTTAAATACTAATGATTGAAAATATTGAAAGGAAAAATACCAATTTTTTAATACTGTTCAACTGGAGAGGAACACAACTAAGCAAATATCATCAAAGGCATAATGCAAATTGGATTGTTTTAACACCGTAGTTCTGAGAACTCGAGGTGTTAGTTATAACAGCTATGAGAATTTTTAGAAAAAATACATTATTTTTAATCTGATAGTACCCTTTTATCACTTGTTCTGTGACCAGCATAATACCCGTACAAAATGAAACAAGAAAAGCCTTTTAAATTTTAGTTGACAGATTTAAAACTGTGCCTTTATGTTATTCTGACATACAGAGATGTTTCTATTTCAAATGAAGTCTTTTTGCTGCACAGATTGTACTTGCACAAGCCCAAGCAAGGAATTTAGTTCCAAAATCTGAAGTTACTTTAACATGGCATAGTTGCTTTTCATATGCAGTTATAAGTTCCTTTTGGAGACAAGCACTTTGCTGAACTTGTGTGGAGGATTTGCGTTTCATGGCATTGAGCTCACAGATCTACATGTTCATTTTGGCTTGGGAAGCACCTCCTCTTGACTGACACACTTAAGTCAGTGAGGGAGGCCTGAAGGTCCTCTTCCACAGTGTAGAGCCTGAGAAAATGCACAGATCCTCCAAATATTTTTTTACAACAGTTAGATTTCATTTATTTGTCTTTGCACAGACATTGTAATGCAGCATTGATCATTGGCATTGAAACCAAGAAGGGCTGCAGAAGATATTCCACCTCTCTGGAGCCTTTATTTGGTGGCTGATGTGCTTAGGCTGAGCTCATACCCCCCACTATAGTGGGTGTTTGCACTCAGTATGGCAAAATACAGCTATTAGGCCCGTGGAGTTGATCAATGAATGAGGTTTGTAAGGCTAAACACTGCTTTGAGTATTTAGGCTAACAAATACAGGTTTAGGACAGTGGCTTTGGCCGCAAAGCTGACTAAAAGGGTGAAGATTCAAACCCTATGTTTGGCTTTGGTATTGCCCTCAGCATTATCCCCTGAGAGAGATTTCCATGCCAATCAGTGGCTCAGTCAAAATCTGTGACTCAGTTGGCACCATCTGTGCCCATTTTGCATCACCAGCCCCTCTTGTCATCACTTTAATTGGCAAAGAGTCCTCAGTCCCCTCTAGTGCAGGCCTTGCACCACATCAATGAAGACATCTCTACAGCCACTGAGAGCTCACATCTAAGTCCAGGTATTTCCTCTGCCAAAGTTCAGTCTAACAACAGCAGAAGAAAGCAAAAAGAGCCCTCAGTCTGGTGAGGCATCAAATAAAAAGGGGGAAAAGGATGAAATGGTACCAGTAAAAAGTTTCCTGAGCTTTGTGCTGTAAAGACTCTTCACAACCTTCCTTGGTACTGGGGTGGCCCTCAGATGCTACTGGGTTTTGTTCCTTCTACGCCTTTTAGTGTCAGCAGTTGTAGCCAGCTGTTCACCATGCAGAGTTTATTCCTGAAATACTTTTGTCCTTTGGAACCAACCAAGAAGTGCTAATGCTTGATTAATGCTGTTATAACCAGGAACCCACTTCAGTGCCTCTTCATCCCCAAAAGAAGATGTGTTCATTGCCAGTCACTTTCCTTCTTCTGTCTCAGTCGCAGCCCATCAAGCCTCCACCCTGGGACAAAGTTGCTATGAGTCTTGTTACAAAAAACTCTGTGGATGCTTCTTGACTAAGTGGAACCACAGATGTGATATCACTGGAACAATTTCAAGACACTTCTGAGCTGCATGATAAGTTTCTTGTGATCCTTTTGGCACCTTGGACAAAGTGCTCAGGTACTTTGATGGTGTCCTTCAGTCACTGTTGTGGTTCAACTATGGTGACCTTAGAGCTGATCCCAGCAGTAGAGCTGTTTTTTTTCTTTTTTTTTCCATCCAACCTCTCTTTCTGGCATCTTTCCAAAAATATTTTCCTCCAAAGAGCTGATAATTCTGTGCCATAGTCAAGTAGTGGGGATGTTGGTGCACAGGGTACAGTGGCATATCCATAAAGATGTTTGCCAGAGGGACAGTTCAGAGGGACAGCACCAATAGATGGGGACTCTGCTCTCAGAGCTGCTCAGCAGAAAGCTGTAAACATTGTGGTACCGACTAGATCATCTCTTCTCTTTTTTAATAGCCTATGGGGAAAAAAACAAAAAGACTGGTTATCATTAGGCACGCAGCAGGCTTTATCCAAGAATATCTGCCTCACTTCTTTTTATTAATTTCATGAGAGTGGGACAAAATATATTTAGTCTCAGCACAAGATTTGCAAATATTGTTCAGCTTTTCTTTATTTCTGCAATTCTGGGAAATTAGAACATGCTAAGATCATACAGTCTGGCCCAATACAAAAGGAAAGAGCAATGATAAACACACTTTCCAGAAAGACATATTCCTTGTGTTGTTTGTGATATTGCTGGTTACAAAATAGGGAAGACTTTGAGCTCATGACACCTACCATGGCTCTTTTTCAAAAAACTTGAAACAAACAGCAAGGGATCATAGGAAATCATGTTCTGTAAGTGCCATTTGATGTGGCAAATTCTTGCACCATACTATGGTTAACTGAGCCATTCCTTTTATGTAATATTGGGCTTGCACATCAGGCTTCACCACAGGATTGCATGGACAGATAAGAAAGCATTCCCCTTGATGCCTCCTTAGGACAATGCTGATGAAATTCTTGAAACAGTAACAGCTACTGGAGTGTCTTCAAACTCCCTCGATTCGTACAATCTACTCGATACTTGCTGGAAATCCCCTCAGAATAACTGACCCAGGGGACAGGCTTTCTCAACATCCACGTGTGTGCCCTGAAGGCTCCCGCAACCCTTCTGCTCTGCCTAAACAAGGAGCAGGGATGAGCTGTACACGCTTCAGAGTCTATTTGCAGCACCTGCCTGCAGACTCAGGATGACACCGAACCAAAGAGCTGGAGTCTAGTGCCCTGCTGATCCCACCCTTTTCTGTGGCCTTTTCCAATGCTTGTATTGTGCAGTTCAGCAAAGCTTAGTGGTGCGTCACATCAGCTTGCTCAAGATTAAGGGCATTGGCACATTCCAGTCATATGTAAACTAGCCTCTGAATACACATTTGAACAATTTGTAGAAATTTCCATAGTGGTTTTGAACAGCAGTGGGTATGGCAGAGCCTTGTATGAAGAGCACACCGTGCTATGCCATGTGAATGGCAGCAGTAGAATTATAAGCAGGAGGTGGCTGGCTAATCCACAGCCTAGGTCAACGTCGTACAGATAGCTGAGCTGTGGCTGCACTTCAGGGCTCCTCCATGGAGATTCTGATCAGATCAGCCTCTTAATTCTTTTTCCTTCTCTTCCACTGGAAATCTTTTTGTGAGGCTTCTTTGCAAAATATGGTCAACTTACTCTGGCAGAGGGAGGCATACTTAATGCCCTTTTCTAGGAGCTAGAAGAGTTGTAAGAAAAGCTCCTTGATTCCCAATAAAGGATTAATTTCTACCTAATCCTAAACACTGAAAAGAACAGAAGAAATTCATCAAAGCTCTTCAATTCAGGGAGCTTGAGAACTTAATCCCCTGCCTGGAAGAGACCATTGTGCAGCTCTTGACATCAAGGATTCCTCCTGCATTCACACAGGTATCAGACAGACATATAGCAAATACCTGAGGTTTTGTCTAGGGATTCAGCGTTAAATGTCCAGTTCTTTAATTACCAGCCACAGGGCTGTTTAGAAGGTGGAGAGGTAACACTCTCAAGGACAGAGCTGCCATATCTTGGTAGTTGTCACCCAAAAGCCCAGTCCCAACAGGAAATCCTCTGTTCTCTGTGTTTATTCTGTCCTCTATTCCAGATGTCAGGGATGTTAATCAGCTGGGAGGAGTTGCATCTGTTCCCATGCTAGCAACTGACATTTATAAGTCTAGTATTGAATTCTGATATAGACAGGACTTCAGTACTAAAGAAACTATTTCTACATATATGATTGTACACCCTAGAAACAGTAGGAGTTTGCTGGATTTAGCTTGACCCACAGTCATCTTTTCCAACAGTTTTTTTCAAGAAACATTTTTTCCCCAAGACTCATAAGACTCATGGTTTCTTTCATGGACGTTATCCATTATGTAAAAAGATCACTGTCTGGTCAAACTGCAGGATGCTTGGAATGAAGACAGCCTATAAAATCTATGGAGTAAACTATCAGAGATCATTAAGAATCCTTGTGGGAGACAACAGATTAAAGTAGTATTTTCCAGTGCTAATGCAGACCCATTTGTCTCTGGCTCTGGAACCCCACATGGAAGACTTGCAAGCAGAGAGTCTGCAGATTTGGCAAGGACTGATTGTGCCCCTCACTTCTCTGCAGCACTGTGTCCTCCAGACCTGGCTGCCCTGTGGGCACAGACACTCTCCAGCAACCCCTTACCAGCCTCTGTCTAAGCAAACAAGGTGGAGCTCATACCCCCACAATGTTCTGACAAGTAGCAGTGTATATAAGCTGTTTTATTCTCTTTGCTGATTGATTCAAATTATACTGTCTTACACACAGACCCACATCCAACATGCCTCTTTTAAATGCTCTGGGGCTCTGCATTAATCACCCTGTTTTTCTCCCATATCCATTTGTGTACAACATCTCTTCAGTAGTGGGTGTGAGGTGCCCCCTGTGTTTTTCATTAGTGGTATCTGAAACCTTCTGTAAATTCAGGAGGTTGCACCTTTCAGACAGAAAGATGCAAAGCACAGGTTATTTCTGTGCAAGCTTAACCAGGTGCAATAGTTATATTTGCAGTTCCCATCCTATCTTTCAGACTTCTTTTCTGGTAGGAATTTAAGTCTAATTCTTGCAAGCAATAGCTGCCCCTTGGGGAAATACAGAGCAGCCACCTCCACCATGCTCCATTTACAACATCCATGAGCACAATGTATTTGACTTTGCTTCTCACATGGATTGCTGGAGTTGGGCAAACAGTACTGCAGTTGTTTTTTTTTTTTTTTCCCCCCTGTGGAAATGTACAGAAATCTTTCAGAAGTGATGATGCTGACTTGTGCTATGTCCTGGGGGAGTTTGCTCTGTGCAGCCACACTTCAAACCCTCGGCATTACTGGTGCCTTCACGTAGTGGGTTCACAGGGTTCAGGAGAAGGGGTGAGAAGGATAAGGTGAATTTTCTTTATATAGTCTCAGCTGAAAATGTCGATGTGAGCAGAGGCATGAATACTGGCCTAGCAGCTCTGCCTTTGCCTGGTATTTGTGAACTTAAGGCAGGGGGAGAAAGCCAACCCAAAAGTGTGATTACTCAGAAAACAGTCGTTTCTACAAGTAGTCTATATTTTTGCATAGAAAAGTACCTTTATGCCACAGAGGATTTGCCTGCAGCCTTAGTAGATGTGATGGAAAGATTGGGAATAGGGATGCAAGTTCTGAGCAGAAGAAACAGATAATACTGTGCCAGTGCTATGATTTTCAGAGCAATGATGTTCTTGATGTAGCTGGGAGAACTGAAGCTTTCAAGTAAGGCAGGTTTCAGCAGCAGGGGGGATGTCTTTTCTTAAGCCAATTAATAGCGTTAGGAAAAAAAGATAATAATACAAAGAAGGGTTTATGAGCTTGAAAACTTGTCTTTTTTCCCAAAATTAATCAGTTGATCCGGTAACAAAAAAAAAAAAAAAAAAAAAAAAAATTATTTCTCCCAAGAGATCATTGTTTGTGATTTTTTGGTAGTCTTTCTTTTTTTAGTTTGTTGACTTGTTGGGGGATTTCAGAGGTATGAGAAAGAGTGTATGTCAGGGGATTTGGGTATGTATGTATGTTTAAATTTGAGAGCTGAAACAGAGTAAGAGGGAGGATTAACTAACTGGAAAGGTTATGGAAAAGAGGAAAGTCTTGGAAAAGATTGAAGAAGAAAGGATGCAGAGGCAGGTCTGTAGGCAACAGCGTGAAGCACAGTCTGTGTCTATTTGCCCTTGTTTGAACTTCTTTGGCACCAGTTCCTGATGTTTTAAGTCCCTGTCTGCCTCCTCCCTATTCTGTCTTCCTTCTTTCCTCAGGACAGGTCATGCCTTCAGTATAGGCTCTCTCCTCTGCCCAGTTTGGTGCTAGGGGAAACCCAAGAAGTGGATGTCTCAGTTTATCTTCTCTTAACTGCAGCAAGAAGAATTAATTGTCCCTCAAACACCCCAGGATCAGGACAGTGTGGAGCTGTCCCATCACTTTTGCACCTGTCCACCACCAAGCTAAGCTTGTGCAGAGTGGCTGGCAAGGCCAATTTCAAAGTACATGTGATGTCTTCTCCATTAGCTGTATGTCAAGACACCCATTGAAACTGTCATAAAGAGTCCTAAAACTCTGCATATTTGAAGAGGATGAAGAGTGTGGGTGATCAGAGGGGCTACAGAGAGTTGCTGGTAATAATTTCCTTAGAGCTATCAGGAAATGCAATGATGCAGAGCCTCACAACAGATCTTTTAGGATTACTGAGATACTCTGGAACCACTTCAATATTTGTAAGACGTGTTCATAAAAGCTGTGTTGTAAAAAAGCGTGATGCTGATAGCCACAGTAATTTTTCATCCATTAGGGCCAGATTTACTGAGAAGTAGGATGGACATATCCGCACCCCACAACCTTGTAGAGTGTTTAGACCAGGAATAGAAACCACTGCTGTCAAACGTAATTCTGTGTTTGCTTGATTGCAGCCCTGGCTGAAGTGGAGTTACAGGACCCACATACAGTTGAGGAAGATTAGAAGCACTTGCTCTGCTGGGGTCAATGAAATCCTGTCCTTCAATTGTGTTCTGAGTAGATTTGCAATTTTGGAGTTTCTCAGGGTAACTCAACTGAAACTACCTAGTCTGCACATAATTTCAGCACTCCAAATTAACATAAATTTTCAAGAAAGTGTTTTCAGGTTCATTAATAATGGATGGGTGGCTACACCATTAGAGTGCTTGTTCTCAGCTTCCAAAAGGATCAGGGTGAGCTGCACTGAGGAAACTTCTTGGAGTACTTAAATGTTTGGGGTCTGAAACTCTAATAAACCTACAAAAAGCCAGGAAATTTGGAGTGAAGGCTGAAACTCCATACCTAGTGCACCCTACTGGGTCTTTGTATTTCAGAACACGTTATGTTTGTTCACTGAAATACTTCCAGTATGGAGCTCTTGAGGGTGGAGTTTCACCTTTAACTCTAAATTTCCTGGCATGTGTGAGTTTGAAGTACATGCTTAACTTTTCCCCAGTGCTGTTTTTCATTTTTAATTTCCTTTTTCTTTTAAAGGAGGGACCCTGCTAGAGGGACCCCCGGTAAAAAGGGACCCCACTGAAACCAAGATTAGAGTTTTTTGCCTAATTTGATCTTTCTGAAATTCTTCAGGAGAACTAGGTTCAGCGTTTTTTTTCTACCGTTGTTTTAAAGACTCTTGTGGCCAATCCACCCCAGTGAAAAAGCTTGATAAAATCTGCACCCTGCAGACCAATTATTTTAGAAAGTACCCAGACGTTTGAGTAGTATATAACAAAACTTGGAAACATAGAACATCTCATGTAAATTCTAGGTAAAGATCTGGTCATGGCCATTGATATGTGTGAGCTCTTTGTTGTGAAATGTATTATTTCTGTTAATTCAATAATTGCAGAAGCAGCCCATGTTTGCTGTTGACACTTACTGGGTTACATCAGTGATGGTAAAACAGTGGAAACAGCAGTGGTTTGGAATGACAGCAATGGCAATTACCTGCAATGCTTTTAAAAATAATTTTGGCCCTAGACGTTGAAAAGATGTGTCATCACTGATTTGTGTGAGGGCAGCTTCAGCAGGGTTGAATTACAAGGCTTTGGAGAATAAAATTCTTTCTCCTGCCTCAAAATGCATCTTTTAAGCTATACTGCCAGTAGATAATATGGAATAAATTTGCTTCTCATGCTACAACCTTGTCGTGTCAATAAATTGAGGACTTCAGTGAGAAGCTGTGGTAGTTAGTTTCCCCAGCACAAGACTGTTGGTTTTTCAAATCATTCCCATCAGCTTTGCAAGGAGAATTTATCTTAGTGAAATGTCCCTAGGGACATTTGAAAAGTGCTGAAGTTATGTGGCATTGGCTTTGTAAGTGCCTACAGCCTCAGACCAGGTGTGCTGTAAGTGCGGAGAGCTCGAGCCTGGTTTCCAGAGGACTTGAGGCTCCCATACCGTTTCCCTTCCAACCCTCGCAATGGCTGTAGCATTGTATGGACTTTGCATGGAAGTCCCTGAAACTCAGCAATTCAGGATTTTCAAGAACTTTCGTTCATGCAAACGAAAATTCAAAGGGAAATCTGGGGAGGGTTCCTGCTGCCTGGAGCCAGATACTTTGCGACTGACCAGCCCCTCTGTGATGGGACTGGTACCCTTCAATGCTGGGAGGGTGGTGAACTCCCTGTATCCTCTGCTAAGCTGAATATTTCTCATTCTGACACATAAAAGCACTCTGTTGCTTTACCGGGGGACAATATTCCTCTCCCTTCAACCTTTCCAGTATGGCCCCGTCAACATCCTTGTGTTGTATTTCCAGCCTTGACTTTGTAATACGGATCACAGCTGGTTGGTTTGAATTTCCCCTGAGTTACCCAGGATGCTGCTGAAAGCACAGGAAGAGCAGAAATGCTTTAATCAGTTAAATCAATCAGGCAAAAAAAGGTAGACTAGACCTTAAAATTTACCCCGTGACCTTTGATACTTACTGCGATGACGTCTTTGTTCTGTTTCTTTAAGTGCAAGAGTTTATTGGGACTTTGCAGAAGGGTGGAGCAAGGAAGACACAGGAGGGGGGTTTGCTCAGTTAAAAAAAGGAAAAAGAAAATGTCAGTGAGAAAATGGAAATACCCTGATATTTCTCCAGCCTAGTGCTGGAGTTGGCCTCTCTCTCCCTCTGTTGCAGGGAAGGGGCTCCTTTTCCGTTAGCTTGACTATGGCCTTATTTAATCAGTTTGCTCTGACATGGAGCCAAGAAAGGGCTTTGCTGTGTGATGCCGGGTCCTGTGTGCGTTCAGGCATCCACAGCTGTTCCCTAGCAAGGGTTGGCTTTTGACTACTGAGGTATTTTTTTATAGCCACAGAGGGCAACTATTAATAGATGAGATTTACCAAAACACAGAGCTACGCAGCGTGGTGTGGAGGGGAAGAGGGAAACCTGTGTGATTTATGCCAGGAAAATTCCATGTTGAAATTACACTGAAAGACACAGTAAAAATGAATATGCCAAGAAGGGGATTTGATCTGTTACTCGGGCCATGCCAGCATTTCTCCTCCATTAAGGATCTGCCCCGTCGCATGAAGTATGTTGCTGAATTATTTCTTCAGCATTAAACAGCACAAATTATACAAAGGATAAAGATAAGACACATAGACACAAAATACCAGCTTTTCTGAGATGTGATTAGACCATCAAAGAAATACCAAGAGGAAGCGGAGGCATTCCTGACCCTGAAGACACTTCAGTTTGATCAGACGTGGGATTAGGGGTAAAATGTGAAGAATTCCACATTGTGTGGTAGGAACAAGCTGATCAGGAGTTTGCCTCTTTGTTTATTGATTCATTTCTAATTTCCATGATACCATGTAATGAGACTTGTGCCCTTGTCAGACTTGCAAATTATATTCATATATTGAAGAAGACAGGCTAGGGAACATTGAGCAGAAAGGAGTGAGGGTGTCAGTTTAAGCTTCTTTTGCAGTCAGAGCTCAGACATTGATGAAGTAACAGAAAATCTAGATGATATCAATTAATAAACCCATCGCTGTAATCATCTACACATTTTTTTGTGCACCTTCCAAAGGCACAAAATGGGATTATATTCCCAAAACAAGACCCACTGACTATATCAGTAGCGTGTGGGTATCAAAATCCCCTTTACACTTTGAAAAGCTTTGCCTTAAGTTGTTTTGTGTTTCCTTGATTCATTTATCATTTTGTTTAATTAAAAATGAGACAGGGAGAGATTAACTGGTGAAAAATTCTAAGTAAATAAGAAATTGCTAAGAAATATGATACACTCATTTAGAGAACGTGGGTAGATCTCAAAAAGGCCAGAGCTTAGTTTGCTTCATGTGAGCATCAGAGAGTATGGAAATTTTTCCAAACTGTCTGAACTGCTTAGGTTTGCAGAACTGGTTGAGAACAATTACAGAACAGCATTTTTCTGTGATCTCCTGATTTCCATGAGCTTGATGATGCTCTATTCCTGTCTTCAATCCCAGCAAGTGCAAATGGAGACAAACATAGGCATGCTTGGGAAATACTAAGAATCACATAAACTTATATTATTCAAAATACCTGAATACGTTTGGGCTTGGCATTTCTGGTTAAGGGGTTTTATTTTGCCTTCACATTTGGCTTGCTTTCTGCTAAGGACTAATTCTGCGAGTTACTGATTCCTCCCAAAATGTGTAGTCTCAATGTTATTGCAGTAAGTGCTGAGGATAAGGATTGGCTATTTGTAGTTGTTGCTCAGTTAGTTCCTTAGGGGAACAGTCATGCCATCTGCTTACAGCAGGTATAGACACACAGCATAGGCATGATTCAGAGAATAAAATCTTAAAGTCCTTATAATTGGTGGAGAAAGGGTAGGTTCTTCTACTGGGATTCAGAGCACCTAGGTTAGAGGCTGAAAATAGCTATGTAAATGCCATGAACAGTTTACATCAGGGTTCCCCATCACACTGCATTCCTTAACGGTCATTCAGTCTTTTCCATTTTTACATATATAACGTTGTTCCAAATGTATGTTATGCTTTCTGTCTGGACTAAGTTACATATCCCAAGCTCTTTGAAGTCCGTAGAAAGACTGAACTCCCAAAGACTTTGGTCTTTGGCTTGGATCTCTACGTCCAGAGCATGAGTGAGGTCAAGAGCCTTCCTGAGTCGAAGGGCAACAGCTAAGAGGAAAGCTCCTACAGAACAGCACTACACTAGAGTAAGTAGAAGAAATGTTTTGGGTAAGGATTGATGGCAACAGTTCACAGCATTATGAAAATTACTTCCCTTTTGCCTCCAGCCTTTTTACCATGACTCTGTCAGTGCCAAAACCCAGAACTCACTCACTAATTCCTCCAGAATTGATCGGTCATGATAAACTTCCAAACACAGAGTAAAATGATTCAGTCAGACACATCAGAGTGTTTCTCCCAGTTTGCCTGAAGAAATCTGTGCCGTTTGATTTCCCCCTTGCACCCAGTTGGATTCAGAAAAGTGCTAGGAGTTCCTGGCTTCCTCCTCATACACTCAGAATTCCTCTAATCATTTTACTTCTGGGGATAGATTTATTCATGTGTTTTTGCTTCAAAATGTCCTATTTTGTCTTAAAAATGCAGGCTCAAACCTTTAACCATCCTCATCTTGATCAGACACAAACTTCTTTTTTTATCCATCTGGGAATGATACGTGAAGCATTTCCAGTTTTTGATCTAGAAAACCATCAGGAGGAGATAGTCCAAAAGGTGGTTCTGGGATGCCTTCTCTTCCCCCACAGCTGAATAAGGCAGGATGTCAGGTTTTGCAAAGTTCTTGAGATGTACTTGAGCTGGCAGCAGAGGAGCTGTGGAAGTGAGGGAATTCATAACAGCCCCCCTCTGACAGGAAGCTGCAAGACATTTCATGCTAACATACATTTTATAAATGCAGGTTTGTATAATTCAGGGTCTATGTGTGGGAAACAGTGGACAAAAATGACAACCTGCAATGTTTGCTGGATCCTTTGCAAAGCTACTTTTGTAGTCATCAAGATCTTAAGTCCTGTAGTAGTTGTTAGTGACATGTTACCAATAAATTACTTCAGCAAAGCACAGCAAAAGTTGATGTGTGGTTGAGATATGCAAATAGAGTGACAGAGGGTGCAAATGTTATGGGAAAATTAAACTGTATGGCCTGTGTATAGCAGTTGTACTCATGGCAAAAGTTGGTCAAGAAATTTGCCACGAAGGAAAATAAGAGTTTTCCCCCTCTTGTGTTAGTATTTGACAATGGAGAACAGATCTTTGCATTCTCATAGCCCTTTGCTAGAGGTCTGTGTTTGATTCAAGTGGATCCACAGGCTTGTGGTGCCAAAACAGACAATTTCTGCACTCATGTCTGAAGGCCAAATATATGGGTATGATTTCCTATAGTTTACTGTTACATGCTGGATCAGTATTGTACGTTTCATAAGCTGCCAGTCCAATTTTGTAGGGTCTTGGGAAATGTGTCCTACAGGGAATGCTTACAATCAGCCTTATGTTTTGGACTGATAGTGCCTGTTTTCTGGTACACGTTAGCAGATCCATATGTGAGGCAACCCAACCTTCCATCCAACTAATAACCTGGGCATTAGAAGTGCCTGCTGCCCACTGTGTACTTAAGGGGTAGAGGACCTCTTCTGCTTGATACATCCTTCAGTTCAAGAAACGTCCACTCTCAGAAGCACGTGTACAATGGTATTTGCTTCACCTTGTATCTTATGAAGAAGTTGCAGGTCCTGCATAGGTTTAAAAACCACAAAGTCTGAAAGCTCTTGAGTGTTTGGAAAAGGCACGTTTACATCTTTCCTCCTGCTGCTTGTCTCTGGCTCAACAGAGAGAAATGAGGGGCATGATTTTGATGTCAGGGAGTTAATTATGTTAGCAGTATCTGTTACAGCCATTGCTGCCATGTTTCATCTCCCAACAGTAGTTGCTTGACAAAGTCATGATCTACTAAGTCCTCTCTCCTGCTTGCTCTTTTCCTGTCTTTCTGTCTTCCTTGTGAACAGGAATAGAAATTTAAAAAAAAAAAAAAAAAAAAAAAAGTTGGATTTAGAAAATACACTGTCTACAATATTTTCTTTGTGCAACTCTGAACTATTTTCATTGCAGGTGTGTTGGTGTTTCTGCCAGATCACCTGGCAATTTACTGTGTATTCTGGGAACTTCAAAGCTAAATGTTCTTATGTGAAATTTCTGTTTCAGCGACTGACACTTTCTGTTTCCTTGTAGTCTCTTCACTGCCGGGAAAGAACAAGAGTAACCAGCTTTCGTAGATCTCATAATATTTAGTAGTTCTTTGAATCTGACTATTCAATTTTCCCTTTTTTTTTTTTTTTTCCTTAAAAATGGTATTCAAGACTTCATTGTTGAAGTTAAAGACTTACTGGTATGATCCATCAATACCCCCTGAAAACAACAGAAAACAAAAAGAGCTAAATATTAGTCCTTTGTTGTAACAGGGAGAAAAAAAAAATCATGAACTTTTAAAATGCGAAGCTTTTAGTGCCAGGGCACAACCTTTTCTTAGTTTCCCTGAATTGAAGTCTCCATCACCAGAGTATGTTCCTTGTGATCTCACTTTGGTGTCTTCTACCCTTTCCTGCATGAGATGAAATAAGAGGAAATTTCAACCAGTCTTATTTGAATCAGGTTTTCATTTCTTTCTCAGAAAAGAGGAAAATTGGGATTATCCTAACCATAAGCCATTGATGATCTGCCCACTGCAGCAGGAGCAACTTTATACACAACCCTGCCAGGAGGTTAAGAAATGAGATTTGGAAGTCCATGAGTTGTAAAAACATAAACAGAAAAGCAGCGGCATCTCCAAAGCAAAAGTGATGTTTTGCAAGATGCATATTTGGACTGGTTATTTTGGCCCATCAACTCCAAAAGTATCTGTAATAAACATGCTAGGTCCTTTGCGGTTATATATGATTTTATTTTATTTTTTTGCTGATGTCGGCCTGATTCCAAGTCGCTCCTCATTCCAATAGCAATGTATATCTCACTTTGTGGCATGGGGTTTATGTGCAGGGAGGATTAGTGTCAAAAAGTGAGATTAAAGGAGCAAAGAATTTGATCTTGTTCTCTTTCATTCCTGCATTTTTTACTGTGTGTTGATTAGGGAAGATGCTAAAGGACCAGCCCCTTAAAGTCGCAGCTGCACACCCTGGCAGGGACAGTGCCACATGTCACCCTTCCGCAGGAGCTGTGACTAATTGCAATCTAATTGTGGGTACCCCAAGGCCACAGTGCTCCCTACCCTGACCTGTGTTCAGCTTCCTAAAAATCCCAAATATTCCCACGGTAGGTGACGCACTGGAGCCCACCCAGGCAGGGTCCTGACCCATCCTGCCTGCCTGTGGTTGCCTACTACAAGAGCAGATGGCACAGGTAGATGGAGCCCAGGACAGAGCAGTATCCACGCAGTAGGGTAACCACATGCTTTCTGTGGACTCTAAAGAGGGAACACAGTGTGTTTCCCAGTTCTCCAGAAGTTCTAAAACCTGGGTCACTCCAGCCATGACTCCCAAGGGTCATGCCAGCCAGGCACTTGTTTGGGCAAGCTGCAAATGTGACCTCAAGCCTGACTGACCCCACAGCCACTGGGATGGAGATGAGAAAGACAAGGCTGGAGTTGAATATTAGTAGTGGAAATTGTTAGGCAACTTTAATATAGAGAGTTGCTATGAGCTACTCCTATAATTAAAGAAAATTCTGAGTCAAAGCCTCAAGTTTCCTCTTGATCTCTAACTTCCAGTCTGATTAACAGAGGTTCTACCGAAGTCTTGACCTGATTCAAGGGAGTGATGACACACTGCATTCCTGGTCTCTGGTGCTTTTCATAAAAAAAAAATCAGGTTTGTTCTGGTGACTGAAACCAAAATGTCCTTTACTTGAACTATTGTGCAGTGTGCTATGCACGTATCTGTTGGTTGTTCTTGGAGCCTCTGGGATGAGAGGTGGTATGTAAATGCCAAATATTATTAGAACGGTGGCTGCTCGCTCATTGAAAGAAGAGCCCTGGTTCCACAAGAAAATCTGTTTATGAAGTAAATGTGCTACATTGTCTTCAGAAAGTGGGAAGCTGAGGAATTCAGGAAGGACCAGCTTATTGTAGGGAGCTCTGACTTTCCATCTGCTGAGCACTGGACCTTTAGGACTTTTTTTGAGATTGTAAAATATGCGTAAAAGATTGTAAAGTAAGAGTGAAGGCTTGTAAAATATGATTATTAGCCACAAGCAGAAAACTTAAAGGATCAGTAACACAAGCCACTGCTTACTTAAAAGAAAGATGATCCATATTATCACTGAACGTAGGCTCAAGAGATCGAGTTTCTAATCCTAACTGTCACTCTGAAGGATTTTGTTACTTTGAACAAATTATTGCATTTCTCTACCTCAGTTTTCCCATTCGGAAGGCAAGGAAAATTATTCCGTTTGCCTATTTCATGGCTTCTTCAGTCATGGTAAAATTTCTTGAGGGGAGGCCCAGCGCAAGGGTTCTTGTCCCACTTTAGTATCACTTAAGCCCTTGGACAGGGTTTGGAGCAGTGCAGAGGGCTTGTGTCAGGGCTTTGACCAGAGTGGAATTTCTCTCTTCATGTTTAGGAAGCATTTTGAGGCCCAGCAGGGAAGCACTGTGGAAGTGCCAAGCAGTATAGCTGATGGTTAAAATAGCCTAAAATATATATACCTTCCTGTACTGATTTAAATTCTAAAGTGTACATGAAGGACGTTTGCTGCAGCCAAAAGAGGTTTGCATAAAGTGGCAAAGGAAATCTGTCTTAACAGAACAGGTTCCTGAAAATATCCTTACGCCACTTCTTTCTTTATCGTTTGACTTTTCTCCTTGTTACAATGGTTCAGCCTGTAGGGTCTGGAAAAACATCAGGGTAACCAGGGCAGAGGGAATATCAGATGGAGATGAGGGATGGATAAGAGACAAATTACAGTACATTTCTCATGGGTCATTTGGCTCTAGTCTTGAAAGGAGAGAGAGAAAAAATCCCGAAGTAGTAAAAGAAAGAAAAGGAGACAATCAAAACAAATAAACTTGCCAGTGTTGCTGATTTCAAAGGTCTGTGAAATGTGCATATATGCTTCATAATGTTTTGCTATTTTAAAGAGATGCAGCTTGAAATGTTCCATGCTTTAATCCTACTCACTGTCTCAGAAGTTAATTGTACAGTAAGATCACAATTCTCTTTGCCAAGGCTTTCCCTTTGTTTTCTTTCTTCTTCCTGCAAGTTGGCCAGCCAGCATATCTTTTCCTAGTTCTGTGTAGATGCTTAGCTTAATTATTTTTTATGGTCATGCGAGGAAACAGGGGGTTTCAGTTCTTGCTGCATGAGTGAACTCAAAGGTTGCTCCGCTCTTGGACGTGGACCTTGCAAAGGAAGAAGGCTCAGTGATCACATATTTATGGTCTGTAGAACTGCAACTCTATAAATCTACATATAGGTTATAAAAAGATGGGGTCTCTGGTGTAAGAAGTGGGCAGTAAAGCCTGGGAGGTTAAAAGGAGACAGAGAACAAATAATTTTGTGTACATTAACAGCCACCCCAAATCTTTGCCCAGAGCTCAGAGAGAACATGTTTGACATTTGAAAATTTTTGCATCATCTTTTTCCCCATTCTTTTTCCCTGAGCCTCTACTCTTTCTTATCCTGGCCAGAACCAGCAGCAAAAGTGCCGGGGGAAAAAAAAATAATCTGTTTTCATTGTATTTCTGAATCTCAGCCCAGGTTTATGAAGGATTTGGCAAGGATTTACAAACCTTTGAGAGAATCCGTGTGGAGATCTGAGGAAACCCGCCTCCCTCCTTAAAAAAGCAAGTTGCATTGGCCAGAAATTGGGCAAAAATTGGTTGTTTCAACTGAGGTTTCCTTTGAGATTTTGGATTTGAACCTGAAGCTGCACTTTGAGAATCAAATTTTGCTCTGACTAACTGTAGATTTACACTGGAGCAAATACATCACAGTCAGAGCTGATATTTGTGTGCAGCCCAGTGAGAACAGAAGTTGGCTCAAAGTGCAAGCTCACATGAACCAAACCAAAAGAGGACCCAGAGCTAGGTTTGGAGTAGCCCAGCCATCAGGTTTATTCCAACCTGTTGCTGTGGTTCAGCCCATTAAGTAGATATTGCATTTACAGCATTTACAACATCTAGAAGTTATGTATAAGCAATTGCATGAAATAATGCTGTATCATTTATTAGAGGTCTTCTATGAAAAAGTCAAATACGGATGCGCCATTAGGGTACCATAGATGATAATACTGATTTTTAGAACTTAGTAGCAAATAAATTCCTTTATGTACGGGGTGTTTTTTTCCCTTGCAGTCCTATAGACTTATAGTGTGAAATGTTGTGGTAGAAATGTACTTATTTCTAAGACCATCCTGCTGGAAAGCCAGCATTTCAAAGCAAATGGAATGAAACTGATGACTTGACAATTGTAAAAAATCTCTACTTTAGACCAAGGAGCTGCTCTCAGTCTCTGTTGCAGAATAAAGAAAACCCAGACCCAAATGAGTCCTATATTTTGCACAGTAAAACTCTTTACTCTTTCTATATTTTTTTAAAAATATTTTTTTTTTCATAGGATGAGTAAAGCCTGAGTCACTGGCATAATGGTAGAATGAATTCAGTTTGGAAAAGAGGGCACGCTATGATCAACAAACACCCAGACTTTTGTAGCCATGTGGGCTTTTATTTTGTAATATGTGTTGCTTAGGGTCAGTCTTAACTGTAGGACCTGCCGCTGATGTAAGAAACCTCATCCAGCTTTAACCAGCTAACCTGAGTGCATTAGCAGTGTCACAGAGAATGACATAGGGTTCGGCACAGGCTACCAAACCTACCCAAGAAGCTGGGTTTATATTTAACAATTATCCTAAGTGTCTTTTCTTGGATCCTTGCGATTATTATTTTTTTTGCCAAAACATTCCTCCTTTCTTGTAATGGGAGATCAGATTTGGGGGCTGTAGAGGACATTTTGCTGCAGCGGATAAACCAAAATTCTTTAAAAGCTGCCAAGCCTACATGTGCTGACAGTGTTGGCAATTTATGCTTGTGGACATGACCTAGTGACTGCCTGGTTTGGATGCGGTCAGAATTACAGTTACACATTTGGATTTCAGTGTGAACACAGGCAGTGATCTGGATCTAAATTGGGACCTGAACCCTTTCACTTCGTAATATTCTGGCTCCGCTCTATTTCAGGCTCTGTCCCAATCCCTGAAAGATTTATACCTTTATCAATAAATTATCATGACTTTTACTACACTTACACCAGTGTCTTAAATTAACACTAAACTAAATGTAGATGAGGCACGCTTCCTGCTTCACATGATTTATGGCAATCTGTCAGAAATGAGGAGCAAAATTAAATTTGCCAGCATAGGCAAATCTTTTAACATCACGTCAGACAAAAATTTTACTGCAAGTCCACTGTTAAAGAGGGTTTGTAGGTTGTCTTTTTTTGTTCAGGTTTTTGATAGACCTGTAGCACTTCAGGCAAAAAAAGAAGAAAAATATGTTACAAATGTTTGTAGGTCTGAAATCTCTGCTGTGTACTCTGTGTCAGGTTGGAGGTGATAGACGGGACGAATGTAGCTGTTATGTGGCACTGATAAGCTCTCAGCTTTAGGACTGTGTGCTCTTTTGATGACCTGCCTTTGAGGAAGATGTAGAGGGTGCAGATGAGAGCATCAGAAATGACCAGAGGTCATAAAAAATATAACCAATGGGGAACGGCTGAAGAAATAAGGTGGTTTCAGCCTAAAAAATGGGATGATTTACAGGGGATATAATAAGCTTTCAAGTAAGTAATAGGTTTGGTAAAGCAGAAGGGAATCATCTAATCTTCCAGTCTGTGGGGAATGGCACAAATAATCATGCACATCTGTTGCACCAAAAAGATTCAGGTAGCCTTCAGAAAAACTTCCTGATCATAAAGGTATTGAAATATGGGCTGCAGGTTGCTGGGGTAGTGGCAGAGTCCTTGTCATGTGTGGTCTTAAGTATAAGCTAGATAGATAAAAATTTGCTTGGTGTGACATATAGAGATGGCCCTGCTTTGGGGTGGAGGGCTACCAGCGATGGTCTCTGGACATCCGTTCCAGACTTGTTTTTCTGTGACTCTATGACAGAAGGCAAAAGACAGCTTATACACTGGCATCAACACTGTGTCTCTAAAAGGACAGTTCCCTGTCTAACCACCCAAGACTAAGAAATCACAGGGGGAAAAGCTAAATTACAATTGTGCACGTCTGCCAAATGGCCCCATTTCAAGGTCAGCTTTGAGTACTGTTGAAGTCACGGCTCTTGCCATTATCTTCAGGAAGAACATCATTTATCTCAGAACCGTCCTTGCTGTTCACTGCAGATACTGAAAATGTCTAGGGGACACTGCACCCTAAAACCTTGGGTCCCCCATGTTGCTTGAACAAACGGGAGACAGTGGGTGAGTGCCTGTCCACTTACCGACTGCTGCAGTCTTTGCTGTTCTAAGGAGTGTCAATCCTGGAGCCAAGATCAGAGCTGGAGGGACCAAGGGAACACCGTGAGACAGATCAGCCACACCACGTTGGGAACCACACCTGGGTCTGTCACAGGCTGCTGCTGAGTGTTGCCAGGGCTGTCCAGAAAAGCTTTCTCTTCGTCTGCTAAGCTGTATACCATGGTTTAAGCTGGGCTGACAGCTCTTTTGAGAGCACCAAATGAGGTGCTCCCAAGGAGTCTTGGGAAGGAGAGTGATGTACAGGGTCCCTATGATTCCAGGAGATTTACTCTGTCCTGCCATATGCTGAACCCTCTAGGTAAAGGATAGGACATTGTATGTCAAGGGGTAAAATGGAGAGTTTTTGAGGCTGACTTCCCAATTCAGAAGATGCTGGCTTTTTTTTGTTTTGGTTTGGTTTGGTTTTTTTAATGATGAAAGGCAGTGCCTTTTATTCCTAACAAATTCATCAGGCAGTTGGAGACCATACTCCATACTGAGCCAGATAGCAAAGTTCCTACTCTTTGTTTGGGTGGGGTCTTGCAAATAATCCCTTAAGTACCCTGTTTGTTTTCTTGCTGTAAAGCGACACTTGTCTTTGAAGGAAAAAAACAAAACAAAGTCAAATAGAGAATAACTCAGAGCAAACAGTAGAAAACATTTCCTAACAATAAGGGCTGGAAGGCTCCCTGTTCCTTGCAAAAACAACCATGAGTGCAAGAGGCTGCACCCCAACCACATTAAGGAAGCAAGGGAAAGCCACTCTCTGACCTGAAAGAAAACGGGGAAGGAAGAGTTTCCAACCGAGTTACAAAACTGCTTGACTCTAGTCGCAAAGGCCAGATTTAGTACAATTAGACCTGATACCAACTGAGTTTAAAAGCCATTGTCAAATGTGTTTGTAGCTAAGCAGCTGAGATTTGTGGCTGGATTTGGCTTTGGAGCTGAGGGCCGGCAGAAGGGCACTCCTTGCAGTGGCCCCTGCGGGCAGGTAGGGCTGCTGGCTGGGCGTTTCACCTCGCCATCTGGGGACAAGTCCTGCTGCATCGAAGCCACAGCCCAGACATGAAATGGGCTTGACAGGTGAGACAGGTGTGGGGATAATGGCTCGTGTGACTGATGGGGCAGGCTGCATGGCGAGTAGGGTGGTCACGAGACACTGCTGGATGAGCTAAAGACCCCATTAGACTGAAACTGGAGCACTGTATGGGAGACACATATTACTTTTTGAGGTCTGGGGCTTGCTGGATAAAGGTGAGCTGCTGTATGGTACAGTTTCAGAGGATTATTTACACTGCAGTGGAAGAAAAAAGCAAACCGAAGCTGTGCATTGAACAGCTGAGTTGATGAAAAGATCTGGGTGGGAATGTGCACATTGCCTGATACGAATTGGTGTCCCAAATGGCCTTAAACAGCCCATAGAATTTCTATGTCTAAAACAGATTCCAGCAAAGGAGACCTTTTATGATGCACTAATAGGCTCATTAGGCTTTCTTGAGCAAGGCACGCTCACAGCATCGTATGTTTTTTCCATTACAGGAATTACACGTGTTTTGTTGTGCTTTGGGTTTTGTTTTGTTTTCCACATAGACTTGCCCTGACAGTTCCCCCATTCAGGTTTATATTGGAGGTACCATCTCAAGCCAATGAATTTTATGAAATATGTTGCTGGCACTTACGGAGAGATGCATAAAGGAAATATTCTAATGACAGTTGGAAAGGCTTTGATCCCTTTCCAAGACTGCACTCATGTCTTTGAAATGTGAGTTTGGCAGTGCTGGAAAGGCTGGGTTCTTTGGCTCTCTTTGGCACGAGCCCATGTGACAGACATTATGTCCTCTATCAGGGGACCCACATAACCTTGAGAAGTATAAGCAATGCTCGCAGATTGCATTGGGTCAGATAGTCTGGGCTGATAACAAAGCAGCAGCGGCAGCAGGGGGGAGTCAGCCTAGTCCAAAGCAATAACTGAAAACTATTTTGACCTGGTAACTGTTGGGTCTGCTGCCTGCGGCTACGTAGTTGGACATGAACTGCAAAAGTAGTTAATTTATGCCTCCTTGAGTGTAGGAATGTGGTGATGATGGATAGGGATGGGAGTTTATTAGAAACATGGGGAGTAAGGAGAGGATGGAATTCCAGCTCGTGTTTTTATCTCTTACACACACACACGCTGGTTCCTTTGCATACATACTCTTGGCTGTCTTGCATGTGTGCACACACTCATACCTCTGTTCATGCACGCACATGCAGGCACATGTTCACACACTTACAAGGGCTCTGCCTGAGCTATATACTTGAGCATGTTTATCTGTGCAGACCCTTTGCTAAAAATCCTCTTAGCATTCTGTTCTTACACCGTTTGAATATATTCTGCTCATTTGCAGACTTTCGTTGGCTAGCAGAGAAGGTAGTGGTCAGAGACATGCTATAAAACCAAGTCCAATTGACTTACTACAGTGGATTTACGTAAGACATGAGTTCAGTCTCGGTGATGCACTGACATCACTGGCCAGTTAGTTAAATGCTGTCTGCTCTGGATGTTGTCTGCAGTAATAATCTGTGTACAAAATAGCCCTAGATGTTGAAGCACATAGCCTGTATGCAAGTGAGAGAGCAATTGTGGCCATGCACTGAGGATATAAATGGGGATTGGATTGTGTAAACAATAAGCAAAGAGACAGCTGAGAGTAAAGAAATATTAGTTTAGATTATTTGAAACCATAAGAGAAGAGCAAGGATAAAAATGGTAACCTCAAGAGAGGATTTTGATTATAGTTACTCCTACAGGGATTTGCATAGGCCATAAAGTGTCTGCATCCAGAGTCAACAACCGCAGTCTCAATGCAGACAGTAGGCCTTTCCTTCCTGCTGTGATACAAAACACACAAACATTTTTCTACTCAGAGGTACGCAATGCTTCTGTTTCTGTCCTTTTCTCTCTTGCACAAAGTATCACATCGCTCCCACATTCTCTCTTACACTTTTGCTCACTGTCTTTTACTGATGCTGCCATACATGCAGACATATCGTCCCCTTCACATGCACACATCCTCTGTCAGATATTCCCCTGATGCGCTTACACTTTCATTTGGAAATGCACATTAGCTCTCATGTAATTTCAAACTATTGCTCATGGACGTGTGTAAGTATGAGCCCATGTTTGGAAAAGATGTTTTCAAAGGCACAAAGAAGATCCTGGAAATAGATTATACACAGCCTCAGAACATTGTGTAGATACATGCAGAACAAGCTGGAGGAGCTAAAGGGAAGATCTGTGTATTTTCCATAGATGTGTTGGGAACAGTGGAGAGATGAGAAATGTGTAAAGGGTCACAGTGCTGACCTGTCCTTCAGGATGTCATCCACATTTGATCGGAAGATAAACACTGTATGGAATGGAAACATACCCTTCCACTGGTGTCCCCAAAGAGTACGTCTTCCTCCATGAGTCAGCGAGGGCCTGGGGACACCCAGCCACGAACTATTTTGGAGCCAATGACTTCAGCAAGTGGCAGGAGAAGCTACTGTGGAAATATGAATGTGTTTTCCATTGGGGAGTCCTCCAGGGAAGGACAGAAAGATCTTGGTGCTGAGCCAACTCCCCTATTTTTTCTTCACCCTTCTGGGAACGAAAGCCTTGCAAAGTATGCAAGGAACCCTACTTACTGAGTGTGAGTGTGTTTGGTTTGTGAGAGCTACGTGAGCCCTATACACACCCATACACATACGGAAAAGGGGACTTTAGGAAGCAGGAATCAATCTGCTCAGGACCATCATGGTGTCCTTTCCTTACAAGCTAGTCAACCATGCTTGACTCAGTGTGATCTCTCTGTTGTTTCCACCTGTCAAGTGAAGATAGTACAACTTATCCGTGTTTTATATCTTAGGTTAGCACAACACTTCATATCAAAAGACAATGTGAGCTAGAAGCAGAGAACCAATGGGTTTACTCTTATGCTTCACGTTCTTCAGCTTTACTCTGAGTTAGAGCATCACGGTGCCACTGAAAGCAGTGTGGTACCATGGTACAAACTTCAGCAAGTAGCTCCCGTATTCCAGTACTGAGAAAGTCTACTCCTTTAAAGGACTGCAAAAAGTACTTCTAGCAGCCATCAGGCTTAAGGGATTGGCTTTGCTTGCCTGCAAGCAGATTGCTCCGTAACCTCCGGACATCCCAAAAGCTAAGAAGAAACGCTGCTCACCTGGGCGGGGACCTAAGGAGCCTTAGGAATTTATGTCATGGTATGGTACCACTCCTGTGGAGATCTCTTGCAAGGAGATCTCTTGGCACAACTTCGCTTGCTGGAAATATCAATTCCCAAACAACCATCCTGTGTCAGGGTTAGGCTGTGCATCTCGGTACAAGTGACTGCCACTGGTACTAAAGGAGTAACTTCATGCGCTGGTGTTAGTTGTTGCACCAGCCTGAAGGTGTGAAGCTTGTTATTGTGAAGGAAAATTAGAGGTAACAATAAACAACAGCTTAGAGGAAATGTGCAAGGTAACTGCTGATATAAAAAGATGTACTGACCATAATACATGGTTAATTACATTTATAATAAATAGATTCCTATACTTATCTTAGGAATGTGGACAGCTTTATGTATCTACCTGGGATTTTGTGGCCTTAGTTAATCAATGGCCTGAAGTCCTTAGATGAGATTCACTATATGAATGCAAAGTAATTGAAGTTTGGGAGTGGGTTATTAAAATATTTCAGGTGACTGATACGCAGGATATTATAAGATCTTTGCCTGGATTGCAGCACTTCTTCAATACTTCACTGCTTTTTGTGTCACCTTTAGGAAAAAAAAAAAGCTCTTCTTTTTCTACAGAGCGTACTTAGATGTCAATGAACTAAAGAACATACTCAAACTGGATGGATCCACACACCTCAACATCTTCTTTGCCAATTCCTCTGAGGAAGAGCTGGCTGGAGTGGCAACTTGGCCCTGGGACAAGGAAGCCTTGATGCATCTAGGTGAGTGATAAAGATGTTTCTTTGTTGTAAAGCATTCTTTTGAGGTGCTAAGAAGGAAAGACAAATATGTGTTAAGCTCTGTTCTGATTTCTTATCATTCCTCTAATATATAGTCAGGGGAAAAAAAGTATTTCATGATTCCCAGATACTGGCTCACAACCAGGAAAATATTAGGTTATAAACCCAAAGCATATTATGGTATTTGTAGATGATGTCAAGCTGAAAGTATTTCACCTTTTAAGTGAAGCTACTTTACAGGGCATTCACTCCATGGGAGCACTTTGTGAAGAAGACTGGGGGGGATAGGTGGGGGGATGCTAGACAGAAGTGAATTTTTAACCTTAGCCTGTTATGTTCTGATCCTTAGTTTGTTACTTAGTAAGTGTTCAATTAATTTTCTTCACAGACTACAGTTAAAATTTGTCGCTATTTTTCTCTACCAATGTGCAAAAGAGCAAACTGCAGAGAGATTGTATTTCTAATGTTCATTTGAGTGGAACTGGAAAGAGCTCACTACCCTGCAGATTGCCCTGCGTGTTTCATAACTAGGTTGCTGACTATGGCTGCTGGAACCCCGGGATCCAGACAAAGCTGTGCAACCCCCAAATGACTCATTGCCCTGACACCTGCAGTGCCGCTAGACCTGTGTTCCTTGCAGAATGTCAGATGAACCTCAAAAGGTTCCGAAGGCACCGACTGACGCTGTATGTACTTCTCTTAACTGTACAAACCTCCCTGGAGCTGCAAACCTGATCTGATCATCTTGTAAGAGCAGGGATTCTCACAAGTTTTCCAGATATTTCTCCAGCCTGTCCAGACCTTCCTAGGCTGGAAGTGAAGTCTAGTTTCAGCCAAGTTCAGCCTTTGTGAGAGGCTGTTTCAGCCAGTTTTTGTATTACCCAACCCCACGTTGAGCAAAACAAAAAAGATGTGGCAAATGTAAACCTAGACAAAGAGAGCAAAATATGGCATTTATTATTCTAAAGCATACTATGACAGCTGAACTACAAGCTACGAGCCATCACTCAGGGAGGCTTTTCCATTTTCAAAAATACATTACTCCAAGACCTAGATGTTAACATCTCTTTATAATCACCTGTCTCCATAGCTGAGAGAGGCTCCGTGGTCAGACCAAGCGGTTGGAGCTGGCTGTCCTACTTCAGTTAGTAAATGTTTTATTATGACATTCAGCTGCTCTGGAAGAAGTGTGAGCAGACTTCCCTTCCCAAGGACTGGCACTGACACACATCTAGTCTCCTGCTGAGCTAGGCTGGAAGTGAAGCTAATTCCACTCTGACTTGCCTCCAGCCCCATCTCCATGGGCTCCGGCTGGGAGCACCCAAAACAGATGATGCTGTACATGCCTGCCAGTGAGCATTCCCCATGGCAACATCTTCTGGCAAAAACAAAGATAGATATTAACCCCAGCCTTGATCAGCACCCACGCTGCTGTGATTTCTATGACTTTGTAATACCACAACCCCATAATCCTGCACTAGTCCCACAGTAACTCTGCTTCTGATTGTGCAACAGTATGGGTTGCTGGTGGGAAACATTAGTCCTAACGCCACTGCTGGAGTGAAATAAGGCTGCAATATAGCTGGTCCTTCCTTAAATGAGTATTTTCATAGCTTCCCTTGGTGTGCCATTGGAGGGAGCAGAGAGCAAGGGGAGAGCTCTGGAGTGCCAAGAAGAACCTTCTGCAAGAGGGCTGGGGCTTGCCCAAAGCCCTGATGAGTTCTTCTGTCACTTCGTTAAGCTAATTGTCAACATCATGCCTGAGCAAAACAATTTAAATTCAGCTCCTACAGTGTATTGACAGAATTCATTGACCAAAAAAAGATCTCACGAGCAAAAAAGACATTAGCCAACAGTTTAAAGTTGACTTGCGGTGGAAAAAAGTAAAAATAAATAAATAATTGTCATAATTTCCTGTCATAATAGCCCTCCCAGACCTGTGCGTGGTCTGTAAGAATTCATCTTTAATCTTTTTTACTCTCTTCTATAAATCCAATATGTACTTAATAAAAAATATGAAATATGTCCTGTGGTGCAGATCTAAAGGCTGGGATAGAGATTGTCTGGGTGAGGGAGTTTATCTTTTCTGTAAAACTGCAATTGATTTAGATTGTTGACAGCTGTGAAAAATATAAATTTTCAACAAAGGCAAAAATAAAATCTCCCTCTCCAGCTGCCTCAGGGCTGTCCAATGCCAGAACCACTTACCCAGCCTTTATTTTGAAGGCATGTCATGCTGAGGAATTTCACCAATACTCCTGCCATTGGAAAACAAACCCTGGAAGTATCTTTGGGAAAGAGACCCCTCCAAAACAATATACCAGGGTACTCTCTGGGTGTAAATGGCTCTATATGGGTAGACTGCAAGCACTGGAGGACTCAGAGCATGTATTGTATAAAGGGGGAGAGGGGGATGCAAGGAACAGGGGGGTTGCAGTGGTTGCACACTGGTCAGTCTGTAGACAATAGGGTCTGTGGAGAGCTAGTGTAAGGACCAGTTCAGTGCTGTGAAAAGGATGTGCAGATGCTGCATGTGGCATAATAGACATGATGCTGCAGTGTGATTGATTTTGTTCTCTCTTTTGTGTCTGTATTTAAATTTGCATGTGTCCTTGCAAGACATCTGAAGTGGTCCTTCCTCTCTCTTCAGCACTGATAAAATTTCAGCTGGTACACTGTATCATGTGTGGACACTGTATTTGAAAGAAAATGTGAGACAACTGTGAAAACCAAAGGCGAACAACAGTCAGGGGGGTCTAGAAAAAGGATTGAGCTACAAGGAAAGGTTGAATGGATTGCAGTTATTTAGACTGAAGGAGAAGAGCCTGAAGTGGGGATGATGACAATCTCATAAAAGCTGATGAAAGGGGAGGAGAATCTTCTGTTCTTCATATCCATGTGAGGCAGGACTTGAAGTCATGAACTTAAATTGCCAAAAAATCAATTCAGATTAGATGTGAGCTAAATCCTTGCAGCTGTAAGGATACTGAGTGCTGAAATTGGTTGCTGGGATAGTCACGTCATCAGGGGTTGTAAAGAGACATAAGACCAATATATGTGAGGGATGGTATAGACCTAATTGGTCCTGCGTTGTTTGAGAGTGGAATTAGATGACTTCTTAAGATCTTCTCAGTCTTATTTTTCTTCTGCAACCAACTCTCCAGGCAGATGAGAAGGAAGACTCTGTGGTGTGTCAGAACCCGGTGATCTCATCTTCCCTGCACTACAGTCACTGATAAGTTCCTCCTGCCAAAACCTTTTCTCTCCTCATTGTCACTAAGTTATTAGCGTACCATATCCAAGATACATTTTCCCACTATAAGTTTTACAAAGCAGTATCCCATTCTCATGGTAGGCAATATACACAAACACTTTTAAATAAAAGGCTTGGAAAAGTTGAGGTCAACAAGCTAAATAAAGAAAATATGAAGCATATCATAAATCCAAAGGTACATCTAGCTGAGAAAAAATGTAATTCTTATGATTAATTCAATATACTGTAAAGCCTCACTAATTTACTATTTGCTTATCTACACATCCCATAATGCATACAACAAAAAAATCATCATTGGTTTTCTTTGTGCACATTTAACAACCATGCAGTTCTTTAAGAAATATCACATTCCAGGTTTTCATATATTTTGACACATTAGACTTATGCATATTCATTAGTGGACTGTGCAGCTCTGATCAAACTAGGCTTGTCTGGGTGTATGAACAGAGTCTGTTTCTGACAGTTACTTCAAAACTGTCTATATGATCAGAGCACACCCCACAAAAACTGTTCCAGCCTTGAGTGTATTGTGGTTTTTTTGTCCAGCTATTAGTTTGCAAATGTTGGTGCAACCTACTGCAATTTTTAGGGTGTTTCAGAAGTTAATGGGCTTCTATTACATCTTTACTCTGTGGAATAGTATGCAGAGAGTGCTTCAGGTATGTTTTGTTTTACTCCTGGTATCAAATGCACTGCTTACACTTATCTGGGTAGAATCATTCTATTTAAGCACACTAAATGATTTGAAATTGCATAGTATGAGGTAATTGCATGTAGGATTTTTCTTTGAGTTAAAAAATGAACCAAACTGACCATATTAACTGGAAAGACTGATTGTCACTGTGTGTTTGGTTTAGGACATTGGACATTTTCCCATGATTCCTCATCCTTAGAGCCCCAGGTTGAGGGTTAGATTAAACCTTGCTGTGCAGTTTCTCTGAGCAACTAATGTGCCTGACTGTGCAAAAAACAGGCTGCGCTATAGAGGATCTGATGAACTGCCAGTGGATCTGCCCTTAGGATTGTCTTCCTTTCCCTTTCTCTTGCTGTTCTGAGGAAGACAAGGCAAACAAAGCTCTTCTCTTTTCCTCTTGCAGGTGGCATTGTGCTGAATCCTTCCTTCTATGGAATCCCTGGTCACACGCACACGATGATCCATGAAATTGGGCACAGCCTGGGGCTCTATCACGTCTTCCGGGGAATCTCAGAGATCCTCTCCTGCAGCGATCCGTGCATGGAAACAGAGCCCTCCTTCGAGACAGGGGACCTCTGCAGTGACACCAACCCTGCTCCTAAGCACAAGCTGTGTGGAGATCCTGGACCTGGCAATGACACTTGCGGTTTTCACAGTTTCCTAAACACACCGTTCAGTAACTTCATGAGCTACGCAGGTACTTGGGTTTCCTTGGTTTGCTGTTGGTGTCTGTGGTTGGGTGGGAACAAAGAATAGCAGTATTACCTCTGATTTCTACAGTCCATTTCACGTGGAGTGTCATGCTGATATGTGAGTCCATTGGTTTAGGACCAGACTTGATGAGGGACCAAACTTGATGGCCTCAGGAATCCCTTCCAGTTCTCCTGTTCTTTTTTCCCAGTTTTCCCCAACTTTACATAGTTTCATGTGATGACCAGACAGAAGGTTTGGCGGGGGGGAAGAAATGAGATAAGCATTAAGAAAACAGCTTCTAAAGGCTCTACAGCAAATTTGACACCCTGTTTCCCTGGGATCCAGATGTCTGATCTATGACGTCTTCTTTGAAAAACCCAAATTCAGAGATTGTTTACCCTTCCGCAAGGACGTATTGAATGTCAGATGAATGATGATACCACCAAGGCTGTGTAATGAACCTGTGATAGGTAGACACCTAATGAAACACTGCTCATGCCTCCATGCGTCCGTTCGAGAACCGTGTTTGGTGTTTGATTTAGAGTCACTGTCATTCAGCTACAATCACTCGCATCAGAGTTTCATCATCAGAGTGTGAATACTGGGATAGTACCTGGATCAGGATTGCTCTTCTGGTCAAAGACTACCAGTGTGCTGTGCTAGTTTGTGCTGCAAGTGCAACTGCAAAGGCTCCATATCAGTGTGGTAAAACCACCCCTCCAAGAGGAATAAGCTGCTTAAGCAAAAGCCTGATTTTGTAGTTATAACTCTGCAGGCTTCTGTAGGCATAGCTGTGTTGCTCAGGGGTGCCATTTTGTGGCACTCCTACCAACAGAGCATAATGCAAAGAGGGCATGAGCTGCTGTGACCCTTGCCCATCCGACGAGGGTGGGGTGGGGTCCTTGCTGCACTCCTGGAAGTTCAAGGGGAGTTGAAGGACCCTCCATTATTTCCCAGAAAGAACAGGGGATACCTTGTCTCGTGTTTTGCCTTATTTTGGGTCACAGGGTCTAGCCGTGATGAAGGTCTGTGACATTGAGCTGACAACATCAGCAACATTTTAAAGGTGACCAATATACTTATAGCCGCTGAAGGGCACCTTTATACTCCAGGCAAAAACACAGATCGCCCACTCAAAAGGTCATAGGAGTGCTTATTCTGTAATAAAACTGTGGAGAAGCAAAGTGTTTAATGTCATCTGGGGCACAGATTGAAATGATTTATAACAGAAATGCTTTTATGCCCTTCAGGGCACTAGCTAAAAGTGATGCTTAGTTTTCTCTTTATTTTTCTATTTGTTTAGAGGGTGTTTTCAGGGACAAGCATACACGCACTGAGTCAGCTCCTCAGCGTGTTGTGCACTTTTGTGCATGTGGTAGGGCAGAGTCTTACTGCCTGATACAGCCTCCTGGTAACATCACACAAATAAGTCAGTGCCACTCCAGATGACAATATACCTCCACCAAATAAAATCTGCTTGTGTGACTCCAGATGACAATATCCCTCCACCAAATTAAATCTGCTTGTGTGTATGTGACAAGGGGTGGAGCATGCATGTTTCAAAATGCTGAGGTCTCTTCTTCCAAAGAGAACTTGCCTTGCCAATTCTCTCGAGAACTGAGACAGAGCGGCAGACCACAGAGATACCTATCTGCTCTTGTGATGTGCTGGTGTTCTGAGCAGAAACTATTTTTTTTCCCTTCTTCTTGAAAAATTAAGAGAAGCAACATGATAGGCATCTCTAGAGCTCATGCATGAATCTGTTTGCTTTTCTGTTGTTGCCAGTGGAATAAAAATATATCAGGATATCAAATTGCTATAGAAATACCTTTGAAACATCCAGGTTGAGGTCATGCAGCTCTAAACATTGCCTTTCTTTCTTTTCTGTTTTGCTGCTTGTATACAGCTTGATCATATTGTGTTTGTCTGTCTGTCTAACATCCGTCTGTCCAGTTACCCCCAACTCTGTGGCAAAGCACTGACTTAAAGAGTAACTTTTTTTTTTCCCTGAAATAACAAGTTACGATGTCCAGAAGATCGAGAAGTGTGAGAAATTGGACTTCTAAATTATTTTTACAAGTCCAAATAGCCGTGGTGTTCCCAAATAAAAATGTAAGTTAGTCTTTTAGACCACTCTCCATGAAATCAGCAGGAATTCTGCCTCTGAGTTCTGTTGAAATAATCATCCCAGCAAAGTCTCTTGAATTTCTCTAATTATTACTTCATTGGAGGATCTTGAACCTTTCTTGAAATTGAGTGATCAAGTGAAATACCTTTCTCCCTCACCTCTCCTCCTTTCCCCTCCCCCAGGGCACAGCCTGTGCTGATGTTTAAACAGATTGAGAATGCAGGTCATCTTTCTCCTGTGCCATTGTCTCACTGCTTTGTCCTATATATATTTTATTGTTCCTTTATGATGGCTATTAAGGGCCTTTGTGTCCTTCTGGGCTTCCGTGAAGAATATTTATGGCTTGTACAACATGCTCAGGGATAGACCATCGATAATTATTGAGGAAATCCAGAGATGTCATATTAAAGCAGCATTTTGCATACCCACAGGGATTTGTAGATATTTTCGAGCTGGTGGTGTCTGTCTATCTCCTGTGCATGTTTGATAAGGGGAGGCTCACCGCTCAGTGGAATTAGGAGAGACACAGGAGAACATGTGAACTGACAGGTCCTTACTGTGGTAGGACTGCATTTGGGGCTGTAATTTGAGCAGGATCCCAACTGAAGCTGTCTCTTTTTGTTTGCATCTCAGGGAAGATGTGGTAAGGTTTTAAATTAGCCAGCAAATTCACACTTCTCTTTAGAACAAATTCATATTTTTTTGGTCCTCTTGAGTTCCACAGGACACAGACTTGCAGACGTCAGAGCATCTAGTAACGCTATTACAATATTGAACTGCCAACGTACACACATGCAAGCAACTCTCTGAACAGCCTTTGGTGACCTGCATCTTCCCAGAAAAGTGTATTACTTGACCTGTGCAAAATTGTCATTGTTGTTTGTATCGTGGCAGCATGCAGAGGTCTCATCTGGGACTGAGTTTTACTGGGCTGGGAACTCTGCAGGCACATGTGAAGAAACACTCTGTGTTTTCAAGAGCTTTTCATCTGATGGGAAGAGTACCAGAAAAATGGTTAAAGTGCTAGCAATAAGTTCTTTAGCATAGCTTTTCTGGGTGACTTTGCACAACATATTTATGCCTTCTGTGATCTGCACAATAGAGAAATAGTAATTTTCTACTTCTCTGGGGCATTGTAGTTGCAAAGTTGTATGGTGTTCAGAGGGCACAAGATGTATTCTTGTTGCCAAATCATGTTTGGGGAAAACAGATTAAATGAGAAATGGATATTTATGGGAAATTATCCAGCCAAATGATTTCTCCATTTTGAGTGAAAAAGAAATTTTAAATAGCAAAAATGTTTATGAGGAGTTCAGAAAGGGGTGAGAATTGTAATGGTAATGGGGGAGATTTTTAATAGCAATAAAGTTATTTTACTGCACCAAAAATTTACATTTTTAATCAGTGTTTGTGATGATTTTTTTAAAATTGATCTTTCGGAACGTTGTTCATTAGAAAACTTAAGAACTTTAAAAAAATATTAATTTTTAAAATTCTCTGTTCTTTTAAGCTAAGAAATCTGTCAAAGTCTATTGCACACAGTTTGCATGAATCTCAGTCAATGCTTTATCCTAACACTAGCTGTTCTTTGCCCTTTTATCCTCTCTCAGAGATCCTCTTTTAGACATGAAATTCTTTTAAGCCCAGAGGTCCACTGGTAGCCCCAGATCTGACCAGAAGGTGCTGCACTGAGGCTTTCTGTTTCTTCACCTCCATGTGTCTCTGTCTCATCTTGGGATGATCTCTAGGTGCTTCATATGTATCCCGGACCAGAGGGAGAGAACGTTTATTGACCTTTTTTTTTTTTCCCTTTTTAGCTTTTGTTTCTATTCACCTGCCTCCACAAGTGATGACTGCACTAATTCGTTCACAGGCCATTAACTTTTGAGTGCTGCAAGAACCCATCCTGGCCCTTGCAAGAAGCTGCCATTCACCAGGTTGTAATTCTCTCTCTTGCTCCCACCCTATCTCCCACGTGGTTGATGTGGCTTCTGTTTTAATTTCAGATGATGACTGCACCGACTCCTTCACGCCCAACCAAGTGGCCAGGATGCACTGCTACTTGGACCTTGTCTATCAGAGCTGGCAGCCTGCAAAGAAACCGGCTCCTATTGCAATTGCCCCCCAGATTGTGGCTCGGACCTCCACCTCTGTCACCCTGGAGTGGTTTCCACCCATTGATGGCCACTTCTTTGAAAGGTGATCACGTGCTGCTCTGTACTCTTGCACTGAATTGAATGGAAAAGGGAGAAATAAGGAAACAACCTGGAGCCCCACTCCAGGAGCGCAGCTTTAACACATGCTACACTCAGTCTGGGTTAAGGCTCTTTCCTTAATTTGTTCATATTGAGGAGGTTATTGATCTGTTTTCTGCTCTTCCTTTCTCAGCCTGTAGCACTCTGTTGAGGGCCATTGATTTGCCATGTAAAGGACAAATCTTTTTCCGTATGTTATGGGAGGAATTTTCAATCAGCTATTCTGGCCCTGTGATTCCTTCTGTTACTCCTCCTCATGAATACTTGTGGGCTTCAGCTCTGCCTGCACGTTCCCCCTCCTCCTCTTGCACATTTCTTTTGCGAGGACAAGGTGAACCTTGTTTCTGCTCCCGTGACAACACAGAGCTCGTGGGCAGTGGAGTCTCACAGAGCAAGGAGGTGGCAGGGCCAGGGAGAGGGACAAATGCTGCCTTCTTCCCTGAGCTGCAGGTCTGAGATGGGAGCTGAGCAAGGCAGAGTCAAAGACCTAAAACCCTCAGTATCATGCAAGTGTCATCTTGCTGTACTGGGAGTAGAGCATGTAGGTCAGAGTACATGTGTGTGTTCGTGTCTGACAAGCATGCAGCTACATGGTACCAAAAAAAATTAAATGAATGCAGGGCTCTGGACAAGAGTTGCACCACATTGCAGTTCATAGCCAGAGCAACTCTACCCCAGGATGACCTGAGCAACTGGGTAGGCCGTCTAAATACTCTTACACAGCGTTTGGATGGTCTGCAGGAGCTATGGGAGTCCTAGCTGAGATTTTCCTAAATGATTGGCCTTCTTGTGTTACCATTAACTTACCCTCCCTGTTTGCATTTCTTCTCTGCTTTTTGCTTTGTTATTTTATAGAGAATAAACTTTGAGTGTCCTTCAGGACTGTAGCAGTACATATCACAGGAGGCCGAATTTACAAGCATATTAGCACCCAAAGAGCTGTCTCAGCACTGCTGCTTTGTTCAGTGAGAGCACCTTGAAAGCCACTGCCTCCATCAGGGATGAAACTCCTTCCAGCACTGCTAGGACACCGTGGCCATTTCAGTGGCCAGCTTGCAGTTTATCTGAGTAGGCACATAGCTGTTATTTTCTGCTCAGATGCGATTTTCCACCTTTATTGCAGATTAATATGGGGAGGGCAATCAAATCATATTAGGAGTTGATAAAGAGAGATCTTGTGCTCTGAACAGTATTGTTTTAATTGCAGTTTTGCAACTAAATCCTTTTATTCTCTATGTGTGAAAAGGACTTATGTGACGTTCTGAAAATTAATTCAGAATTTTTTAGTCCACAATCATTTTTAGGTAAATTAAGTTTCTCCAATTTAATTTAGATTTTAGAAGATACTTATTGTGTGTTAAATAAATACCATCTGCCTCTTAAAACACACTGATGCAGAGTTAATTGTTATGTAACCAAATATGTCTTTATTACATATTTCTTATAACTCAATCAATATGTTCTTAATAACCCCTAGTTAGTTGCTTCTTAAATAACATACAGTGGATAGCCTGCTAAATCTAAAATTTCATAACAGAGTTATCATATGTTAAATAAATAGTGATTTTCTAGAAAAAAAAATCCTTTGGGTTTTCAAATCTGTGTGCTCAGTATTACTGAGAAGATTTAAAGAGACAGCCTCAAATACTTTGAGTCCAATTCCTTGTTAAAATGAGATTCCCAAAGCTAATAAATACAGAAATGTTGCTGTGACCGTTTAAAAATGTCACTGAAATATATAAATGATCCTGTCTAAAACATGCCCAAATTTCTAATACAGTAATCAAAACAAGGATGATAGTAGTATTACAGTGAATAATACTGGTAAAGCTCACATGCTGAACTTCCAGTACCAATGTGTCCAGCACTGCTCGGTTAGAGATACATGCCTGTATCAATTTGTAAAATTGGGTCACTGTGCAAGACAAGTAGGAGGTAAAATTGGCCAAGTATAATCTTATCTCTGTGTGGGAATACTGTAAATCTTTGCAGATATTTTTACACAAAGTGCACACCATGGCCCAAATTTTACTTGCCTCGCTTGAATGAATAAACTCATTCACTTCAATGGGACTATTCATGTAAAAAACAGAAGACTGATACTCAACTGCTGAGTGCCTTGGGCCTGGTTTCTAATGCACAGAGGCCCCCTCCATGCTGTTTTGACAGTGTAAAGGGGCCTTAAAAGGATGAATGGCTCTGGCTACATTAGCAAGTATTGTGGCCCAATATAAGTAGCTCTCTAGCGCCAAACAGTTGTTATGAAGACCTGACATCAACACTGTAGGGATTTTGGACGGGTTGTTTCAGCCTAGCTCTAGCCTGGCCCCATGGCATCAGCAGTTGGAGCACATCAGGTGTGGTCCTGGAGCACATCTCCAGTCTGGTTTCAGGCAAAACTGGGTCCAGCTTCCATGCTCCAGGACTGCTCCGAGTGCTTGAAGTGGCGAAGATGAAGAGTTTCACTTCAAAAGCTCGCTCCTGATCCAAATTACAGTGCTACTGTAGGCACACTCAGTGTAACTCAAGTTCCTTTTATGTCCATTTTATTCTCTAGAGCTGTGCATAGGCAGTGACTTCTGCTTAATGAAAAGTCAGGAAGGGAAAATTTGGCCTTGTGTTTAAAAATGTAACACTGGGCTGTCTGTGGGTGAGGTCCTGACAGGTCTGCAGTTGAAGGGAGATGAAGCATGGAAGTAAAGACCATGTGCCTTTTCCCTGCTTAGATGCAACTTTGTCACAGATGCCACAGTATTAAGGTGCTTTTCTCTTAGGGCCTCAGTTCTAGGAATTACATGATTAATTATGTGGATTTGGGGACAGAGAGTAATGCTAACTCATAGTTCTTGTAAATTTGGGGTTGGCTATCCTGTGTCCTCACACCTTGGCAAGAGTGGCTACATGAGCTGTGCACAGAAGTGAAATCTGCCTGACAGATCCTCCTTACCTGTTTACTGTGTTCAATTGATGTCTGCTATATTACTCTAGAGAGTCATTTACCTGCACATAAATTTGCCAACATGTTTGACCCTAAACTTCAGCAGCTGGTTGAGCTTCTAAACATCTCTAATAATCAAATATATCAAGAACCAGCATTTCTTCTTGTAGCTACTTCACACGGGATTGGAATACTTACCATTCTCCATCCTCCCATTAAAAAAAAGCATGAAAAATGTCGCATGCACATATAATAATATGTAATAATAAAATAATAATAGAGCCAACAAAACAAGTGAAAACAAGTGAGAAAAAGAAAACTCTATTCATTTCCTGACTGCATCTATTAGATGCGTTCATCTGCTGTCGCTAAGCATCCATTCATGCGCCTCCTGTTTGATATGCGAAGGCAGGATGTAAACAGTTATTGTAATAGGGCTCTGCAGCAAATTCTGCTTGGACAGAAAACTTTGAACGCATCTGCTCTTCCAAGTTTTCATTGAGGTGACTGCATTAATTTCCATGAATCTGATGCTATCTCATTCTCAGCAAGCAAATATTTTGGTCAGTATGGTGTCCCAGATCTAGATGGCTGGGTTTGATAATCGCTTGCTTAAACCTTGCTGGAAAGTTTCAGTGCCTTAGAGGGGAGAGCACCAATTCTGAATTTCAAGTAAGCAGATACAATCTAGTCTGAAAACAGGCCCTCTTTACTGGAAGAAATGACAGATGTTTACTGGTTTTGAGTTGCCCGCTGAACTGATGCTGGCCCTGAAGAGAATTGTCTGTTTTTCACTAGTAATCTTTAGATTTTTGAATCCACTTCACTGAAATATCATGCTGTAGGAATGAATTCCTCCTGCTCTCTGAACTTCATAAGCTGGAATTTCCCCAGTACTTGGCTTATTAGAAAGCAGAGAAGTCTAGATTTTCCATTACCCTGCACTTTGGGGAGTCATGTGCACTGGTGTATAAGGTGTCAGATATGCTATCATTCCTAATTAATAGTGTTTTGAACCAATTTATGCTCATTTTGTCTTGGTGTCCGTGGCTGCATAAGGTGTAAGGGTCTGGCTTAGATTTTCGTAAGCCTGTAAATGCGATTCCATAATTAGTTTTGACATTCATGGCTGTTTGTAGGATTTGTGTGCAACAGTCTGCAGACCAAAAACTTTAACCCAGGAGTCATCCCCTGTGTAACTCCTTTCAGCCAGTGGACTTACATCAGGGTTGAGTTTGGCTCCCAAATTGGAAAAGTAAAAAGAGAAAGTTTGCTCATAGCCTTTCCCACATGATGGTCCTTGTGATTTCTCTTACCTCCAAGTGCTTGCTGGTAAAAGGAAATGTTTGTCCATAAGCCTACAGTTTTTTCCACCATGGCAGCCTGTGATGAAATTGTATAGCTGCTAATTTGAGTAAAAAGCAGTCCTAATTGTGGAAACTTGGCTTTCAAAGTCCTGTCCTCATCCAGGATCAAGCACTAATGCAGGAGTCTCTTTGTAGAGAAACTGAAATATTATTATTGCAGGGACTTCTATCCTGACTGTTGATGCGTGTGTCTGAAAAACAACTGCACAGTAATAATTCTACATTTTTATTTCTTAGTACCCTTTATTCTGGATTCTTGAATTTTTTTGCATATATTATTTAGGCAAGCAGAGTTACACTTAAACCACTGCTAAAAAGACAGCTGAGAAATGAAGTAGGGAGGCAGTGCCATACCAATAGTGCAGGTGGGTGAAACAAGACAGAGAGAGAAGTTATTTGCAACATATCCAAATTTGTTCATCACCAGCATTACAGATCAAGCAAGGAAGAGGAGGGCACCTTTGCCTCCCTCTTCTCTATTCTACCCCATTGCCACATTTTATTCTTCAGATGCTTTCAGCAGGTGCATCCCTTTCTGCACTGGCTGCGAGTTTAATCATTCACCATCTCTTTGTGTAGGGGTGGCTGTGGGCCATATTGAAATGGATATGAGTTTTACCACTGATTTCATTTGAAGTCCCCCCTGTTGACAATCCCTGCTTCCACCTAATTAAGCCAACAGAAAGTTGACTTTCAAATAGATCCCTGTCAACAAATAGGAGATGCTAATCTGTGGAGCAGCTGAGCATGTGTCGTCCCTAACACCAAAGGGAAATGAGATCGTACAGTCTGGGAGGGCTGGGAGAATAAATTTACAGTCCCGGTGTCCTCGCTGAGGATCCAAAATAACTTCTGCCTGAGGATCACAGTGCCCTTCGCAAAGCAGTGCTGAAATAAATCGCACAACGGGAGGTGGTTAAAATTTGCATAGCTGATTATAATAATTGATGACTCAATCCATACTTAATTGGGTAGCTTAGCAAATGCACTATGTGTTACGCACAAATTGTTTGCCTAAAACTTCTGTCCTTTCCTAGGTGCATTTAATCATTAAGATAATTAATTTTTTCCTTTCATTTTGAGTGGGCAGCGTTCCTTAAAGCAGAACAATGAATTCTGAATAATAAGCAACTTACTTGGCTGGATAACCACACATTCTGGGTCATACACAGTTCCAAATTTCATGACCCCAAAGAACGTAGGGCTGAACTGTGAGAGTTGCATCCTCAGCTGATATAAATCAGCTTAATGTTATGGAAGATATTAGAGTTACTCCAGTCCACATCAGCTTAAACCCTGATCTTGTGAATGTATTAGCAAAAATATTTGTGAATCAGTGTTTAACTGTGTTTTCCTGTTCAATCACTTCTGCTGATAGTACTTTATTGACAGCTGGTATTAGGTGTATTGTGTAGGTGAAGTGATGTTGGCATTGGGCAGTGAAATGCCTTTCTTAATACTATGTCATGCCATCTGATGGCATGGAGCCATAAAATGTTCCAGTTCAGAAAAAGCCATCCACTGGTGTCAAAGCTACCAGGTATTGAATACAGTTTCCCCTGTGAAAAGGATTAAGGACATGTTCTTTTCTGTATGTTCATAGCCCACCCTTTTTCCAGGCTTGTAATGATCTGGGCTGTGATACACCTCCAAAAGCAGGTCCTTGCATACTTAGCAAAGCCATGCTTCGCAGAGCAGCTCTGTTTGATGTTCTCAGAGCCTGGGACTTTGACCTCTCCTCTGATCACCACTAAGCCCAAGGCCTTCACAATCCTGAAGATACTGCAAGTTCAAGCCATAAATCGATGGTGGGAGCCGAAATAGATCTGAAATCTCCTGAGGCAGTTTTCTGTAACCACTAAGCAACACGTATTTCCTTTTGTCAGGGTTTGATCCAGTTGTAGTGCAGGGGAAAAAAAAAGATATAGCTGAGCGTGATTTCACAGGTTGCTGTCATTCTGTGTTGGATGGCGGATTCACAGATGCCATCTATGCAGGCCGTTAGCCCAAACCTACAGAGGGTCAGCATCAGAAAACACTCTAGTCAGTGGTGTGAGAACAGGGTTAAGCAGAACTGAATTCTAAGTCTTATTGCTTTTAATATAGTTGAATAAGCAGCTCGTTCAGCTGTTACTAAGTTGGTGTGTTTTCCTGTTTTCCTGGCCTCCTAGAGAAGTGGGATCAGCATGTGATCTGTGTGCAGAAGGAAGAGTCCTGGTGCAGTACGCCTTCAGCGCCTCTTCCCCGATGCCCTGTGATCCCTCAGGGCACTGGAGCCCACGGGAAGCAGAAGGTGAGTCACAGGGCTGGGGACAAAGACATGGTGGGGGAGAAGACAGGCCAGAGCAAAAGGAGAGCCACAAACACAGTAGGAAAATTTGGGAGAGAGTGGCTGATTATACCTGTATATAGTGTGAACAAAACTAGAGGACAGATGAATACACTGTGCCCTGAAGAAATGCCATTGGCTGAAATACCTGTGTTTTGGCCCCCGTGTCCTGACCCTGCCCATGAATTAAATGAATTCCAGGAGCTGAACCTGAATTTCAGAAAGCAGCAGAATGCCAAGAAATGCTGACCATTCACATCTGCCAGATGGATTCCTCAGAGGAGCTGTTTATTCCTTCTACTCCAACTCCAAAAGTGAAGAATTGTGTGTTACTTACTTGGGCCTCATTTCTGCTGCCCTTGCATTGAATAGTAGCAGGCTGCACCAGCAGACACACTGAAAGGAGTGGAGATTGCCCTTTGGGCAAGTACTCTGCAGCATGAACACAGGTGACTACATCAAGTCCAGACAAGTTCAGGGTGTTTTGCAAGTCATTCTTACTGCTTCTCTTAGAGCATGTTGGAAGGAGAATGGTCTGCAGAGCTGGTCATTAGATCTCTACCATTAACTCTCCTCCATATGTACCTTCCATTACGCAAGTAGATGGATGTGGTAGAGCATATTTAAGATTATACCAGGCAGAGGTCAGTTATCACAAATTATGTTTTGGAAAGAGCAGAATATTATTTCAATCTGTCCATCACAAGCTACTCCTTCGGGAGCAGCACACTCTGGGCCCAGACTTCAATGTAAACACACAGGTGGGCTCATTGAACTCAAAGGCCAATCCTTGGATTTTGCAAATTCATTATACAAATACCTCCTTACATTAAGGGCTTCTCTGTCCTGCAGCTAGAGTATGTGGGAGTTGTTCTACAAGAAACATTATTTGTAAGCTAATACGGTGATATATGCAGTGGTGGCACCCAGGAGCCCTCCCTAGTCCTAAGGTCAGCGTGTGCAGCAAGCTGCATCCCTGCTGCATGCTGGGACAAGATCTGTGGGCAAGTGTCCTCCACCCCGCACGCCCATCTCCCAGGGTAGGGGCCCAACAGAGGTTGCGGTTCACTCTAACTCACCCCCCCAGTTTGGACAGCCAAGGGCCAAGGCTGCCAGGCACAGCACAGAGTGCACCTGCCCCTTGGGTGGATGTTGTTCAAGAGCTTTGAATTGGGAAGCAGTGTTCTGGCTACGAATGTGACTGGATTGTCAAGTAAACAGGATTAGCGAAGTTTGGATCACTTGCAGAAGTAGTGCAGGGTGGAAGGTGGAATTTCCACTTAGCCAAGGATTACAAGACTTTGAAACCTGGTTTTGTTTGGAACAAAACCTGAAACTTTTGAAATTCTCCATGAAGGAAAATTAAAAACAAAAGGTGTTTGAGGCTGGCCAAAATGTTTTGTTTAGCTCATATAATTCCTCTTTCATGAACTTCAGTTAAATTATGACATTTGAAAATATCCCCTTTTAGTATATAATCTAGGGCAAAAGCAACTGTTAATATCAAAATGAAAAGTGTTTCAAAGTGCAAAAGTGAACCGATTTCTTCTGAAAATGTCAAAATACAATGTTCCAATATTGTTAGAACTTTCTTCCCATTTTCTCTTCCAGAATAAAATTTTGGCCAAATAAACCCAATTTTGCGAAGTGTTTTGATTTTGAAAGAACTGCATATTCCATTGAGATACGCAGTTCCATCACAATTTCTCCAGCGAGCTCTGATTTGAGAACTTCTAGATCTCACACGTCTTGCCAGCGGCATCATTCCTAGAGAAGCTAAGCTACTCTAAGATTTATTACTCAGCTGTATTTTGCACTTAATTTCCTTTTCTTACAGTGTGTGACTGCATGTTCTTAACTATGAAGGGTGCAGTCCGATCCTTATCTGTCTCATTGAATTGCTGTTGTGCCATTGCTCTGGAAAGAAAATTTGGGAATCCTATCCTCTTACTACATTAATAAGTTGTCTCCACTTTAGGGTAGAAAATATACCAAGTGTATGGTATTTGTTGCTCTGTAATTTTCTGTCATCACTACCACACTCCCTGACATTCAGGATCTCTGCCTATTTGCACTTGGTCTGAGTTACAAATAGCACAGTTAGATCATTGTCTGGCTTCTTTAATTGTCTATCTGTGAGTACTCAAGCATGCAAGCTTTAAATTCACTTTCTGCAAGCGTTCTTGTGTGTAAATCTCCACTGCTTGAATGTTCATGGAAAGTGAATACAAAAGAGGCATAAGCATGGCCAAAATGAACTCATTTTAAAATTTGAGATGACACTCATGGAAAATGTTTCATAGTACTCATCCAGCTTCTAACCAGAAAACCACATTTCTCACGTGTCTGTGGAGCAGCTCGGAACCTGGTTGGTCTGATTTAATTTTCCTGAGGTCTCATAGCATTGTTACACTGCAAAGTTACCCCAGGTAGCTGACACCAGCTGTTGTCTGGACTGTGAGCTATGCCCATTGCAAAACTCTGCCACGGGGACTGTGTCCTTCCTAGTGCCCTGCTTGTGCCCGAGCATGGTGGGGTCCAACCCCCAGGCTGAGGTATTTTGTGATTTTTTCTCAGCCAGTTGTGCCCCTTACATGAGTGGCTGTTTGCTCCTCAGCAGCAGTTGTGGGAAGGCACTGGAGATCAGGCAGTTCTGATTTACTCTTTACCTTCACCGTAGAGCAAGAAAGCTCTAACCTACCTGGATTCTCACCAGCAACACCAGCTAGATAAACAAACCTTACAGCACCTCCACAACTCGGTCAAAAGGGTTTTTTATATATGAAAGGTGATTTTGGCTCAAACCCAAGTAAGTACCTTTGCTTACTGTGAAATATATGCATATATCAGTCAATTCCTACTGCCTGGCCCACTATTGACTAAAAGTAGTGTGAAAATATAATAAAAAATCTTGCTGCCTTAGGCTGCTCTAGTGCCCTGCCTTTCCCAGCGGCCAATATTTCACTCGAGAGCAATTCATTCTGTATTTGCAAGTGGAATTGTCTCAGTTAAGACATTAGAGTCCCACTGGATGGTCCTTTTGTCTGGACCATGTAAGAAATGTGGCGGGTGACTTGTAGTTGTGACAGCGGCTGCATCCTGAGAGGCTGCCAGTCCCAGCTGGCCTCCCTGTACAAGTGTGTCAAGTCTCTGTCCATGTGCCAGGGCAATGGAGGGGCATTCATCCAACCCACTTCACTTAACTGCATGACACACCAGGCTGTGGCTGACATTTTGGGGGAAGCCTCCCTCCCATCCTTGCATCCTTGCTCTCTAACCAGGAGATGGGATTTGACTTCTCCTCACAAACCTCTCATTCACAGTTTATGTTAGGCAAGGCATGATGTTGTATGAGGTGCTTGTCTATGACCAATCTTGCTGACGATCTTACAAGCCAAAGGATTTTCAGAACCTGAGTGCACAGCAGCAGAATAACTACCACACCGTTTCTTTTATATACAAATATTTGTAATTTTCATAGTATTTACCCATCTCTAGAAATCTAGAGTTACATGGAATAATGTTTCCATCCTCTTCCACAATTAAATGAATGTTTCTCACCCAGGTCTAAGTGTTTGATGGTATTTAAGAAAGGGTCTCTTTATCTCAACTTCATTGAGGTTTTTAGTCTATGGATGACTACACTCAAGCTCTCATTTTGGGATAATGATCTGCAGTAAAATCCCTGGAGGCTGAGTCCAATTCATGTAACTCCACACCCCAATCTACCAAAACATGTAGGTTTATTCACTATTTAAGTCTTACAGAGGCCTTGAACTGGCAGAGGTGAATTTGCAGGAACCCAAGTGGAGACCACTTTTGAAAATGTACTGGGTTGTGAGCCATTAATCAACGCAATTTTCCTATCTGCAAGATGACAGCAATAAGATTCACAGATCTTTCCAAAGCCCTCTGAGATACTAGGGTTAAAAACCACCTTCTTAGGGCATCAGTCAGGACCTTGCTGTGAGTCTGTGAGAAAGTCATTGGAGGGCCCAGCCAAGCACGTGCGGATGGCAGTGAACGTTGTGAGATAATGTGAGTTGAATGGGGTATTTGCTACTCAGAATGATTATACACAGTACTTGCAAGCTTGCCAGGGGGAAAAAACTTGAGTGTGTTAAATGGAACTCTGGCTTTCTTCAAAATATATCACTGCTGTGGTCTCTCCAGATGCGGAGGTTAGTGGCATTCCCACTACTCTGTGGCATGCGAGGAGGAGAGGAGGGCTATGGGGTACGTGCGGGTGAGGGAGAAGTGCTAAAATTTGTGCATCTGCAGGACAATTGCATTGGATCATGGGGAGAATGCCTGAGATACCAGGAAATCTATTCTGCATCTGGGTTCATTTGGTATGAACAGGAGAATTCCCTGTGCTGTTTATCCTTGACAAAAGAGGCACATTTCTAACGCTTCATTGGATCACAGACAATAAGAATAACCTTCACACATTGCCCTTTTCTCTTTAAATTAGTAGTGATGTCCTGTTTGTTCATGTTTGCCCAGTGCTTTATCTTGCTTTCTTCCTCAGTTACAAACAGCTGTTCTCTTTTTTTTTCCTCTGCCTTCTCCATTTGTCTCCTCTCGTTACCTTTCTTTATCTTTACTTTTCCCTTTCTTCTTTTCTGTACTATGCCTTCTCCCTGTCCTGCTTGCTCCCTTTTTCGTGTGATTATTTGGTAAGGAAGAGGGAATTTATAGCTCTCACTGGATTCTGTTACCAACTGTTCCACCCATCTGACCTCTCTGGATCTTGCAGTCCATGACTCTGTGCCAAATTGTAATGTTACCGTAGTATTTGGGAACCCAGCAAGCATTGTGGCTTTCATTAGTTATTAGTAATACCTCCCATGTAGTTGAACATAGCCAACGGTGAGAAATATAAAAGAACAAGTGCCTGTTGTTTGGAGGCAATGAGCACAAAGAGACAGCTCAGACCTGTGCTCCGTGTGCCTCCAAAACAAGGGGTCTTACACAACGTGCTAGATTAGCTTGTAAATGGTGTAGGAGTTGCCCCTCAACAGCACAGTGCAACAGCTTCTTGGCATCAACAAAAGGTCTTTTCTTGTCTTTGTTAAAGAGAAAAAGGTTGTATTTTAGAATGAGAGACAAGGGAATAAGTAGGAGCACAGAGGTAAACTGAAGGCAAAGTGAGTCTGTTTATCAGGTAAAGTACCAAGTGGAAGGGGTAGAAAATAACATTGTTTGGCACAGGGGAAGGCACTAGAAATAGGAAATACAGGACCAGATGCACTGACACAGTCTGTGTTGTGTCGTGTCCAGTCCAGCTGGGCACTTAAACTGGCTTTGCATCTCTCACCTGGCCAGGAGACATTGTCGTTATATTCCTCCTCTTCATGCTGGCCATGCCTGTTCTGTTCAAGTCAATAATTCATTTTCTGGACAGATATGCTCTCCTGCCACCAGTTTGTCTTTCAAGACTGATGCCAGTGATAATCCAGGTTCTCTAACTTCTTTTGTGCCCTGTCTTTTCTTCCTTTTTTCTTTCCAGGACACCCTGATGTTGAGCAGCCTTGTAAATCCAGTGTCAGAACATGGAGTCCCAACTCAGCAGTCAACCAACACACGGTGCCCCCAGCCTGTCCCGAGCCTCAGGGCTGCTACCTGCAGCTGGAGTTCCATTATCCTCTGACTCCAGAGTCCCTCACAGTCTGGGTGACATTTGTTTCCCCAGACTGGGACTCCAGCGGAGCGGTGAATGACATCAAGTTGCTCACCATCAGTGGGAAGAACATTTCTCTCGGGCCACAGAATGTCTTCTGCGACATCCCATTGACCATAAAGCTGGATGCAGGACAAGTGGGAGAGGAGGTGTACGGGATCCAGATCTACACTCTGGATGAACACCTGGAAATTGATGCTGCCATGCTGAGCTCTGTCCCCCACAGCACGCTGTGCATGGACTGCAAACCCATCCAGTACAAAGTGGTTCGGGACCCTCCTTTCCCGTCTGGATCTCCAGTTGTCATCTCTAACCTCAGCAGGAGATTTGTTGACACGTAAGTACTGCTTTCCAGAGAGCTGAATAGACTTGTTCAGAGAAAAACAATAACCTGTTCTTCTCATCCTGTTAATGTCCAGCATCACAATTGATTGTTAGGATTTTGAACTAGATAGATGTACCAAATATCACCAAAAGACGATATTCTCATAGTTTCTCTCTGGAACCAGGACCGTCACAAGCAGGTGAAATAACCTGAGATTTCACGGGTAGCTTTTGAGAAATTTCTGGGCTAGTTGTGCAGAGACATGAAATTCAGGCTTTTCTTAACCAGAAAGGGTATTGCAAACTACCTGAGCTATGATGTTAAATGTTTAAGATAACCTAAATGAGGGCCTCTGGAGTAACATAGTCATCATTTCCTTAGAAATCTTTTGAAAGTAGTATTTTGATGGAGAAGGAGACAGAATGGCTTTCAGTGCTGGAGCACCAATTAACTGCTGAAGAAAGAATGCAAAAAAATACACCTGCATGTTCAAGTATATAAAAGTATTTCAGCCACTTTCATCTTCTGCTTTCACGTGTCACTAAAAGAAATTGTATTGGAGCGGGATTGTTCTAACATAGTAATGCGCTAGTTTGTTGTAGGGACTGAGTTTCATCCCAGATGCAGTTATCCTAGTCAAGGAACATATGATTGTTGAGGAAAGTCCAACTTCAAAATATTTAACAATTTCAAGGAGATCCATGATCTACTCATAGGCATTCTACAGCAGCAAGAAAAACATCTTTTGCATAACATGATTCCCTGGAAATCATTCAGTCATCTGTGGGAACAACATGAAGCTCTTTTGAAAAATGAACACCAGATAAAAGGAAACCTGCTAAGAAAACTGCACTCTAATTTAGAAAAGATGATCTAATTAGTACCGCTAATATCAAGGAAGCATACATCATTATGGTCTTCTAAAGCATATTTAAATATAATAAAGATGATTAATTAACAATTCAGTAATCATGAGCTACCATCCCTTTCATGGCCCAATTATACAGCTCAAAAGATGCAAATTGTCCCTATGGATTTAAAAATTCAAGGTAACTAACAACAGTGAATATAAAAACAAGACCCAAGACATCACTGAGGTTACTCATATGCTGAAAGTTAAGCATGTGCTTAAGTGCTTTCTTGGGTTGTAGCCTTGTTCCAACAATTGCTGGCACTTAATATGAGATTAATATTGGCATATTGGAAACATGGAAAATGGTGAATTTTCCCATGATTTTGCTGTGAAAGCATCTTTGCCTGAAACCTGGCCCACTCTCATTGGAAAATGGGACTGGTTTGGTTTGAAATATTTGCATACCTTAGCACAAGTTCCCACAGAAACAGGTCCAGTTTTGAGTTCATAACAAAATGTGAGGAAAAAAAAAAGTACAAAACATAACTTGTATTCTGAGCTTTATTCCCTTGTCTCTTATAATGATTTTGTGGGTGACTTCTAGCTTATAGCCAGCTGTAGTGAAGGGGTGCTCTAATAATTAAATCAGTTGCCAGGGATTAATGACAATTTTTCTGTGTGTCATTGAATAAATCACATGGGGTAACATTACTGTACCTGTCTGTATGTCTTACCTAGTTACATAGCCAGCTAAAAATCAGACACAAAATTTACGTTAGTCTTTCTGGGCTCTACCTGTGATCAGTAGACAGAAACGGATGCTCCTGGAGGCTGGCACAGCCAACCAAACAAACCCTCTAGCCTAGCTGGCCTCAGGTTGTCTGTGTCTTTCCAGGGACTACAGGGAAAATCCTACCAGTGAGCTTCGATGAGATGCTTGGAAAACTAAAATGAAGTTTTTAGTCACTGGGTGAGGAGTCAAAGATGCAGATAAGCACTTGTAGTTGGTTTTGATCCAAGAATTCAGCATGTGTTTGAAATCTTGAAAAATGGGGTGATTTTTTTTTATCCTAATATGCCTATGTGCACAGCACTGATCTGTATCCTCTGGTGATGGGAGGTCATGCAGATTCGTAGGCTGATGCCATATGTCCAGGCTGCTGCTGGGCCGTAACTTGAGACACAGCAAACTCGCTAAAACTCTGTATGGGGTTGTGGTTATGTGGTAGAGGCAAAGGCAAGATGAGTTTCCCCTTAGCACCTTGTGCAAAGAGTAGCCACAGTCAGTATACTCTGTAAGCAGGAAGGAGGG